>NW_027361676.1:57575000-58045000 GCF_039654945.1 Dendrobates tinctorius
CAACAGTCTCCATGGAAGACTAGAATCTGCGATCAACCGATCAACTGTGCTACACGTAGCAGGGCTAAAATGTCATCTGCTATGAAATTTCGGCTGTAGCTGTTAGTGTGGCCGTAGCCTATCAGTATTTGTTGAGTAATTTTTCTCAGCATTTGTAAGCCAAAACAAAAAGTGAGGAACAATCAGAGGACAAGGTATAATGGAAACAAGTACACCAGCTCTGCTTGTTTGACCCTTTCTGGGTTTTGGCTTACAAATACTGCTGTGAAATACTGACTAAATACTGATAGTGTGGCCGTAGCCTTAGGGGCACATGTCAGTTCATGAATTCAGTTGACATGTGCCTGAAAATATGAGGTCTCAGTGTCAGAGACATGGAGTGCAGGGACATGACCTATAGCGTATATATACTGTACGTCAAAGGTCATGAAGAGGAAATTTACAAAGTAAAATAACACTATTAGCCTGCAGATATAGTGTTAATATCGTTCTGACAGCATGAGGCTCCTGCAATGAGATTCCCGATGCCGGGATGCAATTAACTTTCCCCCCAGCAGCTTTTTAGCTCTGTGTTTAGAGAGTGGTGGCTGTGACCACACCCCGGCACTGACTGACAGCAGGATCAGCATTGGAGCAGGCTGTAAGCCAGCACCAAGGGCGCGGTTACAGACATTGCTCTCTATACGCTAAGGGGTGTCTGAAAGTATGCCTGCACCAACTCTATGACTGAAAGAGCGAGGCTGCCAAGGGGAATAAAGTTAATTTCGTCCTGCTAGTGAGGCTTTCAGTGTGACAGCCTCACGGTGTCAGAAAGTTATTAACCTACAGATTAACCCCATATCTGCAGACTAATAGCATTATTTTACATGACAGGTTCCATGTAAAGTCGCATTTCATGTCAGTGCATATTATTTATTTAATTGTAGTAAGTTTTGGGTATGGCATTTTTGGAACCTTTTGCTCCCAGCAACCACAAAACATTTTTCCTCCGTTATTTAAAAACTCATTTGGTCCTATTATTTTACACACCCAAACTCACACTTTCAAAAGGAGCTTCAGCAAAAATGTAAAAAGTCTCAAACATTTTGGGACACTTAAAGGGAATCTGTCATGTAAAATAACGCTATTAACCTGCAGAGAGCGGTGACTGAAACTGCGCCGACGTCACCTATATAACTGGAAGCCAAATGCAACTGTGTTAACTGCTTCCTACTGCTCACTGTTCATAAACATTGGCACTTGCAGGGCTTTGTGCAGCGCCGATGTTTATGAGCGGTCGGTAGTCTTGCAGCGCTCAGGACCCCCAGGGTCCTGCAAGCACCACAATTCCTGTCCAGAGCACTAAGGACCCCCAGGGGCTTTGCCAATGTGACATTGCCCCTTCAAACCAGTGAAGCAGAATCTGAACTGTAATATAGCGCTCCTTCCCTTTTGAGCTTTTCACTGTGCCTCAATGTAGTTTTTGACTGCTTATTGATGTACGCAGGAGAAATTATATAACAAATTGTACTGTACATTTTCTCCTATTACCCCTTTTGAAAATTGCAAACTTGGGGTCAAAGCAACATTTTAGTGGAAAAAAATAGTAATATTTCATTTACTCAGTGCAATTTTATACAATTTCTGAATCGCCTGAGGGTTAAAAATACTCATTACTTCCCTAGAAAAAAATGCTTGACAGGTTCAGGTTACAAATGGGATCACCTGTGGGAGTCTTTGCTGTTTTGGCATGTCAGGGGCTCTTCAAATCCGCAACCTATTCCAGCCAAAATACCACTCATTCCCTTTCCAGCCCTACCATGCCCCCAAGCAGTCATTTTCCAACAAATGTGGGGTACCTGCATATTTTGGAAAAATTGCACAACAAATTTTGGCATCAATTTTCTCCTTTTACCTCTGTGAAAATAAAAAAATTGGGGCTAAAAGAACATTTTTGGAGGGCAAATTTAGTTTTTTTAATTTTCACGACTCAACATTATAAAATTCTGTGAAGCCCCTAAGGGTCCAAGGTGCTCACCACACACTGTAGATACATTCCTTGAGGAGTATAGTTTCCAAAATTGGGTAATTTGTGGGGGTTTCTGTTAATGTTTAGACACGTCAGGGGCCCTCTAAATGCAGCATGGCATCCGTTATCGATTCCAGACAATTTTGCATTCCAAAACTCAAATGGTGCTCCTTCCCTTTGTAGCCCTGCCATGCACCTAAACAGTAGATTTGCACAACATATGGGGGATTTGCATACTCAGGAGAAATGGCAAAACAAATTGCATGGTGCATTTTCTCCTGTTACCCTTGTCAAAATGAATAAAGTGGCGCTAAAGTAAAAGTTTTGAGTGAAAAAGTTAAATGTTCATTATTTCCTTCCACATTCTATTAATTCCTGTGAAGCACCTGAAGGGTTAATAAACTTTTTGAATGAGGTTTTGCGTACCTTGAGGAGTGCAGTTTTTAGAATAGTGTCACTTTTTTTGTGTTTTCTGTCACATTGAAGTCACTTCAAATGTGATGTGGTTCATAAAAATTATGGTTTTGTAATTTTTGTTGGAAAAATGAGAAATTGCTGGTCACCTTTTAACCCTTATAACTTCCTAACTAAAAAAAATATATATGTTTCCAAACTTGTGCTGATGTAAAGTAGACATGTGGGAAAAGTTATTTATGAACTATTTTGTGTGACATAAATCTCTGGTTTAATGGCATAAAGATAAAAAATTGTGAAATGTTCAAAAGTTTTGCCAAATTTCTGATATTTTCAGAAATAAACACAATGAATAGCGAACTAATTTTACCACTATCATGAAGTTTAAAATGTCGCAAAAAACATCCTCAGAATCAATGGGATACATTGAAGCGTTGCAGAGTTATTACCTCGCAAAGTGACAGTAGTCAGAATTGTAAAAATGGGACAGGTCACAAAGGTGAAAACAGGCTCAGGCGCAAACGGGTTAAATTTTGTAATTTAATTTAGTATTTGTTCCATCCATGTTTTTTATGGATTGAAAATGTACCTAGAATATATTATGGGGCTGTTCACATGTACATATTTTTTTGCAGACTGTGTGCCAAGAAAAAAATTTGAGAAATGTCTGACCTTCAACTGAGTAAAGTCTGGATATATGCTAAAATCAACGGCAGTATATGCATGCCATCCATGAGCAACTCATGTGCTGACCGTTCATCTGTTTTTAACATTATAATTGGTAGGAGAAACTGTATAATACATTTGTTTTATTTATTTTTTTCATATGAGAAAATCACTGATGGAACACAGATGGTAAAACCTGACACTGACCAAACACTGATGTAAATCTAATCCAAAACACTGATGTAGATTGGACCATTTTTTTTTTGCATATGAGAAAATTTAGTGACATCTTAATGAGGTCCAAGGTTTTTTTTTTTTTATAGCTTTTCCAGGCTTAAAATGTGAGGGTCTCTTTCAAAAGGGTGCTTGTCCCAATGTATTGCAAAGTGCATCAAAAATGCATCAGAAATGGTAAATCTGCCCAAATGAATATCATGACACCAGTTACAGTGTACGCCTGCATGACTGTCATTTCATAGTTTATTTATCCCTGTAAGCACTAGTACACACTTTAATGAACAAGGAATTATTAATTTTTGCGCTTTTTAATTTTTCATCACCTTCTCCCAAGAAACACCTATAAGAGGAATAGGAATATTAAGGTAAGAATTATTATAATCTGATATTGATACTGGAAAGAAAAATGGCCAAACTAACTTTAAAGCTCCGAAGAATGGTTATTTCCATTGCCTAGATTACTTGAATTGTGCTAATATGTTTAAAGGTGATTTTATTTTTTGTACATCTATACAATGACAATTCCTATAAGATTAATGAGAGATATACATGCATATTGGACTATTTTGTAAACAGTTTATTGTATATGTGTATGTCTTGTGATTTATGCAATTTTTACTGTGATTCAGTGTCATTAGCTTTGAGGAAGATCAATGAAGAGCGTTTGAAAAAGCGTTGCTCCTTAATCACACTATGGACTCATGCAATTAGTTTTTGCACTTTTAAGAAGCTGAAATTTTCATTTTTTCTGAATATGAAACTAACACCTGAAACCAGATAAAAAGGGGAGAAGTTGACTCAATCTTTACATTGTGTCTGTATGTGCGACATTAAGCTTGGAGTACAGAAAGAGGAGAAGAGAACAGTCTGAGGACTTGAAAACCAAAATTGTTGAACAATATTAACAATCTCAAGGTTACAAGTGTACAACAAAATCAAGAAGTTTACAACCCATGGCACTTCAGCTATTCTTCCTGGACGTGGATAGAGAGAAAAATTGATGAAAGGTTACCACCCAGGATAGTCTGGATAGTGGATAAGCAGCCCCAATCAAGTTCCAAAAAAATTCAAGCTGTCCTGCTTGCTCAGGGTGCATCAGTGTCAGCTCAAACTATCTATCAACATTTGAATTAAATTAAGCAGTATGGCAGGAGAACCAGGAGGACCCCATTAATGACACTTAAGAGACTTAAAAAAGCTAGCCTGCATTTTGCCAAAATGCTCATGAGTAAGCCAAAATCCTTCTGGGAAACCATCTTGTGGACAGATGAGACCTATAAAGAGTTTTGGTAAAGCACATCATTCTATTGTTTACCAAATTGAAATGAGGTCTACAAATAAAAGTACAAATTACCTACAGTCAAATATGGTGGCGGTTCAAAGATTTTTTTTTGCTGCCTCTGGTACTGGTTCCTTGACGGTATGCAAGGCATCATGAAATTTGAAGATTACCTATGGATTTTCAGTCACAATGTTGTAACCAGTGTCAGGAAGCTTGGTTTGTGTTCATGGGTCTACCAGCAGGACAGTGGCCCCAAACATCCTTCAAGAAGCAACCCAGAATGGCCAGCAATGACTCTTGATGACAATAACACCTGTGTGCAATTAGTATACTAGGCAGCCACTCCACGGTTGTCTGGTGTGTTGTTAAGTGATTGTTTTCAGTATTTTGCACCTGTGCTGCCCCTCCTCCCCCCACCTCTATCATGGGGAACTTGCTGCATCCTGTTGGTGCATTTGTGTCTGGGCATGGTTTTGCAAGTATGGCTGCTTTGTCTCCTTTTGATACGCCAGAAAAACACATGATGACATGCTATTCAAAAGAAGTAGTAAGGTAAGGAGATTCGCAAGCCTGTGACCCAGCTGTTACAGATTGCTGACCTAGGTGATGGATCTGACTCCTGAACATCGATTCTCCCATCTCTGCTGAAGATCTTAAATGTAGATCATGTTCTCTTTTAGACCATTTGGTTGTACACAGGTGTAATTTAGATTGAGGGGCATATGTGCTAAATGTTTGATGAACATAGTTAATTAGGTTCCCCTCATTTACTACTTATTGGATGTTTTCTATGTTTCATCACTGTGTTTGAGAAAGGCTGGCCTGTCAGCCAAAACATAGCTGTTCTTCTATATGACATGTGGCTAATTTACCGGAGGAACATACTGGCATGTTTTGAGATTTTCTTTGGTGGATTCAGATAACCAAAATGAATTGACTGGTGGACAATTTATTGCATTGAATATAAGGTCATTAAGTGTAATTTATTCCTATTGTGATTTTCCACTTCAGTGAGATCATTTATTAATTTAATATACTCACTTATATCGCGACATTAATTCCACAGTGCTTTGTAGACATCATCATCACTGTCCACATTGGGGCTCACAATAAAATCATTATGGGTCTGGTTTCTTCCCACACACACACACAGAGAACCCAAAGGAAACCAACAAACACGAGAACATACAATACCAAACTTACATTGATTTTTTTTCTATTTAAATAATGTAAACATTTTTTAATTTTGTAATAACTATTTATAATAACATTTTTTTTCCTTTGTGATGCCATTTTCCAAGACCCATATCATTTTATTTTTTTTTTAGATTTTTTAACGTTTTTTTTAACTTTTTTTTAAATTTTTTTTACTTTCCTTTGGAGACATGAATCTGCGATCAAGCATTATTGCAGTACCACAGTATTTCAATATATATAGTGAAAACCATAGTATCAATGACAACAAAGTACCAAGATGGTAGGTAGGTCCCCTGCTGTCATGGTAAGCCAATGGTATCCTGCGATTGTAACTGCTCCACTAAATGTAGACCGTCGCTGTTGACATAGATGCAATTGATGTAACGTTTCCGGCATCAACCGTGAGTGGAGGTGACACAACTCATCAGCCCACTCCACACTTGCGGAGAGCTGCCCAGGATGTTTATTTGCATCTTTCTTTGGGAAGGAGTTAAGATTAATTGTAATTTAAAAATTCTTGGGCAATTAGACAGAATATAGATTAAATTGAGACTAAAAGGGAGTTGTGATTGATCTGACCACGTTATCTTTGTCATCGGCTTCCTGTGACCCATTTCTTTCCACATATCAGCGTATTTTCCAGCATTTTCTAATCTCCTGATCCCCTGATTACACACATCACCGCACACTCATCTTTTGGGCAAGGGCTACTGTATACATTCTCATTATCTGATTGGACAGATATTCATATGTGCAAACAAGAGATAACACATGAAGAACAAACAAGAGCGTTCTTCTAAAGTATGTGTATCATAAGATTGTGGATAAGTTTAAAAAATGAAGCACATTAGAAATGTTCTGCATGAAGTATGATTTGGACAGACTTGAAGAACTGCATTCATTTTCAGGAGGTGCTTACAAATGTCTTTACTAGTTATTGATGCCCTGCCAATGTAGAAATGGAGTAGAGCTAACTATAAACATGGCATAAGGCAATGACAGATACAAGTCTAAAATTTCCTTTTCTTAACCGCTTTTAGTATTTAGCCATAGTTGGTATAACGGTACTTGTATATTATGGTCTTTCTGGCAATGAACACACATCTTTTTATGTGTTTTATAAAAGGTTTACAAATGTATTGCAGTTACAGCTATCAATACATATATAATATAATAATAATATACAAATTTCCGTACCCCAATATGTATAATCCAAGAATGAACACATAAACCTTCTATATCTTTTAGTGGTTACTGTCCTTTGGAATATGCTGGATTTTCTTTGTGACTTGTGCTGTCGACCATGCAATCTAACCTTAAGACCTTGCTTGGATAGTGAAACGAATGACATTTTGTTTTGTTGCTAAAAGTATTATTCCCTTCTTTGAAATTATCACCTATTAACAGTATGGGTGACAACTTGCTGATTGGTGGAGTTTACCGCCACCAATTCTGGGAACTAGGCTGCAAGTGCCATATCTGAAAATCCCATAGAGAATTTACTATTATTATTATTTATTGTGCATGCTTAGACAGAGCTATCTTAGGCTAGTTTTACACTTAACGTATTTTTGTGGGCCGATTTTGCGGCCCCAATGCATTTCCAGGGGCCGCAAAATCGTCCCGCAAAAATTACAGGGTGTGCAGTATGCCGTACGGCTGTGAGGGCCGTTTTTGCGGCCGTGAAAAAAGATCGAGCTTGCTCGATCTTTTTCACAGCGTACGGACATGACCCATTGACTCAATGGGGCCACAAAAACAGACGGAAGTTTGTTTTTGCAGTGTGCCGTCACCTCTGATTTGCGGAAGACCGATTTTTTTTCTGATACTATTTCCATAGTTTTGGAGAAAAAAACCAGCGATCTGCAAACATGTTTTGCAGCCCGTTATTGTGGTACAACACAAAAAATGCAGCGACACGGCCCGCAAAAACGGGCCTCAAAAAATGTGGTAAGTGTAAAACCAGCCTTATTCTGCAACGCTTTACATACAGCCTCATCTCTTTCCCCATCAGGGCTCGAAATCCCTATCAGTATGTCTTTGGAGTGTGGGAGGAAACTGGGAACCCATAGGAAACCCACGCAAATACAGGGAGAACATACAAACTCCTTGCTGATGTTGTCTTTGGTGGGATATGAACCCATGACACCAGCACTGAAAAGCAATAGCGCTAACCACTGAGCCACCATGAATAAATGTAGAGGAGTGTGCAGTTCTGGTCTCCACTCTATTCAGACTGCTCACAGTGGTCAGGTCCCACTGATCAGCAAATTGTCACTTATCCCATTGATAGGCGATAATGTCTAAAAATGGGAATAAGCCATAAAAATTCTCTCAATGCTCTAAAAAAACAAACACTAAAGGCCCTAAACAAGGTTGTGATACCTTTAGGACCTCCCATCACTTAACTATGGACAGATTTGCACAGCTTGTTAGAGGCATAAAACAGTCACAGTAACAAATTGAGCATTGTGGGACCAAGACCTAGATATAAATAATGAAGCCGAGATCTTAAAAACTACATAAATAAGTGCAGAATATTTGTTGAGCACGAATTTTCTAAAAATACATATGATAAATTAATTGTCTGGTATCTAAATTGTATGATGTGTAATGTTCAATGATCTGTTGCACAGTAGTCAGTGTTTATAAATGCCTTTCCTAATGCTACCCATAATGTGCAATGCATAATTACATGTTCACATACAGTAGAGATAAGCACACCTCTGGTAAGTTTCAAGATTTGGCAAATATTTTTCTTACCTAACAACGATTAAAGAAGACTACGCATGAGCATTATATACGATATTCTGTATGTGAAAAGTAAGTATGAGCAATCTTTGTTTAGCTTTTAAAGAACAAAGTAAGCTGCTTCGGCTTTAACGAAAAGACTGTCACAATTTTACCACTTACTGAATCCTGGACAAAGTGAGTGACAACTCAACTGCCCTCTAGCACCAGAGTTGTGCTGTGCTGTCAGTACTGTGAGTGACATCTCAGCCGTCCATTCTAGGGCAGGGACAAGCCCTGATTGGCGATTGGACGGAACTCACAATACTCACAGCTCAGAACGCACTTGCCCCAGATTGGACGGCTGAGCTGTCACTCACACTTCTGATAGTTTAGCACGACCCTAAACCTATAGTGTACCTGTTCACTTTATTTTAATCTAGTAGTTTACCGTAATCTTTTTCTTTGTCTTTCTTTTGACAAAATGTTTATTAAGTCTTCCTTTTAGTTTAATTTTGGCAAAGTTTCACCCCTCCACAAAAGCTTAAGGCTGTGTGCCAACGATGCGATTTTTAAGCGTTTTTGCCGCGATTTTCGGAGCAAAAATGCTGCAAAAACGTTTAAAGATTGTGTACAGAACGCACCCCATCCATTGCTATGGCATTCCGCACATGCTGTACTAATGCTGCGCTTTTTTCCACGGTAGAATCGCATTGTGGAAAAAAATCGCAGCATAATCATTCTTTTGTGCGGAATCGCAAAGAATTGTTGCGATTCCGCACCCATAGGAATGCATGAGAATCGCTTACTTCCCGCATGTGGCTATGCCCACCATGCGGGAAGTTAAGCGTCTCATGTGCGGTTGGTACCCACGGTGTGGAGGAGAGGAGACTGTCCTCCAGGCCCTGGGTACCATACCCCTGTAAAAAAAAGAATAAAAAAAAAAAAAAAAAAAAAAATCGGGGTATATTTACCTTCTGACGTCCCGCAGTGCATTCACGGCCTAAGCGTTCGCAGTAATGCCTTGCGGCAAGGTCCTGTGATTACGTAGTCTCGCGTGACTCTAGCGGTCTCGCGAGATCGCTATAGTAACGCGAGACCAACGTCATCAAAGGTCTCGCAAGGCATTACTGGGAACGCTGAGGCTCGGGATGTCGGAAGGTAAATATACCGCGGTTTTTTATTTTTTTATCATTTTTAACATTTTATCTTTTACTATTGATGCCGCATAGGCGGCCTCAGTAGTAAAAAGCTGCTCACACTTGTCAAACACTATGTTTGATGAGTGTGACCAACCTGTCAATCACTTTCCAAGCAATGCTTCAAATCGCTTGGAAAGTGCTTGAGAATAGCTTAGTTACTCACCGATAACGGTGTTTCTCAGAACCCATGACAGCACCACGGAGAGAGGGGATCCGCCCTTCAGGGACAGGAACCTACAGATAAAAAGGGCGGTACCTCTCCTCCGCCTTCAGTTGGTTACAGAGCATCAGAGGGTCTCCAGGTTAGTTAGACAACAGAAATATATGCATAACATTATAATATTGCTTATTATCAGAAGCACCGTGTCTAAACGGAAACACTCTACTAACAGTAAAACGTGCCCACCACACTCGTGAAGGGGAGGGGAATAAGCGGGTGCTGTCATGGGTTCTGAGAAACACCGTTATCGGTGAGTAACTAAGCTATTCTCCCTCACCCATGACAGCACCACGGAGAGAATTACAGAGATTGGTAGCTTAGGGAGGGACCACCGCCTGAAGGACCCTACTCCCGAAGGTCAGGTCAGACGTAGAGGCTAGATCTAATCTATAGTGCCTAAAAAAGGTCGAAGGTGATGACCAGGTGGCCGCCTTACAGATTTTTTCTATTGATACCTCAGATCTTTCAGCCCATGAGGTCACCATCACTCCTGTGGAATGGGCTCTCAACCCTTCCGGAATGGTATTTTCACTGGATGAATATGCCAGGGCAATCGCATCCCTTATGCACCTTTCCAGGGTACTCTTAGATGCTTTGAGTCCCTTCCAAGGTCCCTGAAAACACACAAGGAGAGAGCCTTCCTTCCTACATTTCTTGGTGGCCTCTAGATACTGCACTAGGCACCTCATCACGTCTAAGGTGTGGAATTTGTCTTCTCCCTTCTTTTTAGGATTTGGGCAGAATGAAGGAAGGACTACCTCTTGGGACTTATAGAAGTGTGATGACACTTTGGGTAGATATGCCAGGTCAGGCTTTAAAATGACCCTATCATCTAGAATCTTTGTGAAAGGTGGCCCTACTGATAAAGCTTGCATATCGCTCACTCTGCGAGCTGATGTTAGCGCCAAAAGAAGCACTGTTTTTAACGACAGGATTCTTAGGGATGCTGAGTGAATAGGTTCGAATGGAGGGCCTGTTAGCGTGGATAGTACAAGATTTAGATCCCATGATTGTAATCTTTGATTAGCTATCGGCCCGGATCTGGATACGGCCTTAGTAATCTGTCACCCAGGGATTACCTACCACATTATGGTTATAAAGGTGCCCAAGGCCTCTACTTGTACCTTTAATGTGTTGACCGCTAGACCCTGTTCTAGGCCCTTTTGTAGAAATTCTAGGATTTTGTCAATGTGAACCTCATCCTGAACCTTTACCTCCGAAGTGGATAAGAATTTTTTCTCTTTTTTTTTTTTTTTTTTTGTAGTGTAGTTATCAGGTTCTCTGAAATTCCTCTGTCTCTCATCAGTGCCCTCTCAAATTCCATGCTGTTAAATGGAATCTCCCTGCCTGAGGGTGTAACACTGGCCCCTGCGATAGCAGGTCCAGGAGATCTGGGAGGATCCATGGGTCGGTTAGAGAGAATATTCTTAGCCAGGAGAACCAGGTTCTTTTGGGCCAGAAGGGGGCTATTAAAATCATTCCTGCCCCATCCTCTCTGACTTTTCTTAACACTGCTGGTATCAGCATGATCGGGGGAAAGGCATATGTTAGGCCCCATGTCCATGGGAGTATGAAGGCGTCCAGAGCTAGAGGATTCCCCCTGGGGTCTATGGAGCAGAAAGTTTCCACTTTTTGTTTCTGAAGTCGGCAAACAGATCTATGCCCGGGTCCCCCCACATTTTTACAATCTGCCGAAAAACGGACCGCTTTAGGACCCATTCCCCTTGTCATAATTGGGAGCGACTTAGAAAGTCTGCCCTTTGATTCTCCGTGCCCCGGATGTGTAGTGGTGACAGAGATAGCAGGTTTGCCTCTGCTAATTTGAGGACTCTGGAGAATGTTTCCATTAGGGCTCGGGACCTGGTTCCCCCCTGATGATTTATATATGCTATTGTAACTCGATTGTCCGAAATATGCGGACATGATGACCCCGGAGCAGGGGTAAGAAGTGTACTAATGCGTAGCCCACTGCTAAGAGCTCTCACTGGTTCGAGGAGGCTTCTAATTCTTGAACTCCCCACGTACCCTGGGCCACTTCGTTGTTCATGTGTGCTCCCCACCCTGTGGGACTGGCATATGTGGTAGCTATGTGTGTTATTTTTTGTTACCCAGGGGATCCCTTTGGAAGGGTTGTCTTGGCTTTTCCACCAGGTTAGGGAATGAGTAGTTTTTGAATTTAGGGTAATACGACCCTCTAGGTGTCCCCCTACTGCAGACTAGTTGGCTAGTACATCCCACTGTAGAACTCTCGTGTGTAACTGAGCCCATTGGACTGCTGGCAGGCAGGCGGAGCGAGAACCTAGTCGTGACATCGCTTTTCTTAATGCCATGGAGGGATTTTGGATGGCTCTTGTTACAATTTGAGCGATTTTCTCCTTCTTGCGGTCTGGGAGGCGGCACTCTTGAATGTTTGAGTCCAATATTAGACCCAAGAATTCCTGTACTCTGCTGGGCTCTGATCTTGATTTTTTAGATTCAGGAGCCAGCCCAGGCCTTGCAGAGTGCCCATCACTCTGTCCCCCTGTTCCCAGCGTTTTTGAACCAAGCTGGTTGCTAATAAAAAATAGTCCAGATACGGGATTAATATTATGTCTTGCTCCCTTATATGGGCCATCATCTCTGCCCGTGGAGCTACAGATATTCCGAATGGCAAGGCTCTATACTGGAGTTCTCTTATCTCGCCCTTTATCGAGACAGCTAACCTGAGATATTTCCTGGAGTTTTTGTGAATGGGGATGTGATAATAGGCGTCGCTGAGATCCAACACCGAGATTGGTGGTGGACCTGATTGACTCCAAAAAAAATTTTTTTTTTTTAAAATTTATAATTGTCTGAAACCTGCCGCCTGGCTTGGTCACCAGGAAAAAGAGGGGAGTAAAACCCCTTGCCCCTTCCCTGCAGGGGAACCTCCTGGAGGGCTCCTTTTTCTACCAGGCTTAGGACTTCGTTTCCTAGGGCTTTCTGCTCTTGCATACTGGATCTTAGCGGAGTCATTACATACTTTTGAGGCGGGAGGGAGAGAAGTTTATCCTTAGGCCCTCCTGGATTAGGGGTTTACTGTCCATGGGTTGTTTGATATTCTTTTCCAGGCTGGGAGAAAAAAGGGTTAACCTTCCCCCCACCCTGAGCAAACTGTCACCTAGAGGGCTTTTTGTCTCAGGACAAGTTGCCGAGGAGGAACCCTCTATCTCTTCTCTTGTCAGCCCACTTTGCTCTCTCGGTGGTCTCCGCAAAAGAAACTTTCTATTCCGAAAGGGCCTCTTAGCTGCATTTGAGAGTGCTGCTGCTTTGGACGATAACCAGACTGAGTCTGCGGATGAGTCCGCTAGGAAGGCAGCCGCTCCCCTTATTACTGGGATAGAGTCTAGGATTTTATCGCTTGGCGTCCCGCTATGGCTGGCCTGAGGTTACCTCCAGCTAACTGCCCTGCACCTTTAAGAAAGGTATCTGCCTTTTTATCTAGGGGACCCCTGAGGGTGCCCATGTCCTCAAAGGGGAGGGCAAAATTTTTTTTTTTTTTTTTTTGAGGCCTTTGCGACAGCTACATCGAGCTTCGGGCCCCTTTCCTCACAGGGATATTTCCTTTTAAGGGAAGGGACCGTGGTGTTTTTCCTGTCCGGTTTATCCCATTCTTTTTGATTAGACCCCGCACATTTTCATTTAGCGGGAACACTCTCCGCGCCTTTTCTGGCCCAGTCCCCCGAACATTATGTCCTGGACTGTTTTATCCGGCCTAGGGTCCAGCACCCCCATGGTAGACGTTACCGCTTTCACTAGTTTGTCCACCTCGTCTAGGGGGAAGCAGTGACGCCCCTCTGTTTCCTCGTCTGAGGATGAGGAACTGGAATCTGAGGGTTTTGACGTGATTTCTCCCGATGTCGAGGAATCTGACTGGGAAATCACTATTGTGTCTTTTTTTTTTTTTTTTTTTGATTTGTCCCTATGCTTAAGGGATATAAGGGCACTCTGACCTCCAATTTAATCGCAGCTTTTAGGTCAGAGGCCAAATCCGGAGTTTCCTAACAGAGGATTTCTTTTGTACATGGTTCCGTTTTTTTTTTTTTTTTTTCGCACTCGATGTTTTCTTTGCTTTGGCTTTTGCCCCCGGTGGTCACTGGGGTTATAGCAGTTTTTGGCCCCTGATCATTTGACCATTCCCTTTTCCCATGGGGTCACATGGTCTAGGCAGGTGTTGGTGATAGCGTCTTGTGAAGCCACTGCAGAAACCTGGTGGAGTTACCAGCTGGCTTGAAGCCACTGCTGAAACTGGTGTTGAACTCTGGCTGCCTGGTGTCCGCAGCAGAGTGAGATGGTGAAGGTGGCAGCTGGCTCTGAGGTGTAGAACCACTCTCTCAAGAAATAGGTAGGGGACTAGCACAAGTGGGGCACCCCTTTTCTTTTCCCCTTCTTTCCCTAGTAAGGGAAATGGAACTTTTAATACAATGGTGAACATTCACGAAGATCACTCACCCAAAGGTATGCGGCTGCAGGTATCGATTCGGGAGATGGAGTCAGGTCCTGAATAGGCTGCACTCCTGGTGGCGATTTGCTCCTTGCAGCTGACGTGCTATGCTGCGTGGAGTGACTACTGGAACGACCATCTGTACTGCGTTCTTTTGACGATGATTGTGGTGGTGGTGCTGCTGCTGCTAAAGCTGCTGCCTGGCTTGCTGCTCCTGTTGCTGGTCACTATCCCCTTCAGGATCGCCTCCAGCCTGGAGCGCTTGTGCAGCCACCATTTTAAAATTTCCCGGCTGGCGTCACCGCTCCCATCCTGCACCGCGGTCCCCGGGAGAGCGCTCCTGCGCATGCGCCGGTTCTAGGGACCCGGAAGCCGGCTTCTACTTCCGGGGCGGCCGCCATCTTGGTACACCTCTGTAACCCGGCGCCGCCCGCATGTTTACCGGGTCCCCACGAGCCCCGACTTCCTCTCCGGAGCGGCGGCTCCGGCGTCACTCCCGCCCGCTCACCCGGCAGCCCGCATGGGCCCCAGCAGTGGCGGCTTCGGGCACCGCACCTTCCCGAGGCAGGGGCCTTCCCGCTGCCACCACCGGTCAGGCCGGCCCCGGATCCTGGACACACGAAAGGTACCGTCCTGTGGGTCCCTCCGTCAGGGACAGGAACCCAACTGAAGGCGGAGGAGAGGTACCGCCCTTTTTATCTGTAGGTTCCTGTCCCTGAAGGGCGGATCCCCTCTCTCCGTGGTGCTGTCATGGGTGAGGGAGAAAATCGCGGCAAAATCGCAAACAGAATCGCGGTAAAATCACGGTGAAATCGCGCGGGAAAAAAACGCGCGATTTCTGGGAAGGAGTCCGGTTTTCAGTGTGCGTTTTAACACGCAACGTGGGCACATAGCCTAAGAGTTAATCAAAAGGATTTGCAGAACAGTAGTCCAGCAGCTACCTTCTACTACTTGCCGGCATCGCTGGCACCACTTTTAATTGGTAGCTGCAATGTAATAATATTGCAGGACCTACTAATCAAAAGAGGCACCAGAAATGCCAGTGGGTAATAGAAAAGTTGCAAAGCTCTGGTATGGTGACTAAGGATGACAAATATGGCCACTGGATCAGGGTCCTGCAAATCCTTTTGCTCAGTCCAATAAAAAAAATCATATTTTTTAAATTTATAGTTTTTTTTTTACCAGAATCAATATATATAGTTGAAACCAGAAGTGTACATACACTTTATAAAAAGATACATATGCATGTTTTTCTCAATATCTGACATGAAATCAGAATAAACCTTTCCCGTTTTAGGTCATTTAGGATTACCATAATTATTAACCCATTTACCCCCAAGGGTGGTTTGCATGCTAATTACCAGGCCAAATTTTACAATTCTGACCACTGTCCTTTTATGAGATAATAACTCTGGAACGCTTCAATGGATCCCGGTTGTTTTCTCATGAGATATTGTACTTCATGATAGTGGTCAAATTTCTTTGATATGAATTGCATTTGCTTGTGAAAAAAAACAGAAATTTGGTGAAAATTTAGAAAATGTCTCAATTTTTCAACTTTGAATTTTCATGCCCTTAAATCACAAAGATATGTCACACAAAATACTTAATAATTAACATTTCCCACATGTCTACTTTACATCAGCACAATTTTGGAACCACAATTTTTTTTCTTAAGAAGTTATAAGGGTTAAAAGATGACCAGCGATTTCTCATTTTTACAACACCATTTTTTTAGGGACCACATCACATTTGAAGTCACTTTGAGGGGTCTATATGATAGAAAATACCCAAAAGTGACACCATTCTGAAAACTGCACCCCTCAAAATCACATTCAAGAAGTTTATTAACCCTTCAGGTGCTTCACAGGAATTTTTGGAATGTTTAAAAAAAATGAACATTTAACTTTTTCACAAAAAATTTACTTCAGATCCAATTTTTTGCTTTATTTTACCACGGGTAACAGAAAAAATTGGACCCCAAAAGTTGTTGTACAATTTGTCCTGAGTACGCTGATACCCCATATATGCAGGTAAACCTCTGTTTGGGCACATGACAGAGCTCAGAAGGGAAGGAGCACCGTTTGACTTTCCAATACAAAATTGGCTGAAATTGAGATTGGATGCCAAGTCGCGTTTGGAGAGCCCCTGATGTGCCTAAACAGTGGAAACCCCCCACAAGTGACACCATTTTGGAAACTAGACCCCCTAAGGAACTTATCTAGATGCATGGTGAGCACTTTGAACCCCCAAGTGCTTCACAGAAGTTTATAAAGTACAGCCGTAAAAATAAAAAATCATATTTTTTATACAAAAATGTTCTTTTTACCCCCAGTATTTTATTTTCACAAGGGTAAAAGGAGATATTGGACCCCAAAAGTTTTTGTCCAATTTGTCCTGAGTACGCCGATACCCTATATGTGGGGGTAAATCACTGTTTGGGCGCACAGCAGAGCTTGGAAGTGAACTAGCACCACTTGATGTTTTCAACGCAGAATTGGCTGGAATTGAGATCGGACGCCATGTCACATTTGGAGAGCCCCTGATGTGCCTAAACAGTGGAAACCCTCAATTGTACCTCCAACCCTAACCCCAACACATCTTTAGCCCTAATCCGAGCCCTAGCCATAACGCTAACCCCAAACCTAACCCTAACACAACCCTAATCTCAGCCCTATCCCTAATCCAACCCTAATCCAAACCCTAACCCTAACTTTAGCCCCAACCCTAACCCTAACTTTAGCCCCAAACCTAACCCTATTTTTAGCCTCAACTCTAACCCTAACTTTAGTCCCCAATCCTAACCCTAACTTTAGCCCCAACCCTAACTTTAGCCCTAACCCTATCCCTAACCCTAATGGGAAAATGGAAATAAATATATATTTTTTATCTTATTATTTTTTCCTACCTAGGAGGAGTGATAAAGGAGGGTTTGATTTACTATTTATAGTGGGTTTTTATAGCGGGTTTTTATGTTTGGCAGCTGTCACATGCTAAAAGACGCTTTTAATTGCAAAAAATTGTTTTTGCATCACCGCATTTTGAGAGCTATAATTTTTCCATATTTTGTTCCACAGAGTCATGTGAGGTCTTGTTTTTGCGGGACGATTTGTCATTTTTATTGGTACAATTTTCAGGCACATGACAATTTTTGATCGCTTTTTATTCCGATTTTTGGGAGGCAGAATGAACAAAAAACAGCAATTGATAAATTTCTTTGGGGGGGCGTTTATACCATTCCACGTATGGTAAAATTGGTAAAGCAGTTTTATTCTTTGGGTCAGTATGATTACACATCCACATTTATATCACTTTTTTATGTTTTGGTGCTTTTATACAATAAAAACTATGTTATATAAAAAATAATTATTTTTGCATCACTTAAATCTGAGAACTATAACTTTTCTATTTTTTTGCTGATGACTCTATATGGCGGCTCATTTATTTGCGGGACAAGATGACGTTTGCAGCGGTATCATGTTTATTTATATCGTCTTTTTGATCGCGTGTTATTCCACTTTTTGTTTGGTGGTATGATGATAAAGCATTTTTTTGCCTTATTTTTTATGGGGTTCACTAAAGGGGTTAACTAGTGGGATAGTTTTATAGGCCGGGTCATTACGGACGCAGCGATAGTAAATATGTGTACTTTTCTTTTTTATTTATTTACATAAAGAAATGTATTTATTAGGGAAAATATTTTTTACATACCATACATACTCGTGTATCTGCCGACCCGAGTATAAGCCGACCCCCCATATTTTGCCACAAAAAACTGGGAAAACTTATTGACTCATGTATAAGCCTAGGGTGGAAAATGCAGCAGCTTCTGGTAAATTTCAAAAATAAAAATAGATACCAATAAAAGTAAATTTAATTGAAACATCAGTAGGTTAAATCTTTTTGAATATCCATATTGAATCAGGAGCCCCATATAATGCTCCATACAGTTCATGATGGCCCCATAAGATGCTCCATACAAAATACACCCCATATAATGCTGAACAAAGGTAAACAATGGCCCCATAAGATGCTCCATATAATAATATGCTACTCCATAAAGGTTATAGCCCCATAAAATGCTCCATAGACCATGCCCCCCATAAGATGCTCCCTAGGTTATGCCCCATAAGATGATTCATAGATTATGCCCCCATAAAATGCTCCATAGATTATGCCCCCATAAGATGCTCCATAGATTATGCCCCCATAAGATGTTCCATAGATTATGTCCTCATAAGATGCTCCATAGATTATGCCTTCATAAAATGCTCCATAGATTATGCCCCCATTTGCTGCCCCATAATATGCTCCATAGATTATGCCCCCATAAAATGCCCCATAAAATGCTCCATAGCTTATGTCCCCATAAAATGCTCCATAGATAATGCCCCATAAAATGCTCCATAGATTATGCCCCCATAAGATGCTCCATAGATTATGCCCTCATAAGATGCTCCATAGATTATGCCCCCATATGCTTCCCCATAAAATGCTCCATAGATTATGCCCCCATAGGATGCTGCATAGATTATGCCCCCATAAGATGCTCCATAGATTATGCCCTCATAAAATGCTCCATAGATTATGCCCCCATAAGATGTTCCATAAATTATGTCCTCATAAGATGCTCCATAGATTATACCTTCATAAAATGCTCCATAGATTATGTCTCCATTTGCTGCCCCATAATATGCTCCATAGATTATGCCCCCATAAAATGCTCCATAGATTATGCCCCCATAAAATGCTCCATAGATTATGCCCCCATAAAATGCTCCATAGATTATGCCCCATAAAATGCTCCATAGATTATGCCCCCATAAGATGCTCCATAGATTATGCCCTCATATGCTGCCTCATAAAATGCTCCATAGATTATGCCCCTATAAAATGCTCCATAGGTTATTCCCCCATAAAATGTCCATAAGATGCTCCATAGATTATGCCCCATAAGATACTCCATAGAATATGCCCCATATGCTGAAGCTGCTGCTGCAAATAAAATAAAATGACATTCTCATCTCTCGTCACTGGGGGCCAGGTGCCCCCATATGCTGCCCCATAAAATGCTCCATAGATTATGCCCCCATAAGATGCTCCATAGATTATGCCCCCATAAGATGCTCCCTAGATTATGCCCCCATAAAATGCTCCATAGATTATGTCCTCATAAGATGCTCCATAGATTATGCCTTCATAAAATGCTACATAGATTATGTCCCCATTTGCTGCCCCATAATATGCTCCATAGATTATGCCCCATAAAATGCCCCATAAAATGCTCCATAGATTATGTCCCCATAAAATGCTCCATAGATTATGCCCCATAAAATGCTCCATAGATTATGCCCCCATAAGATGCTCCATAGATTATGCCCTCATAAGATGCTCCATAGATTATGCCCCCATATGCTGCCCCATAAAATGCTCCATAGATTATGCCCCCATAAGATGCTGCATAGGTTATGCCCCCATAAGATGCTCCATAGATTATGCCCTCATAAAATGCTCCATAGATTATGCCCTCATAAGATGCTACATAGATTATGCCCCCATTTGCTGCCCCATAAAATCCTCCATAGATTAAGCCCCCATAAATTGCTCCATAGATTATGCCCCCATAAGATGCTCCATAGATTATGCCCTCATATGCTGCCCCATAAAATGCTCCATAGATTATGCCCCCATAAAATGTTCCATAGGTTATTCCCCCATAAAATGTCCAAAGATTATGCCCCCATAAGATGCTCCATAGATTATGCCCCAAGATACTCCATAGATTATGCCCCCATAAGATGCTCCATAGATTATGCCCCCATAAGATGCTCCATAGATTATGCCCCATAAGATACTCCATAGATTATGCCCCCATAAGATGCTCCATAGATTATGCCCTCATATGCTGCCCCATAAAATGCTCCATAGATTATGCCCCCATAAAATTCTCCATAGGTTATTCCCCCATAAAATGTCCAAAGATTATGCCCCCATAAGATGCTCCATAAATTATGCCCCATAAGATACTCCATAGATTATGCCCCCATAAGATGCTCCATAGATTATGCCCCCATAAGATACTCCATAGATTATGCCCCCATAAGATGCTCCATAGATTATGCCCCATAAGATACTCCATAGATTATGCCCCCATAAGATGCTCCATAGATTATGCCCTCATATGCTGCCCCATAAAATGCTCCATAGATTATGCCCCCATAAAATGTTCCATAGGTTATTCCCCCATAAAATGTCCAAAGATTATGCCCCCATAAGATGCTCCATAGATTATGCCCCATAAGATACTCCATAGATTATGCCCCCATAAGATACTCCATAGATTATGCCCCCATAAGATACTCCATAGATTATGCCCCCATAAGATGCTCCATAGATTATGCCCTCATATGCTGCCCCATAAAATGCTCCATAGATTATGCCCCCATAAAATTCTCCATAGGTTATTCCCCCATAAAATGTCCAAAAGATGCTCCATAGATTATGCCCCATAAGATACTCCATAGAATATGGCCCATATGCTGAAGCTGCTGCTGCAAATAAAATTAAATGACATTCTCACCTCTCGTCGCTGGGGGCCAGGTGCCGGTGTGCTGAGCAGGCGGGGACACTGGTGCGCTATGGGGGACAGGTGCCAGTGTCAATGCTGGCTCAGGGCCCGGCACCTCAGATACTCACATGTCCCCGTTACACCGCTGCCGCTCCATCTTCCGGGTCCTCTGTCAGTGACGTTCATGCAGCAGAGGGCACGGTGCACACTAATCATGTCATCGCACCCTCTGCTGCCTGAACATCACTGACAGAGGACGTGGAGGACAGAGCGGCGTGCAGCGATGGACCGGGGACAGGTGAAAAAAAATCGCATATACTTACCCCCTCCTGGCACGGTCTATGCAGCCCGGCTTCTCCTACGGTCTCCGGCAGCTATTCCTTCCTTCAGCGGTCATGTGGTACCGCTCATTAAAATCATGAATATGCGCATATTCATGACTTTAATGAGCGGTACCATGTGACCGCTGAAGGAAGGTGTAGGAGAAGCAGGGGGCTGCAGAGACGCACCAGGGGGTGGTTTGATCTGAGACCTCTGCTCCCCCTCCCCGCTGACCCCCTGGCGTATATGACTCACGTATAAGCCGAGAGGGGCACTTTCAGCCCCAAAAATGGGCTGAAAATCTTGGCTTATACGCGAGTATATATGGTAGATTATTTTTTTTAACCTTTTTACATTGTCCCAGTATGGGACATTACTCTCTAAAGTCAGATCACTGATCTGACACCTTGCACTGCACTGTGTCAGATCAGCGATCTGACAGGCAGTGAAGGAGGCTTGCCGGTGCCTGTTCTCAGCAAGCACTGACAAGCCACCTCACTGCAGGACCCGGAAGGACCCCGTGGCCATCTTGGAGCTGGGGGTCTCCATGGAGACACTCAGAACAACTCGATCACAGCGCGTTCTTCTGAGGGAAGCACGCAGGGAGCCCCCTGCCTGCCAATGCTTCTCCTGCTGCTGGCATCGGAACACTTTGATCATGTTTTATCACAGTGTGTTTGGGGGTTAAAGTGCCGGGAGCGTTCCATGACCACTCCTGGCACTTAGTGCCGCATGTGTGGCTGATCACATATGACGTACTATTCCGTCCATGGGAATTAAGTCCCAGGTCACATGGATAGTACGTCCAATGGCAGAGAGGGGTTAAATATAAGCCCTGTGCCCCCATTCTTATACTCACCCTCCTGTGTCTTCATATAGTACTTTACAGACACCACACTGGTCCCGCAGCACCTTCTTCTACCCGTAGCTTCCAGCATAATAACATACTATTATTTATAATAACACCACATATGCTATTTATGTCATTAAATATTTTGCCACATTTTTTGCTACAAATATATTTTTCCCTATTTTCCACCTCTAAAACCTGGGTGCGTCTTATAGTCTGGTGCGTCTTGTAGACCGAAAAATATGGTATCATTATCTTTAATACATAACACTTTAATTTCTATGCTGTATTTCACTCCATATGTGTCACACTGCCAGCACACATGGATACGGACAACACACGGATATCACACAGATGTCACATACATACACACGGGTGGCACATGGACACGGATCTCACCAGTTTTTCCAGTACCAGAAACACCAGGATGTGTGAATAGAGCCTAATATACATTTCTTTCAATTGAATCCCTATAAAGTAGCATTAGTATTCCTGTAACCATACAGTGTGGCAGCAGTCCTACACTATAAAGAATGGATAGCTAGATAGGCATGCTGTCGATTAATGCTAACACTAAAATTTAGCAATAATTTAGCCTTCCCAACATGTTTCACCATACTGGCGTCATCAGGGGAATAAGGCTTATAAATCATTCCTCTCATGATAAATCAGACTATATCCCACTAATATGCCATTACTCTGTAACATCTGACATGGTTTTTACATGATCCATCTGAGTTGTACGTTGTTATGGAATATGTTAGCACTTTCTATCTAAAATTATTATTATTATTAGATTTAATAGAGGATGTTGCTCAGGATGTGTATACAATATACACTTTGATATTGTGTTCAATGGCAGACGTACCTTTAAACTTATATACCTATCCTGGTAATATACTTTTCTTCATGGCACATGCTGCAGATAATCCAATAAGCGGCCACTGAGGTCTGTTATTTGCTTTCCAAAAAAATGTATTTTCTTCCACTTCCATAAATGACACTTTTCAATCGTTTAAAGAAGGAAAAGAAGAATCATTGATGTGTGGGAGTCCTGCTCACAGCCACACATTCACATAGCTGTCTATTCAGTGCAATAAAGATAATAAAATAAAGTGTGAAGTGTTATTTATTTCACACTAACATCATTTAGCTGTCAGATAAAACTGGAAATGTAATCCTGGCTTTCAACTCCTGCACATACCAGCTTTTGAAATAGCACAAAGCGGTTTGGAAATTGCTGATTAATCGGCCTCTCTGAGGAACTGCAAAACTACAAATTATACGAGACTGGCCCCAAAACCTTGCACCAGTGTCAAGACTATAAGTGTTTATTTCTGTGGAATAAAGCATAAGCAAAAGAAAATTAGAAATAGCCTATAGATCTTTTATCCAAGCATTATATCCCAAAGCCGGGGGCTCTGCCAAAAATATACCATACATTGAATAATAATGATAATAATAATATTAACATTGAATCAAAACAGTACAATACCTGGAGCCTAATGCATAAAAGAAAAATACATACAGATGGGGTAACCCTAAGGCCATGTGCACACATTGAGTAAACGGATGCAGACATTTCGGCACCAATTCTGCATCTCTTAGCAGGAAAAACACGCATTTGTGATGTGTTTTTGCCTGCGTTTTTTGACTGATTTGAGTGAAGTTAATGGTGAAAAACGCACAGTGAATCGACATACAGCAGATTATTTTCTGCACCAAATCTGCAAATCAAAACTACACAACGTGTGCATGACACTTCAATTTTCTCATTCACTTTGCTGTCATCAGGATTGCTTCAGGTTTTGCTAACAAATCTGCATGGCAAAACCGCACCAAAACTTCAATGTATTCACAAGCCGTTAACATCACGAGCGAGGAGTGCTTGAAAAGGGGCCATGCCATGACATTTATACAGTGGCGCACCATCTGGGGAACCATCTTTACAGGTTGTCCTTGCTAATGCTGTATATCCACAAATAATATACCACTAAAATATTGGAGAGAGTCATAACTAGGTTTTTCATTTAAAAAAGTAAAGAAATACTAGAAAATACACTTAAAGGGAACCTGTCATGTAAAAAAAATGCAATTCACCTGAAGATATAGGATTATTCTGCAGGTTAATAGTATGCTGAAACTGCCCGGCACCTGTACCGAGAGCCCCGCTGCCGGGGGTATATTATCTTTATTCCTCCTGGTAGGCTCACGCTTTCAGTTATAAGGGTGTGGTTTCACCGCTCAGTGCATAGTAAGCAGCGGCTGTAACCACGCCCCCGGCACTGACTGACAGACAGATCTAATGCTGTTTAACTATTTAAATGCAACTCTAAATAACTGACACTGACAAGCTTTAAACATCTGCATTGCCCGAGCACATATTAGGGTGCTTTCACATTGGGTTATGTGTCCCTCTCAGGGCATATGTCCAGAATCCCCCTCAAAATGGGGTCCGGATGCATACGCAGATGGCACTAATAGACTGCAATGATGATGGCAGAGTGAATGTGTGCTCTGCTGTGCACTTTTTTTGTGAGTGTACGCCTACAGGAAGCAGACACTCAGACGCAGTCTATTACATCTGTGTGTTCACCTCCAGTAGGGGCCAAAGAACACAATGTGAAAGCACCCTAAACTGGCATCCAGCAAAAACACTCCCCGAGCAATGAGATCAAGGGGTGCTGATGGCTTACAACTGGGGTCCTGCTGAAGGCTTGTCGAATACGATATTGGTCTTCTTATGAAGCCAAACCTGTGGCTGAGCTTCATAGGTGAACCATAGTTTAACTATATATTGCAATAGTTTGGTATTGTAGTTTATAATATAATCGACCAAATGATCGCAGGTTCAAATCCCCTAAATTAATTAAAAATTAAATCAATTGAAAATGAAAAAAAGGTTTCAATTTTTTTAAAATAAAAACAAAGTTTAAGCCACCTTCTTATCTTAGGTAAACAAAAAGAAATAATTAACTGTCATTGTGTATGTAAAAACCTGATCTATCAAAATAAAAAAAAAATATTTAAATCGCACGTTAAATGCTGAAAAAATAATTGACTGTGAAAATTGACAAAAAAAACATAAGTGACTGTGGTAACCCTAAGAAATCCAATAAAGAGCTAACATCATATGTACCCAAAATGTTATCAATAAAAATATCAGCGTGCCTCACAAAAAACAAGCCTAAACAAACATTGCTCTATCAACGGAAAGGCAAAAACTTCTGAAATTCCAAAAATGATTATACAAGTCAAATTTTTTACATTTTTAATTTTGTTTTAATTACTAAAATCTAAAAAAACTATACAAATTTGGCATCACCTAAAACCATTCACAAAAACACAACAATGGAAGAGTTGTGATATACTGTATTTTCCTCATTTCAACCCACTTTGATTACTTTTCCCATTTTTCAGTCCATTTAATGGTAAAATAATTTCTTTTAAACCTATATCTCCTCCCTTAAAAAGAAAGACTTTGATACAATTATGTTGATGGAAAAAAATAAAGTCATGTCTTTGGGAAGAAGGGGAGGAAAAGAACAAAAGGTCAAAAATTGAAAATTGACCAGTCATGAAGCAGTTAAATCTTCTTGATTGGCTATGAGTATTCTGTTTCTATTCTTAAAAACTCACATAATATGGAACCCATTGCACATCTACATACACTATGGATGTTACAAACATTAACAGCTTATATTTTAAGGGTCTTCTGTCAAAAAATGTTCTCAGACCAAAGGAGCCAGTGAGCACATGACTTCACTTTCACCACTGGAAACATTTTGTGTGGTTAAGTATATAAGAATTTCAACATAAAACATTTATGTTTTTGGCTTTAAAAAGCAGAAAAAGATATATTTCCTCCTTTAGGTGCTATTTCGACTCCTGTCTTTTCTGTAGCCAAACAAAACGTAACAAAAAGATCATTTATCAAAAACGCTTTGTGCAAGTGACATTTATTTTGCACATACCATGCGCCATGGCTTATGTGATTGTACATTTTTACTTTTATGTTATATTTTAGTAGGGTTAAGTGAGCACATTTTTATTATTCCCAATTGTTTTTAGGAATCTTGACAAATCAATATATTTATGATTCTCCCTTGATGATATATTCAGCTTGATTTAAGAGCTGATATATTCGTTTTTGACATCTATAAAATATAGCTCACTCAAATAATAGCACATTGGGAATATTTCCACCTTAATTTACAGTTGGTAAAGGGAAGATTGTAACATGAATTAAGGAAAACAAGGCTCCTTACTTCTAGACCAAGATACTTGCGGAAACACCTGTTCTTCATATTTTCTTCTAATGGGTTAAACCTTATGTCACAATATGTTGTTTGCCCAAAGACAATGCTAGGTGTCATGACATAGCAGAAAATAATGTTATTCTGAATACAAAGGCAGGTAGAAATACAATTTACTTCTATTTTGTGCATATTTATCATGGAAACCTTCAAAAATGAACTTGAAGACCTACCTCTTCCGACAAGCCTACAACTTGCAGTAACCACCGATCCACCAAACTGCTGCACCACCAGCTCTACCCTCGCATACTGTATCCTTACCCATCCCGTTGTAGATTGTGAGCCCTCGCGGGCAGGGTCCTCTCCCATCCTGTATCAGTCGTGACTTGAATTGTTTAAGATTACTGTACTTGTTTGTATTATGTATACCCCTCCTCACATGTAAAGCGCCATGGAATAAATGGCGCTATAATAATAAATAATAATAATAATAATATTTCTCATCCACTCCCGTCTTTTTCAAGTTTCCACATTTCTTTCATGCTCCCTTCAAAAAAAAAAAAAAAACTTCTGAAACCTTTCTTTAAGATTAGTTGAGAAGTAAGTACGTGCTTGGGAGTCCTAGAGGTCTGCTTACTTGCCAGAAGTCGCTTGAAGATTCCATTAGAGATGTCAATTTCGTAGTATAAGGCCATGTTCACACCTTCAGTATTTGGTCAGTATTTTACATCAGGATTTGCAAGCCAAAACCAGAAGTGGGTGAAAAATATAGAAGTGCTGAAGGTGTTTTTGTTATACTTCTCCTCTGCTTGTTTCATTCCTGATTTTGGCTTACAAGTAGAGTTGAGCGAAACGGGTGGGTCATATTCAAAAGTCGCTGACTTTCGCTGAAGTCGGGTTTCATGAAACGAAACTCGACCATAGCGTGAGGTCGGCCACGAGGTCGGCGACCAGAGCGCCAAAGTCGCGTTTCAAAAGATGCTTCCAGCGCCCTTTTTCAGCCAATGATGGAGGACGCACACTGTGGGCAACGCGATGACATAGGCATCGGTCACCGCCATCTTTGAGAAGGGCATGCAAGTGATTGGCTGGCTTTGTGTGGCGTCACAGGAGCTATAAAAGGGCGTGAACGCCGACCGCCATCTTACTTATGCCGATCTTCGCATAGGGAGAGCTGCTGCTGCTGATTCTGTAGGGAGAGCGTTAGGCAGGGAAGAAGAACCAAAAAAACTGCTTCTGCTGTTAGCAATTTCCACTTACAACACAACACTTTGTGTGCAGTGACAGGGGAGGTTCTATTTTTGTGCATCAGCTCTATTGGTTATTAGGCTGCCTTACAAGGCTCCCTGATAGCTGCATTGCTGTTTGCACACTGCTGTGCAAGCTGCTTTTTTAAAAGCAAAAATACTTTTCTTCCTGTTTTCTGCACAGTTACCAAGCGTTCATTTTTCCACCCTTTTGTGTGCGCACTGTGCAGCAGTCCTGCTTATTAGGCTGCCTGCGTCCATACTTGGACTGAGAGCATCATTGTCAGCATCCTCAAATCCAACTTCTCACCAATCCTATAGACACCCTCCACCTTGTCTTTCACCATCCAATTTCAGCCTGTTACATTGAGGTGTAATCTCTACTGGGCCAGAGACAATAGTTATGTGTCCTCAAATCTATAGTGAGATTCAAAATCTCACCAATCCTATAGACACCCTCCACCTTGTCATTCACCATCCAATTTCAGCCTGTTACATTGAGGTGTAATCTCTACTGGGCCAGAGACAATAGTTCTGTGTCCTCAAATCTATAGTGAGATTCAAATTCTCACCAATCCTATAGACACCCTCCACCTTGTCATTCAACATCCAATTTTAGCCTGTTACATTGAGGTGTAATCTCTACTGGGCCTGAGACAATAGTTCAGCGTCCTCAAATCTATAGTGAGATTCAAATTCTCACCAATCCTATAGACACCCTACACCTTGTCATACACCATCCAATTTCAGCCTGTTACATTGAGGTGTAATCTCTACTGGGCCAGAGACAATAGTTCTGCGTCCTCAAATCTGTAGTGAGATTCAAATTCTCACCAATAGTAGATACACCTTCTACCTTCTTTTACTGTACCATATAGCTGGTGGTATTTTGGGTACATTTTCACAAAAATGAGCAAGTATGGTGGAAGACTCCATGGAAGTGGGCGGGGGTTGCCAGCTGGTCCCGATGGTGGTGGTGGTGTTGCATATGTTGGTAGTGGCAAAAGCACAATAGCACCTAAGGCAGGAGGTGTTGAGCCTGCATCATCGTCTGGCTCCACAAGGCCTCAAAGGCTCTCTTTTCTGGGAGTAGGTAAACCACTTTTAAAGCCGGAGCTTCAGGAACAAGTTTTGGCTTACAATGCTGACACAGCCTCCAGCTCTCTCGCCTCCTCTTCTGAAGTTTCAAAAAATAAAAGCACCGAGTCGTCATTGGAGGCTCCTGGTCCTTCCTTGTGTCCTTCACCCCTACCAAAACTGAAGGATGTGGCAGGCCACACTACCGATTGCTCCATGGAGCTCTTTTCACATACCATGCCTGGGTTAGCAAGTCAAATCGTGAATTCCCCAGTCCAAGATGAATCTGACATAGAGTGCCCTGATGCACAGCCACTGCTAGATTTCTCTGCTGGTACATTCACTCAGAGCACTACATTGTCCTCGCAGTGTACTGAGGCAGAATCAGACCCTGATGAAACTCAGGTGCCCCTTCCCGCATACTATACCACCTTACACGGTGACACAGAGGAAAGTGCACATGAAATTGAAGAGGAGGTAATGGATGACCCAGTTGTTGACCCAGATTGGCATCCATTGGGAGAAGAGCATGCCGCTGCCAATAGCTCAGAAGGCAACGACATTGCAACAGCTGTTATCTGGCAGGACTGTAGCAGTCCAAAAACGTGTTGCAAAAACCAAAAGGGTTGCAGGACAGCTTGGCCAGACGGTCAAATTAGCACAGCGTGCAAGGTCTCAAAATGTCTTCCATAGTAGGAAGATTGCAGTGCGGCACTTTTTTGAACAAAATCCTAATGATCAGGTAAAAGTTATCTGTAAGAAGTGCACAAAGACCTTTAGCCGAGGGAAAAATCTGAGAAATTTGAATACCAGTTGCATGCTTAGACATTTAAACACCATGCACTTGCAAGCGTGGACGGACTACCAAACCTCATGTACCACATGTGCACCTGCTCCGAATGAAGGTAGTCAGCAACGCTACATCACTTCCACCACTGTAAGCCCACCGGTTAGCAAACCACCAGCAGCAAATGTCGAGGTGTCATTGCAAGGGCAAAGCAGTCATGGAATCACAATGTTATTGCTATGAAAGACTGAATCTAGGCCATCAGCAACACCACCAACACCAACACCATCACCAACCCTCTCTCAGTCCACCATGTCCACGGCTAGTTCCACCATATGAAGCTCTCAAGTCCAGCTCACCCTATCAGAAACTCTGAGTAGGGCAAGAAAGTACTCATCCTCACATCCGCGTACACTGGCTTTGAACGCCCACACTGCCAAACTAATCTCGTTAGCGATGATGCCCTGCCGGTTGGTGGAAAGCAAAGCTTTCCGCGAGCTCATGGCCTACGCAGTACCACGCTATGACCTACCCAGTCGGCACTTCTTTTCGTGAAAAGCCATCCCAGCCCTCCACATGCATGTGAAAGACAGCATTGTCCATGCACTCAAGCAATCAGTGAGTGGAAAGATGCACTTCACAACAGATACATGGTCCAGGAGGCATGGCCAGGGCCGTTACGTGTCCATCATTGTGCACTGGGTTAATGTGGTGGATGCAGTGTCCACAGGGGACAGCGGCAGTGGGACAGTGCTGCCTAGCCCACGGTATAGGAAGCAGTTGGCTGTAGGTGTTCGACCCTCCTCCTCCTCCAGAAGTGAAAGCTTGTCCACAGAGCGCAGTCACACGAGCACTCCATCCGCAGCTGCCAGTGTTGCACACGAGGTGTCCCACTATCGAACAGTTAGTGGTAAGCGTCAGCAGGCTGTGTTGAAGATGATGTGTTTGGGCGACAACAGACACACCGCGGAGGTACTGGTCGACTACTTGCAGCAACAAACTGAGTCATGGCTGGGCAGTCTACATCTTGAGGCAGGCAAGGTAGTTAGTGATAATGGCCGGAATTTTGTGGCAGCCATAGCCCTTTCAAAACTCAGACACATACCTTGCCTGGCTCACACCTTGAACCTGGTGGTGCAGTGCATCCTCATTAATTATCCGGAGTTAGCACCCCTGCTCCATAAGGTGCGAAGACTGTGCTCACACATCCGCCGGTCGTCCATACACTCCAGTCGTATGCAGAAGCTGCAGCAATTGCTCAACCTTCACAAGCACCACCTAATTATTGACATTGCAACAAGGTGGAACTCCACCCTGCACATGGTTCAGAGGCTGTGCGAACAGAGGCAGGCTGTAATTCATTTGTGGGAGGATACACGGGCAGGCAGTTTGCAGGCAGACATGGAATTGTCTGGTGTGCAGTGGTCGAAGCTGAAAGACCTCTGTAAAGTCCTTCAGTGTTTTGAGGAATGCACATGGCTGGTAAGCACAGATGACACCAACATAAGCATGAGCATCCCACTTATGCGTCTGCTCATGCAAACTTTGATGCACATTAAGGAGCAGGCGTCTGCAGCCGAGGAGGAAGAGGAGGAGGGAAGCCTTGATGACAGTCAGTCATTGTCTGGTCAGGGAAGTCTCGTGGATGAGGTGGAGGAAGAAGAGGAGGAGGAGGAGGAGGAGGAGGAGGAGGAGGAGGAGGATGATGGGGATGATTATTTTGGGGAGGAAGATGCTTCTCAGGGGGCAAGAAAAAATGTTGGCATGGCAAGGTCAGGTACAGGGTTTGTGCGTGACTGGAGGGATGTGGATTTGCCAGAAAGTGCTCCTCCACCCAGCAATCGCAGTGCCTTATTGACACCTGGAACATTGGCCTACATGTCTGATTATTAGTGTTGAGCGATACCGTTCGATACCCAAAAATATCGTATCGGACGGTATCGCCCGATACGAAAAAAATATCGGGTATCGCCGATTCCGATACCGGAAGTCCCATTCAAGTGAATGGGACTTCCGGTATCGGAATTAAAAAAAGGCCTTTATTTCCTTGTTGGCTAATTCTACATAATTGAAAACAAATAAGAATCATGTAGAATTTATTGTGGGAGGTGGAGGAGACATTAAAAGCATAGTGGTTTATTCAAATCACATGGCATAGCATTAATTCCAATTTTTTTTTTCAAGACGTTCGGAGTTAAAAAGATATTGACTATATTAACTTTTTTATATTTAGTCAGATATGTATGTTTCGCAACTTCCATGCTCTTCACCTTCTTTTGCACATCTCCCACACTTTCTCCTTCATGATCCGCAGCAGTAGCATTTTTTCATCAACTTTTTCTTCACCTTATTCATCTTCTTCTTCTTCTTCACATTAATTTTTTTTTTCCATTCTTCATATTCTTCTTATTCAGCTATTATTAATTTTCATATGCTATTTCTTCATCTTCTTCCTATTCTTCTTTTTCTTCATTTTCTTATGGTGACAGGCATTCCTGTAGTACTTATCTATAAAAGTTATAAGATTACACCTTACGTTCTGCCTGTCACAAAAGATTTACAACAGGATTTGTCCGCGTTCAGTTTGGCCTGCATCAGCAAGCATTTTCCAGGGGCACCACGAGGAGGAACGGACTCACCCCCATTTACTGCTTAGTCTTCTTCTGCTTATAATTTTGATTTCTTCTATGCTGATTTTTTGTCTTATGCTTAATGTTCTTCTGCTTTCTGTTCTTCTGCTTTTGCTTCTTCTGCTTCTTGTTCTTCTGTCTTTTGTTCTGTATCTTGGTGGTTGTCTTCATGTTCTTTGTCCTCTTGGTCTTATTATTTAGGGTCATATTTCTGGTCTTCTTTGGTGTGGTCTTCAGGGTCGTCATCATCAGGGTCATCGTCATGGAGATCAATAAGGATTACCAAAGACAATTTCAAAAAGCTTGATCTTGGAAATGTAGCAGAAGGTACAAGAAGGCTGAGAAACTGGCGAGAACCAGCAGACAGTGCTGGCACCCGGATGGGTAGCAGAAGGAACAAGAGCCAATGGCACTACCGAGGACCAACTGACGGTGCTGGACCACGGTTACTAAGCAGAAGGTACCTGTGCTAAAAAGCACTACCAAGGACCAGCTGACGGTGCTGGACCTCGGATACCGAGATGGAGGCACCTAGGCCAAAGGCTGTGGCGAGAACCAGCAGACAGTGCTGGCACCCGGATGGGTAGCAGAAGGAACAAGAGCCAATGGCACTACCGAGGACCAACTGACGGTGCTGGACCACGGTTACTAAGCAGAAGGTACCTGTGCTAAAAAGCACTACCAAGGACCAGCTGATGGTGCTGGACTTCGGATACCGAGATGGAGGCACCTAGGCCAAAGGCTCTGGCGAGAACCAGCAGACAGTGCTGGAACCCGGGTGGGTAGCAGAAGGTACCCATTGAAAGCAAAGTAGCCAGGCCGCAAGCCGGCCGCAGTTACCGAAACCCACAGTCCTACAGGTGGTCCATGTCCCATTGGCACTACGGATCCAGCCTTCAGTGCCAGTTCCCGCAGCCCACATAGGAGTCACCTAAACTGCAGGCACCGTAGAGTCGGCTAACCCGGCCGCAAGACGACAGGACAACGGACTGGTGGCATAGTGACCTTGACACTACCCTGAAACAGCAGGCGTGCTGGAACCAGGCTGGGCAACAGGGAGTCCCCGTGCCAAAGACACTGCCGAGAACCAGGTGACGGTGCTGGAACCCAGATGGGTAGCAAAAGCTACAAGAGCCAATGGCACTACCGAGGAACAGCTGACGGTGCTGGATCACGGTTACTAGGCAGGAGGTACCTGTGCTAGAAAGCACTACCAAGGACCAGCTGACGGTGCTGGACCTCGGATACCGAGATGGAGGCACCTAGGCCAAAGGCTCTGGCGAGAACCAGCAGACAGTGCTGGAACCCGGGTGGGTAGCAGAAGGTACCCATTGAAAGCAAAGTAGCCAGGCCGCAAGCTGGCCGCAGTTACCGAAACCCACAGTCCTACAGGGGGTCCATGTCCCATTGGCACTACGGATCCAGCCTTCAGTGCCAGTTCCCGCAGCCCACATAGGAGTCACCTAAACTGCAGGCACCGTAGAGTCGGCTAACCCAGCCGCAAGATGACAGGACAACGGATTGGTGGCATAGTGACCTTGACACTACCCGGAAACAGCAGGCGTGCTGGAACCAGGCTGGGCAACAGGGAGTCCCCGTGCCAAAGACACTGCCGAGCACCAACTGGCGTTGTTGGAGCCCAGGGACAATCATGTTGTAGGCCGAGGCCTACTTGGTGGTAGTTTTAGATTGTTTGTAGGCTACAACAGACTGTCAACGTGCTCCAATTAGGCATCTGTCTCCACTCTGTTTTTAGGATTTCACGTGACCACCAACACCACCAGTTTATGCGTACAGCAGCCGTCTGCCCAATCCACACGTGTTGCTGTGTTACTGGGATTCTGTAATGTCAGCAGATCCCCTGATGTGTGTCTGCCACTGTCTCCTGCTCTGTCCACATTCCCACCGCTTACAGTGGGAAGGTGGACAGCGCAGGAGACAGTGGCGGACACATATTGGGGGATCTGCTGACGTTACAGAACCCCAGTAACACAGGAACACGTGTGGAATGCATGGACGGCAACTGTGAGCAGGAACTGGCGGTGTTGGAGGTCAGGGGAAATACTAGAGACAGAGTGGAGACAGAGGCCAAATCAGAGAATGTTTAAATCTGAAGTAGTTACAATTTGGAGGCAGCAGCAGTTTGCCCTCCACACAGCAGGGGGATCAGCTGACGTTACCGAACCCCACTTTCACATGAACGAGTGTGTTTTTCTGTGTGGACAGCACTTCCGAGCACCAACTGGCGTTGTTGGAGCCCAGGGACAATCATGGTGCAGGCCGAGGCCTATTAGGAGCCAGGTGTAAAGCTGAGGTATTTTGACTTTGGAGGGAGCAGGGCACTTTGCCCTCCACACAGCAGGGGATCAGCCGACGTTACCGACCCCCACTTTCACATGAACGAGTGTGTTTTTCTGTGTGGACAGCACTTCCGAGCACCAACTAGCATTGTTGGAACCCAGGGACAATCATGGTGCAGGCCGAGGCCTACTAGGAGCCAGGTGTAAAGCTGAGGTATTTTGACTTTGGAGGGAGCAGGACACTTTGCCCTCCACACAGCAGGGGATCAGCCGACGTTACCGACCCCCACTTTCACATGAACGAGTGTGTTTTTCTGTGTGGACAGCACTTCCGAGCACCAACTAGCGTTGTTGGAGCCCAGGGAGAACCAGGGTGCAGGCCGAGGCCTACTTGGTGGCAGTTTTAGATTGTTCGTAGGCTACAACAGACTGTCAACATGCTCCAATTAGGCATCTGTCTCCACTCTATTTCCAGGATTTCACGTGACTACCAACACCGCCAGTTTATGCGTACAGTAGCCGTCTGCCCAATCCACACGTGTTCCTGTGTTACTGGTGTTCTGTAATGTCAGCAGATCCCCTGATGTTTGTCTGCCACTGTCTCCTGCTCTGTCCACATTCCCACCGCTTGCAGTGGGAAGGTGGACAGCGCAGGAGACAGTGGCGGACACACATTGGGGGATCTGCTGACGTAACAGAACCCCAGTAACACAGGAACACGTGTGGAATGCGTGGACGGCAACTGTGAGCAGGAACTGGCGGTGTTGGAGGTCAGGGGAAATACTAGAGACAGAGTGGAGACAGAGGCCAAATCAGAGAATGTTTAAATCTGAAGTAGCTAAAATTTGGAGGCAGCAGCAGTTTGCCCTCCACACAGCAGGGGATCAGCTGACGTTACCGAACCCCACTTTCACATGAACAAGTGTGTTTTTCTGTGTGGACAGCACTTCCGAGCACCAACTGGCGTTGTCGGATCCCAGGGAAAATGAGGTAGTAGGCCGAGGCCTACTTGGAGCCAGGTGTAAATCTGAGGTTGTTTGACTGTGGAGGGAGCAGGACACTTTGCCATACACACAGCAGGGGATCAGCTGATGTTACCGAACCCCACTTACACATGAGCGAGTGTTTTGTCTGTGCGGACAGCACTTCTGAGCACCAACTGGCGGTGTCGGAGCCCAGGGAAAAATCAGGTAGTAGGCCGAGGCCTACTTGGTGGCAGTTTGCGATTGTTTCTAGACTACTACTAACTGTCAACGTACTCCAATTAGGCCTCTGTCTTTACTCTGTTTTGAGTATTTCCTCTGGCTTCCAACCACGCCAGTTGCTGCTCTGAAATGCCGTCTGCACAACCCACACTTGTTCCTGTGTTACTGGGGTTCTGTAACAGCAGCTTCTCCCTAGAGGTGAGTCAGGCAATGTCTCCTGCTCTGTCCACATTTCCACTACAAGTAGTGGGAATGTAGACAAAGCAGGAGACATTGCCATGCTCAACTCTGGAGATGAGCAGATGTTACAGGACCCAGGTACCACAGGAACAAGTGTGGATTGTGCAGATGGCACTTGAGAGCAGAAACAGGCGGTGTTGTAGGCCGGAGGAAATACTCAAAACAGAGTGGAGACAGAGGGCAAATCAGAGAACATATTAAATCAGAGGTAGTCAGAAGTTGTAGGCAGCAGGAGAGTTTGCCGTACACACAGCAGGGGATCAGCTGACGTTACCGAACCCCACTTACACATGAGCGAGTGTTTTGTCTGTGCGGACAGCACTTCTGAGCAACAATGGGCGTTGCTGTAGCCCAGGAAATAAAGTTCAGGTCATAGAAACATGAACACAACAGGAGACCTGGATCCTGTTGCCAGCCAATTATTTATTCTGGAAGAGGACTGGCAAATTCAGGTGAGATCAAGGCCTTGTTCATTTTCACAAAAGTAAGCCGGTCAACATTATCGGCGGATAGTCGCGTGCGACGGTCTGTTACCACACCACCTGCAGCACTAAAGACACGTTCCGATAATACACTGGCAGCAGGGCAAGCCAGCACCTCCAATGCATACTGGCTAAGCTCTGGCCATGTATCCAGCTTAGAGACCCAATACTTGAACGGGGAAGAGCCGTCTGGGAGAACACTAACAGGGCACGACAAGTAGTCTGTCACCATCTGACGGAAACGTTGCCTCCTGCTGACTGGAGCTGTCTGTGATGGTGTAGCCGTTTGTGGCGGTCCCACAAAACTTTTCCACATTTGGGCCATACTGGCCTTGCCTTGTCCTGCGGCACTGCCTCTGCTACCTCTTTGTGCAGAGCTTCCTCCACTGCCTCTACCCACATGGCTGCTTTGAAAAGCACTACCAGCAACACTTGTGGGGGGAATGGAGAACATGATGGCCTGCACAAGTGTTTCTTGGTACTCCCGCATTTTTCGCTCCCGGTTCAACTGTGGTATGAGGCTTTGTAAGTTGTCCCGGTAGCGAGGATCTAGGAGGGTGTACACCCAATAATCAGCCGTGTGGAGAATGTTGGCGATGCGGCGGTCATTTAACAAGCACTGCAGCATGAAATCAACCATGTGCTGCAGACTGCCAACTGGACCGGAAACGCTGTCCCCAGCTTGAGGCAGCATCTCTGCCTGCTCAGCATCACCCCACCCTCGCTGTACACACTGACTACTAGAGCCTTGTGTACCTCCCTCCTCTGGAGAGATGTGTTCCTCCTCCTCCATTGACTCCTCGTCATCCTCCTCACTAAGTGTCCCCTGCCTGGGCCTTTGTGTGGAAGCACGTTGCGCAGACTTGCCAGAAGCAGATGGCATTTCTGACTGCTCATCCTCGACCTCTTCAAAAACCTCCTCACTTAGTGCTTGTAAGGTTTTTTGAAGCAGACAGATGAGGGGGACAGTCATGCTGATTAGTGCATCATCTGCACTGGCCATCCGCGTGGAGTCATCGAAGGCACGCAAAACTTGGCAGATGTCCCTCATAGTGGCCCACTCAGTGGTGGTGAAGTGTGTCCGGCGCACAGTGCGGCTTGTTTGCGCCTGATGCAGCTGGTACTCCATTACTGCTGCCTGCTGCTCACACAACCGCTCCAACATATGTAACGTTGAATTCCACCTGGTGGGGAGGTCACATATGATGCGATGTTCTGGCAGGCGTTGCAGAGATGCAATGCGCGATCTTGCCATGCTGGAACGCCGCAAGTGAGCACACTCTAGGCGAACCTTGTGCAGCAGTGCATCAAGATCCGGATAGTCCCTCAGAAAGCTCTGCACGACCAAATTGAGCACGTGTGCCAGACATGGTATGTGAGTGAGGTTGCCTAGGCCCAGAGCTGCACTAGATTTCGGCCATTGTCACTCACTACCAAACCTGGCTGGAGATTCGCTGGCACAAACCACACATCGCTCTCCTGCTTGATGGCATTCCAGAGCTCCTGTGCTGTGTGGCTCCGATTCCCCAAAGAAATTAATTTAAGGACGGCCTGTTGACGTTTGGCCACACCTGTGCTCATATCTGGCCTAACAGGCTCACGCAGTGCTGATTCCGAGGAACTAGAGTAGGAGGAGGACTCAATATGTACAGACTGCATTCCTGCAATCCTTGGAGTTGGCAGAATACGTACAGAGCCACTCTCCAGATCTGTACCCGGCTCCACAACATTGACCCAATGGGCAGTGAGGGAAAGGTATCGTCCCTGTCCATGGCTACTGGTCCACGCATCGGTGGTCAGGTGGACCTTGCTACTGAGGGCATTTAGTAGCGCATTTTTAATTTTTCCCTCCACATGCTTTTGCAGGGCAGGGACAGCTTGCCTGCTGAAATAAAAGCGGCTGGGCACATTGTATTGTGGAACTGCCAATGACAAAGTTCCGGAAGGTGTCAGTCTCCACCAGCCTGAATGACAGCATCTCAAGGGCCAGTAGTTTGGCAATGCCGGCATTCAGAGCCAGTGCTCAGGGATGGTTTGCCGAGTATGGCCGCTTTTTCTCCCATGCCTGTGCTACCGATTGCTGGTGAGTGGCCTGGGAGTGTGATGATGACTGCGAACGTGGTTCAGTGGGTGGAATTTCACTGGGTCTCTGGACAACAGTGGCAGTGGTTCTTCCATGGCGTTCCAGTGAGGAAGCCGAACCAGCTGTGTGTGAGCTGGAGGAAGAGGCCCCAACACGAGCTGAAGAGGTGGTAGGTGCTGCTGAAGGTTGGCCTACATCTTCAGTGTAATACAGATGGTTAGCACTCGGCCAGAGGCTTCGAGTTCGTGGTGCCAGTGAGAAGGAACGGATAGTCCCAGAATCGCATAAACAATGTATAGTCACTGCACACGCTGATTGTACTTAATGTGAAGTAAATTTATTGCTTGACAGTGAGGAAGCGACATCAAACGACGTTTCGGCCACATCGGCCTTTATCACAAAGTCGCTGTAATAAAATACATACATAAAAATATCAAAAAATTGTAAACTTTATACAAAATATATACACATAGTATCCAGAGAGCATGGAATATAAGCACTAGAATTATTTAGAAAGATGTGGAGACATCAAACACGTGAAACTGAGAGATAACGCGGTAGATAAGAAACATGAAGGAGCGTGGTCATACCCTTTTCAATTGAATGTAGGGTCTGTTTTCACCAAATCGATAGTGTCACTGCTAGGCATAAATGAGTTGATAGCATATTCTGTAAGTAGGGATAGATGAACATATCGTTAGGGTGACAAAGAAAAAAAATAAAAAAATAAAAAAATAAAAAATAAAAAATAAAGAGTAAAAAAATCAAGTACTGAACTGGGTGTCTGGAGGACAGATGGATAAAACAGATTAACCGACATAAGTGGCGTAGCTAGTTGTATACAAAAAAGACAGTGAGGGACTGTAAAAATATGCCCAGGTATCTAGCTGTCCAGACAAAAGCTGTATTCTATTTAGGGAAAACAAAGAAATATACCAAAGTTGCCGCTAAATCCTGTTCCTTGAAGAGGTGGTGGACTGGTAAATATGCCACTGCTAAACAAAGAAAAAGGGGGTACATTAGAGATGTGGCAGGATTGGTGGTCCTGGATTGGGACCATACAAAAGTTGGTGATGCAGCGGTGGTCCTGGGTAGGGACCATGGTAAGGTTGGTGGTACAGCAGTGGTCCCAATGGGACAGTACTTACTATTATTGGTGGCTCAGTGGAGTGTGAAGTCTGCACAATGGTGCCAGAGCAGTGAGTGAGCGCTGGATCACAGGCTGTGCTTTTTATCCTGTCTGGTCCGGTCATGTGACCGGAAGTGACATCAGACGCCGGGGCGTGTGCATTGGAGCACGGCCGTAGTGTCTCACAGTGATCCCCACCAAAAAGATGGCGCTGGCTGTTCACACATGCGCAGTAGAGCGCAATCAAAGAAAACCTAATGAGGCCATGCAGAGACTGCTGTAGCTCTGAGTGGGACACACGCATCAGGGGGGAGGTGCAGTGTGCTATATATAAAGAGACTGGGCAATTAACATATGGAAACAAATATAAACGAACAGTATTATTGCAAATCATACATGTAAATATACAGCATTTGAATTGCGTAGGAGTCCAAACTTAAACAAACATTAAAAATAAAAGAAATGAAAAGAGTGATGTCAGACCTAGGGGAGAGAATGGAGAAGGTTATGAACTCAAATCAAATGAATTATGAAGATTAGAAAAAAGGAAAAATAAAGAAGGAAAAATAATAAAGGGAAAAATAAAGATATAAAATGAGAATAGTAGAAAATAAAAAATAAAAATAAACAAAAAATAAAAAATAAAAAGTAAAAGATAAAAAATACAAAGTAAAAAATAAAAAATAAAAAGTAAAAAATAAAAAATAAAAAGTAAAAAATAAAAAATAAAAAATAAAGAGAAAAAGGAACAAGGGGGGAAAAAAAAGAAAAAAAGAAAAAAAGAAAAGAAGAAAAAAAGGAAAAAAAAGGGGGGGGGAAAAAGCCTGCAAGGAACAAAATATAAGGGGAAAAAAATTTTTTTTGAAAAGTAAATAAAAAGACCAAATTTGTAAAGAAAAGGTGAAAATAAATTGTACGGCAAAATGCCTTCAAACAGAGGAAGGGAAAAAAAAGGGGGGAGGGGGGGTTGTGGAAAACTTTTTTGCAAACTTGAAAAAGAAAAAGAAAAAACAAACAAAAACAAAAAAGAAAAAACAAAAAGAAAAAACAAAAAACAAAAACAAAAAACGAAAACACATTATGTTTCATTATCTTACCGCTTGGGTTAGATGTAAAAAGGGGAGACTCAAGAAGGCAACCAATCAATTGGTCTAGGGAAAGAGGAAGAGAAAAAAAGGAATTTTTTTAAAAATTATTAGATTAGCCAATCGATTTCTCGATTGAGACCCCTCGGATGTAAGGTGTCTAGTGTGTAGATCCCGAATGTCTCCCGTTGCTTTAAAAGGCGAACATGGTTCCCACCTCTTTTGGGTCTAGGGACTTTTTCAATAATTTGGAACCGTAGTTGTGATACGTTGTGTCGGGCTTCCTTGAAATGGGCAGGAAGTGGGAGCCATGTTTTCCCGCATCTAATCGTAGACTTGTGACTGGATATTCTGTCCCTGATTGCCTGGGTGGTTTCACCCACGTACAATAAACCACATGGACATTTGATGATGTAAACGACGAAGTTAGTTTCACAAGTGAAGTAATCCCTAATTGGATAGGATTTGCCAGAATGTGGGTGGACTATCTCACTGCCTTTGATGGTATTGGAACAGCTCATGCAGTTTAGGCAAGGGAATGTACCAGTTCTCTTTTGTCCTGTTAGAGTATGTGTATTGATGTGACTGGAGGTACCCAGGTCAGCCCGGACAAGCTTGTCCTTAAGATTTTGAGGTCTCCTCAGGCACATCAATGGTGGGGATTTAAAGAGGTTAATCCTAGGATAGGATCTGGTCAATAGAGGCCAATGTTTGTGGATGAGATTATGTATTCTTTGCATGGACGGGTGGTGACCATGGACGAATGGGAGTCTGGGTGGTTTGATTGTTGTGGTTCTGGTGGTGTCGGGGTCAATCCGTGCTTTAGTCATCTCAGAAGCCAGAAGTGTAGATGGATAATGCCTAGATTCAAATCTATCAGACATTTCTTGTAATCTGAGGTCTCTAGTCGAAGGATCTGATACAATCCTGGTAATCCTTTTAAACTGTGATCGTGGGAGACTATTACGGGTGGACCTTGGATGACAACTGTCATACAGAAGGAGATTATTGCAATCGGTGGGTTTAGTGTAAAGATCGGATGACAGTGTTCCTTGTGCATCTTTTTTGACCCTAGTATCCAAAAAACTGATTGATTCCAGGTTGTGGGACATTGTAAATTTCAGCTCATGCCTGGCATTGTTGATGGTATCATAGAATTTAAAAAGGCTAAAGTTGTCTCTGAATTTCGGTCACGTATTGATTCTTGTTCATGACAACGATTGCTCCTCCTTTGTCTGCCGGTTTTATAATGATGTTTGGATTGTCCCTCAAGGATGAGATAGCTTGTTTTTCAACAGGTGATAAATTATGGCGGACGGGAAGTAGGCCCAATCGTTGGTCATGGATGGTCTGTTTAATATCCCTTTCAAGAAGGTCTATAAAAGTCTCAACTGCATGATTTGTTTTGGGAGGCATAAAGCTACTTGGGTTGTGTAGTCCTAAGGTGTCAATTGTAATCGAGGGGCTAATGACCCGATTGGAATCTGGAGCTATGCTGTTGGCAACCCTTGTTGAAGAATCGTCAAAATGTACCTTTAATCTAATGTTGCGGTAAAATTGTTGTAGGTCTTTCTCTAATTGGAAAGCATCCCATCTTGGTGTTGGACAGAATGAGAGTCCTAGGTTTAGCACTTTAAATTCTAAAGGAGAAAGGGAGTAATCAGAGATATTTACAATTAAGTTTGGACTCCTACCTGTTGCGACCGAAGAGTCATCTGGCGATTTTGTTCCCCTCCTCCTCGACCGCCTTGTTGGCGTGCTTTTTGACCTAAAAAAGGAACTCTGGAAAGAGAGGTGCTGCCAGTGTCGCTCCCGGATCCTGGTGAAGAACCGCCAACTGGAGAGGATCCCCCGGAGGCTGTGTATCCCCCTTGGTGGCGGCGGGGTCTGGAACGGTAGTGTCTTGGTGCTGGATCTTCCCATCTGTACACTCTGTTATTCAGGTAGTCTTCTGTGTCACGTTGAAATTTAGACCTCTTCCGTTCTTCTAGAGTTTTTCGATGTGTTAATAAAACAGTATCAACTTTATTTTTGAGAGTACTAAACTCAGTATTACTCAAAGTTGAAGTTAATTGGGTCTCTATAGTAGAGATTTTTGCTTCGGTATCAGTTATGGCTTCTTGAAGGTATTCGATTGTTAATAGAATTATATCGAATGAGCATTTATTCAGAATTCTCTGAAAAGTGGCACAGTACTTAGCGTTGTCAGAGAAAAGAGTAGGTCTCAAGTGGCTACGAAGCCCGCGGGGTATCTTCCCTTGTCGATGGTATTCGCCCAACGTGGCGCAGTGTAGATCATAAGCTATGAGTCTTTTCTTTTCTTTCTCCCAGTCTCTCGTCTTGATGTCCCTACTGGGAACGTGAAGAAAATCTGAGCCAGATCTGATTTTAGATAAAATTGTTGATCCTAGTGCATCGTCGTACATAAATGTTTCAGACGTCATGGATACTGGGTCGGTGCTAATAACCAAAGAAAACTGATACTAGGTAATACAGATGGTTAGCACTCGGCCAGAGGGTTCGAGTTTGCGGTGCCAGTGAGAAGGAACGCAGCATTCTCTGCACCTTTGATGTCAACAGTCTATACACATCAATAACACATGATAAAGGTATAGAGGCAGTCAGACTAACTCTCATGGAAGCTAATACTGCACCGGACACACAGGCTTTGTGTTTGGACCTTCTAAATATAGTCTTACGGGAAAACTTCTCCCGATTCCAGGATGATTTTTTCATCCAGACATGCGGCACCGCGATGGGCTCTAATGTAGCCCCCGCGTACGCAAATCTTTACATGGATAAGTTTGAACGAGACTACATTTACGCCAATCCACTTTTCCAGGAATTTGCCACAGTGTGGCTTCGCTACATTGATGATATTTTTTGCATATGGGGTGGGGACTCAACTAGCCTTTCTAAATTCTATGATACCATCAACAATGCCAGGCATGAGCTGAAATTTACAATGTCCCACAACCTGGAATCAATCAGTTTTTTGGATACTAGGGTCAAAAAAGATGCACAAGGAACACTGTCATCCGATCTTTACACTAAACCCACTGATTGCAATAATCTCCTTCTGTATGACAGTTGTCATCCAAGGTCCACCCGTAATAGTCTCCCACGATCACAGTTTAAAAGGATTACCAGGATTGTATCAGATCCTTCGACTAGAGACCTCAGATTACAAGAAATGTCTGATAGATTTGAATCTAGGCATTATCCATCTACACTTCTGGCTTCTGAGATGACTAAAGCACGGATTGACCCCGACACCACCAGAACCACAACAATCAAACCACCCAGACTCCCATTCATCCATGGTCACCACCCGTCCATGCAAAGAATACATAATCTCATCCACAAACATTGGCCTCTATTGACCAGATCCTATCCTAGGATTAACCTCTTTAAATCCCCACCATTGATGTGCCTGAGGAGACCTCAAAATCTTAAGGACAAGCTTGTCCGGGCTGACCTGGGTACCTCCAGTCACATCAATACACATACTCTAACAGGACAAAAGAGAACTGGTACATTCCCTTGCCTAAACTGCATGAGCTGTTCCAATATCATCAAAGGCAGTGAGATAGTCCACCCACATTCTGGCAAATCCTATCCAATTAGGGATTACTTCACTTGTGAAACTAACTTCGTCGTTTACATCATCAAATGTCCATGTGGTTTATTGTACGTGGGTGAAACCACCCAGGCAATCAGGGACAGAATATCCAGTCACAAGTCTACGATTAGATGCGGGAAAACATGGCTCCCACTTCCTGCCCATTTCAAGGAAGCCCGACACAACGTATCACAACTACGGTTCCAAATTATTGAAAAAGTCCCTAGACCCAAAAGAGGTGGGAACCATGTTCGCCTTTTAAAGCAACGGGAGACATTCTGGGTCTACACACTAGACACCTTACATCCGAGGGGTCTCAATCGAGAAATCGATTGGCTAATCTAATAATTTTTATAAAAATTCCTTTTTTTCTCTTCCTCTTTCCCTAGACCCATTGATTGGTTGCCTTCTTGAGTCTCCCCTTTTTACATCTAACCCAAGCGGTAAGATAATGAAACATAATGTGTTTTCGTTTTTTGTTTTTGTTTTTTGTTTTTTCTTTTTTCTTTTTTGTTTTTGTTTGTTTTTTCTTTTTCTTTTTCAAGTTTGCAAAAAAGTTTTCCACAACCCCCCCTCCCCCCTTTTTTTTTCCCTTCCTCTGTTTGAAGGCATTTTGCCGTACAATTTATTTTCACCTTTTCTTTACAAATTTGGTCTTTTTATTTACTTTTCAAAAAAAAATTTTTTCCCCTTATATTTTGTTCCTTGCAGGCTTTTTTTTCCCCCCCTTTTTTTTCCTTTTTTTCTTTTTTTCTTTTTTTCTTTTTTTTCCCCCCTTGTTCCTTTTTCTCTTTATTTTTTATTTTTTATTTTTTACTTTTTATTTTTTATTTTTTACTTTGTATTTTTTATTTTTTACTTTTTTTTTTTATTTTTATTTTTTTTTTTATTTATTTTTTTTTTTTCTACTATTCTCATTTTATATCTTTATTTTTCCCTTTATTATTTTTCCTTCTTTATTTTTCTTTTTTCTAATCTTCATAATTCATTTGATTTGAGTTCATAACCTTCTCCATTCTCTCCCCTAGGTCTGACATCACTCTTTTCATTTCTTTTATTTTTAATGTTTGTTTAAGTTTGGACTCCTACGCAATTCAAATGCTGTATATTTACATGTATGATTTGCAATAATACTGTTCGTTTATATTTGTTTCCATATGTTAATTGCCCAGTCTCTTTATATATAGCACACTGCACCTCCCCCCTGATGCGTGTGTCCCACTCAGAGCTACAGCAGTCTCTGCATGGCCTCATTAGGTTTTCTTTGATTGCGCTCTACTGCGCATGTGTGAACAGCCAGCGCCATCTTTTTGGTGGGGATCACTGTGAGACACTACGGCCGTGCTCCAATGCACACGCCCCGGCGTCTGATGTCACTTCCGGTCACATGACCGGACCAGACAGGATAAAAAGCACAGCCTGTGATCCAGCGCTCACTCACTGCTCTGGCACCATTGTGCAGACTTCACACTCCACTGAGCCACCAATAATAGTAAGTACTGTCCCATTGGGACCACTGCTGTACCACCAACCTTACCATGGTCCCTACCCAGGACCACCGCTGCATCACCAACTTTTGTATGGTCCCAATCCAGGACCACCAATCCTGCCACATCTCTAATGTACCCCCTTTTTCTTTGTTTAGCAGTGGCATATTTACCAGTCCACCACCTCTTCAAGGAACAGGATTTAGCGGCAACTTTGGTATATTTCTTTGTTTTCCCTAAATAGAATAAAGCTTTTGTCTGGACAGCTAGATACCTGGGCATATTTTTACAGTCCCTCACTGTCTTTTTTGTATACAACTAGCTACGCCACTTATGCCGGTTAATCTGTTTTATCCATCTGTCCTCCAGACACCCAGTTCAGTACTTGATTTTTTACTCTTTATTTTTTATTTTTTATTTTTTTTTCTTTATGTCACCCTAACGATATGTTCATCTATCCCTACTTACAGAATATGCTATCAACTCATTTATGCCTAGCAGTGACACTATCGATTTGGTGAAAACAGACCCTACATTCAATTGAAAAGGGTATGACCACGCTCCTTCATGTTTCTTATCTACCGCGTTATCTCTCAGTTTCACGTGTTTGATGTCTCCACATCTTTCTAAATAATTCTAGTGCTTATATTCCATGCTCTCTGGATACTATGTGTATATATTTTGTATAAAGTTTACAATTTTTTGATATTTTTATGTATGTATTTTATTACAGCGACTTTGTGATAAAGGCCGATGTGGCCGAAACGTCGTTTGATGTCGCTTCCTCACTGTCAAGCAATAAATTTACTTCACATTAAGTACAATCAGCGTGTGCAGTGACTATACATTGTTTATACATCTTCAGTGTGTCTGTGTAACTCCACCTCGTGCTTGGTACGCACATGTTTCCACATATTTGTGGTATTGAGGTTGGTCACATTTTTCCCTCGTTTCACTTTCTGATGACACAGCTTGCATTTGACAAAGCAAATGTCATCTGCAACTGTGTCAAAAAAAGACCACGCACTGCAAGTCCTGGGAGCGCCCGTTTTGTGTTTTGGAAGAGGATTGCTCCTCACGGGTGCCAAAGTGGAGGCTACAGGCAACCAAGTCTGCCCCCGCCCTCTCCCTCCTCTTTTGGCCGTTCGGGGAATCTCTTCCTCAGAGCTGCTCCCACCACCTTCCTGTGACTGACGCCATGATGGGTCAAGCACCTCATCATCTCCACTCCCCTCTTCAAGCACTGGCTGGTCCTGGGTTGTCTCGCCAGCACCGTACGCACCAGAAATTGGCAACTGAGTCTCATCATCATCTGATGCATACTGAGGTGTGCTGACCATAGGCACTGGCCCACCCGCCTCTTCAGATTCAGAGGGACAAAGCAGTTGCGCATCACTGCATACTCCCTCTTCTTCACGCTCTAGAATGCTGCTTGGCTGGCCACCTCTTTCCAAGCCAACAGATTCTGAGAACAGAAGTAAAGATTGAGATGGCTCCTGTCCAGGGCTCTCAGACTGCCTGGGCAATTTGGCAGGTGGTGAAGTGACAGATGGTTGCTCTTCAGTGCTCTGGCCTTGGGAGGATGCGGAAGTCATTGAAGTGGATGCGTTAGCTGCCATCCATCCGACAATGGCTTTAATTTGTTCGTCACGCAGCAGTGGGGTACGGCGAGGTCCTACAAAGCTGCGCATGAAGGACTGTTGCCTGGTAAAAGTGGGGGATGCCGGGTCACTGGTGGCCGCAGCAGACACCGAATCCCCACGTCCTCTCCCTGCTGAATCCCCCCGTCCTCTCCCTGCTGAAACTCCACGGCCACGACCACGTGCCTTACTCCCTGCCTTCTTCATCATGGTAGACTGATAAAGATAGGCAGAAAAGTAAAAAAGGGGTGGCTTAGTGTTCTTATTCCTGAACACCTGCTAACCAGTATAAGAAACACTAATTTGGCTAAGAGTGTGTGTACTACACTTTAATATGATCTAATGTGGCCTAGACAACTGTAAAGTGGAGTGTTTGGTGAACTTTATTTCCTTTTTTTTGGGTGGGGGGAAAGGAAAGGATGTGACCAAAGTTTGAAAGCTATAGTATCACAAACTTTTTGGAGCGATTACAATGCAGGAAGCTAACCTACAATGCAATTGATGAGGCTCCAAAAAATAGGGTGATACTAGCCTGGCTGGCCCTGAAGGGCACAAGCCAGCAAAAAGGCTCCTCTATCTAATCCTATATAGTGTTTGCAACCAACCAATGACAATGGATGCGGTTGGAAGCACACTAATATAGGAGCAAAAATCTGGCTAAATTAGCTGCAAAAAAAGGACTATGTATGAGGCAGTGATGCACGCTGAGCGGACTACAGCTAGCGGTGGCTGTAGAACACACTGCAACGTGAGCTGCACTCACACACAGAGAGACCTATCAGACAGCCAAAAACAGTGCAGAGAAATGGGCTATAGCACTGAAAGGCTGCTGAAAGGCTCCGCTGTCCACTCCTTTAGTGTTTGCAACCAACGTATATGGATACGTATGGAAGCACACTATACAGGAGAAAAAAAAAGCAGCAATAAAAGAAAAATGTGTACGAGGCAGAGACACACGCTGGCCGGCCTACAAGCAGACGTGCCTGCAGGACACACTACACAGCGTGGGTCTGCACTCACACAGCCCTTGCAGACAGCTGTGAAAACAGCGCTGCTAGGGAAAAGCAAGCTACAGTGGTGGTTTATGTAGCCTGGGTTAAGCACTATATGTTTTGTGGAATCGCTATTTCTAACTGTCCCTCACAGTCTTCAACAGCAGCCTGTCCCTAACTGAATTCACAGCAGAGTGACCAGAAATGGCGGCTGCAGCGCTTTTTATAGTGCATCATGACATCATTTCAGCAGCCAATCACAGCCATGCCAGTAGTTAACATGCCTACATGCCTAACAGGATATGCCCACACTTCTGAAGATCCCCATTGGCTGAATCAAATCGAGCGGGCTCCTAGCATTATGGGAACTTCCGATTCCGGTATTCGATATGAAAAAAGTATCGGAACTAAGTATCGGAATTCCGATACAGCTAATATCGGCCGATACCCGATACTTGCGGTATCGGAATGCTCAACACTACTGATTATGCCTTGCAGAACCTAAAAAGGGACCCCCGCATTGATGACTACTGGTTGGCCAGCATCCTGGATCCACGCTATAAAGGCAAATTCCAAAACATCATGCCACAGGAAAACCTAGAGCTAATAATGGCTAACAAACAAGCAACTCTGGTAAACCATTTGTTTGAGGCTTTCCCAGCACACAGCGGCGGTGATGTTTTTCCAACGAACCGTAGGGGGCAACATGGAAGAGTTGTTCGTGGTGCACACAGCCGAAGTGGCGTTGGACACAGGGGTTTCATGACCATGTTGTGGACTGATTTTTCAAGTACCGCTCACACGACTGGTAATACTGCATCGATTGAAAGTGACAGGAGACAGCAGTTGTCAACTATGGTAACAAACTACTTCTCCTCCCATATCGATGTTCTCCCTCCCCGGATATTCCCCTTTGACTATTGGGCCAGTAAACTTGACACCTGGCCTGAATTGGCACAATATGCCTTACAGGAGCTCTCTTGCCCTGCTGCTAGTGTGTTATCTGCACGAGTCTTCAGTGATGCTGGATCAATCCTGACAGAAAAAAGGACCCGTCTGTCGACCCAAAATGTTGATGATCTAACCTTCATTAAAATGAACCATGCATGGGTTTCAAAGGATTTTGTCCCACCCTCCCCTGCTGACACGTAGGTTGCTAGAAAAATGGCTTGCTTTTGTCCTCCTCTTCCGCGGACTTCTCCAATTACTCCATTTGCAGCTGCTGAATGTCCAACATCAACATATGCCAATTTTTCCACCTCCCTAACTGGGCTGCCTCCCCCCACAGGGCCGGGGTAACCACCTGGCGCACGCACCCGTGTGAGTGCCGTTGCCCTGGACAGGTGGGTGGGCACACTCTTTGGCAACGGCTCTGGCACAAGGTCCCTCATAGTAGAATCAAGTGTTTCTGATGGTGGGGGTGCACACCCGCCGTCAGACACACCGGCGTACTATGACGGGCCCTTTGCCAGTGACGTCGCCAACGAGTGGGCCCCCCCTGCTTGCTCAGGATCACAGCACTTGCAAAGTTGAAATACTTACCTCTCCCTGTTCCACCGCCGTGACATCTTCCGCGTTTCCTGACAGTGACATTCTGGTCAGAGAGCGTGATGACATAACGTCTGTACGCCCTGTGCCTAAACAGTCCAAGTGCAGGGAGATGGAAGATGGGGATGACAAGGAGTCCAGACTAGTTCAGGGATTCCCTAGCGAGGAGACTTATTTAATTGTTTTCAATGTTGGGACAGCTATTTTTGGGGAGCACTGTACTCTGGAGAATGATATATGAGGCCCACCATACACTGGAACATTCCAAAGGTGGGCATCAGACACTGGAGCAGCATTTACAGGGCCCATTATGCACTAGAGCATTAGAAATGGGGCCCATTATATATGGAGCATTATTTGGGCCCATAACACAGTGGAGCTTCATCCATGGGGACCAACATATACTGTAGCATTATGTGGAGCTCATCATATACTGTTTCAAACATTATATGGGACCAATGATTCTGTATGGAGAAATATATGGGCCTCATTACTCTGTATAGCGCACTATGCGGTGGCCATAATACTGTATGTATTAATATACTGTCGGTTTTTGGATCTATTGGAGAATTTAAAATGGATATCAGTCATGAGATGTAAGAAGTGAAGTATTTTTCATTGTACTATACCACTATTTCTCTGCCGTATCAGAGGATCATGAATTTCGGCATGTGTTAAAGGAGCCCTTTGACACTCTTTGGCCCTGGGCCCACGAAAATCAGGAGCCAGCCCTACCCCCCCACAACTTTAGCCAAATAACCGCCAGTTTTCAATGCCTAACTATTATTATAAAGTAAATTAAGGTTGACAAGCTTAAGTAATAAGAATTGATGTTTTTGGCATTAAAATGGGCACTGTGGGTGGGTTTCCTGTCCTCCACTTCCTGCCGACCTTGGTTTCCCATTGACTTGCATTGGGTTTCGTTTTTCAGTCAGCCTTCGACTTTTCACGATAATCGGCCGATTTCGTTCGACCCGACTTTGGAGAAACCCGACTCGACCCGAAAAAAGGCAAAGTCGCTCATCTCTACTTACAAGTACTGATGTAAAATACTGGCCAAATACTGAACGTGTAAAAATGGCCCAATAGCAATTCATCAGTGGACTGGAGAGATGTCTTTACCTATGTCCTTAGGTGGAGATGAATTACTGGCTGCCCTGATGCAATGGCTAGCTGCTACCATGACTCCGAGAGTTGCATATAATTGCTTCCCATGATTTACACCTTATGATGCTGCAAAGTGTCATGTAGCAAAGCTTCTGCTCTTGCGGATACTGAGATAGATAGTGGGCAGCTGTCATCATGAACAGCAGAGATGGACTTGTTGACCTGCAGTGCCAAGTAGTGTGAGTCAGGTGCAGCAACCTCCAAGAAGGATTTTCCATATGGTTGACAACCCAACCCATATGTCAAAGTACTCCGTAGCATCAATACAACACCTACTAGCTTGTGTAAGGAAGGTTTATGGTGTTAGTATACACTTTGTGTTCCGAGACCTTAAAGGGAATCTGTTACCATGTTTTGTCGGGCTATTTAAATGAGGTCTGTCCGGTCCGATGGGCGGTGTTTCGGATCTTTGCTGCCTCCCCATCCTTGGCCGCCGTCTGCAGTTTTTTCATGAATAGGATTAGGTGTCCGCCAACTTTCGCACGTGCGCTAAGTTTTCTTGTCTCGCGCACCCGCAGTCTGCTTTGCCCAACTGCGGGCAAAGCCGAAAAGCCTTACTGCGCATGCGCCGGTTAACTAGGCACTGGAACACAGCAAAATACTTCTGGGGCATACTGCACATGAATGCTTAGTGCACACGCTAAAGATGGTGGACACCTACTCCTATTCATAAAAAATCTGCGGATGGCGGCCAAGAATGGGGAGGCGGCAAAGATCCGAAACACCGTCCATCGGACCGGACAGACGTCATTTAAATACCCCGCCAAAAGTAGGTGACAGATTCCCTTTAATACTTTAAAGCGGCTGAAAATAATTTCAAAATGTAATATATGTAACTTCAGGGAGACATTCAGTTATCAATTAATTAGCTGAAATGTCCTTTTTTAGAAGGAATTTTAAAATTTCTGTACATTTTCTAGGCAAAGTCTTACAATATTTAAAGATAATCTGTGATGAGCCAAACAAGCAGAATTCTAAATTTTGTGTTCATCCTTGTCTTCAATGTTATAGATATAGCTATTCTTATCTAGATCACTAAAGGGCCTTTTACACGCTGTTGCGTCACAAAATCGGTGTCGCTTTAGCGAGATCGCTAGCGATCTCACTAAAGCGTCACCGATTTTGTGACGCATCAGCGATATCGCTAGCGATCTCGCTTTGTGTGACATGTACCTGCGACCGGCCCCCTCGCTGAATATCGCTGATCTCGCTCGAATGTCCTGGGTCATTTTTTCCTTGTTGGCATCCTGCTGGTGCCGACTAGCGACACATGGACGCAGGCGGAATTCGTCATCATCGCTGCGGTGTGACAGGTAAGAGCGACCACCGACAGATCGCTGTATCGCTGCTGCATCGCTGGTGACATCTGCCTGGCAGCTCACTAGTGACCATTTAGCAATGCACCAGCGATCCTGACCAGGTCGTATCGTTGTCGGGATCGCTGGTGCATCGCTAAATGTAACGGGACCCTTAAGTCCCCGTCACACACAGCGATCTCGCTAGCGAGATCGCTGCTGAGTCACAAGTTTTGTGACACAACAGCGATCTCACCAGCGAGATCGCTGTGTGTGACACTTATCAGTGACCGGCCCCCCTGCCAGTTATCGCTGATCGTCCTGGAATGGACAGGACATTTTTTTTGATCGCTGGTCTCCCGCTGGCCAGCACGCATTTCTGCGTGTGGCAGGCGAGAGACCAGCGATCAGCGAGCTGGTAACCAAGGTAAACATTGGGTTTCTAAGCGCCGCGCGGCCCTTAGAAACCCGATGTGTACCTTAGTTACCAGCGCGCTGGTGCAGGGAGCTGGTAACCAAGGTACACATCAGGTTTCTAAGTGCCGTGCGACGCTTAGAAACCTGATGTGTACCTTGGTTACCAGCTTCCTGCACCAGCGCGCTGGTAACTAAGGTACACAGTGGTTAACTAAGCGACGTGCGTCACTTGTTACCCGCGTGTCGCTGTCCTGATCGCTGGTGAAGCTGCCTGTTTATCAACTCACCAGCGATCATGTAGCGACACACCAGCGATCCTGACAAGTTCACATTGTTGTCGGGATCACTGGTGAGTTGCTATGTGTGACGGGGCCCTTAGTCTTCTAAATATATCAAAATCTTGGTACACCTGCAAATGTAAACTATATATCAAGAAACTCGGCACTCAACTTAAGTGATCAAATGATAGTTTAATGTTGTCCACAGCCGTAGTAAACAAAAGGTTTCGGTTTCTTACATCAGACCTTCATCAGTTACTACAAATAGATTACAAAATAGAAAAAACAAAAAAACAAAGTAAGATATATTCAACAATAGTATATGAAAACATGGTCAAATAGAGTTACAAAAAAGAGACTGTAGCAAATGCTGATAACCTAGTAGCTAGAACCAGTCACATAATCACAGGTATAGGAGGAAAAAAGGACCATAGGCGTATGGCCAGAAAAATAGTGAAAAAGCGTAAGTTATAGGACATACCAGTGTAGAGTATGCTTATTAGGTCAGGTGGAGCAATATATTATTATTATTATTATTATTATTATTATTATTATTATTGTTTATATAGCGCCATTGATTCCATGGTGCTGTACATGAGAAGGGGTTACATACAAATTACAGACATCACTTACAGTAAACAAACTAACAATCACAGACTGATATAGAGGGGAGAGAGGACCCTGCCCTTGCGGGCTTACATTCCACAGGATGGTGGGGAAGGACACAGTAGGTTGGGGGGTTGCAGCAGCTCCAGTGATGGTGAGGCGGTAGCTCCAGTAGTGGTGAGGAGGCAGTGGGGATCATTGCAGGCTGTAGGCTTTCCTGAAGAGATGGGTTTTCAGGTTCCGTCTGAAGGATCCGAGTTGATAGCTGGACGTGTTGGGGCATAGAATTCCAGAGGATGGGTGCTATTCGGGAGAAGTCTTGGAGGCGGTTTGGTGAGGAGCGAATAAGTGTGGAGGAGAGAAGGAGGTCTTGGGGGGGATCGGAGATTACGTGAGGGAAGATATCGGGAGATCAGTTCAGAGATATATGGAGAAGACAGGTTATAGATGGCCTTGTAGGTCAGTATTAGTGGTTTGAATTGGATATGCTGAGGGAGTGGGAGCCAGTGAAGAGATTTGCAGAGGGGAGAAGCAGAGGAGTAGCGAGAAGAGAGATGAATTAGTCAGGCAGCAGAGTTAAGGATAGACTGGAGAGGTGCAAGGGTGTTAGCAGGAAGGCCACAGAAAAGGATGTTGCAGTAGACGAGACAGGAGATGATGAGGGCATGCACAAGCATTTTTTAGTAGAGTGAGGGTTGAGGAAGGGACAGATTCTGGAAATATTTTTGAGCTGGAGGTGGCAGGAGGAGGAGAGAGCTTGGATGTGCAGTTTGAAGGACAGGACAGAGTCTAGGGTTACTCCGAGGCATCGGACCGGGGAAAGCGTGATGTCGTCAATTGTTATAGATAGGTCAGGTAAGTAAGATCTGTGAGATGGTGGAAAGGTGATCAATTCAGATTTGTCCACATTCAGTTTGAGGAAGTGGGAAGAGGAGAAGGAGGATATGGCTGATAGACACCTCGGGATTTTGGAGAGCAGAGAGATGACATCTGGGCCAGAGAGGTAGATCTGAGTATCATCGGCATAAAGGTGGTACTGGAATCTGTGGGACTTTATGAGTTGCCACAGGCCAAGTGTATAGATTGAGAAGAGTAGGGGTCCTAGAACAGAGCATTGGGGGACTCCAACAGAGAGGGGGTGGGATGAGGAGGTAGTGTGGAAGTGGTTGGAGAGGTATGAGGAGATCCAGGATAGGGTGAGGTCTTTGATGCCAAAGGAAGAGAGGATCTGAAGTAGGAGGTAGTGGTCAACTGTGTCAAAGGCAGAGGACAGGTCTAGAAGGAGGAGTATAGAGTATTGTCCGTTCGCTTTGGCTGTAAGTAGGTTGTTAGTAATTTTGGTCAGGGCAGTCTCAGTGGAGTGATGGGGGCGGAAACCAGATTGTAGATTGTCAAAGAGCAAGTTAGATGAGAGACGGGAGGAAAGTTCAGCGTGGACTTGCTGCTCCAGGAGTTTGGAAGCGAATGGGAGCAGCGATATTGGGCGATAGCTGGACATAATGGTTGGGTCGAGGGTTGGCTTTTTGAGGCTAGGCGTGATTGTAGCATGTTTGAAAGCAGAAGAGAAGGTACCGGAATTTAGTAATAGGTTGAAGAGGTGGGTTAGAGATGGGATAAGAGTGGTGGCGAGGTTGGGGAGGAGGTGGGATGGGATGGGGTCGAGTGCACAAGTGGTGAGGTGTGATTTGGAGAGAAGATGAGCAAGCTCCCATTCAGTGATGTTGGATAAGGAGGTTATGGGGTTTGGGCATTGGTCTGGTATACAAAGGGGTTGTGGTGGTTGAATAATAAAGACTTGCCGTGTTTGGTCTATCTTGTTTATGAAGTGCGTGTCGAAGTCCTCAGCAGAGATTAGGGAAGTTGGAGGGGGCAGTAGTGGGCAGAGGAGGGAGTTAAAAGTATTGAATAACTGTTAGGGTTGTTGGATAAGGAAAATACAAGGGATGTAAAGTAGGCCTGTTTAGCAGAGGTGAGAGCTGATTTGAATGCAAGTGTTGCTTGTTTGAGTACTGTGAAGTCGTCTTATGAATGCGTTTTCTTCCAGCGCCATTCAGCAGTTCTAGATGCTTGCCGAAGCTTTTTAGTGGTGTTATTGTGCCAGGGTTGTCTATTGATTCGTCGCACTCTGTTATGCATGACAGGGGTGACGAAGTCGATAACTGATGCAAGAGTGGCATTGTAGAAACTAGTGGCAGTGTCTGCGTCGTGGAGTGAAGATATGGAGCACAGTGGTAGGATAGAGTCAGAGAGTGTGTGAGTGTCTAGATGTGCAAGGTTTCTGCGGGGGTGCGCGTGTTGCTGGACATGGGTGACAGGTGATGAGGACAGGGATGAGAAAGTGAGTAGATGGTGGTCAGATAGAGGGAGAGGGAAGGTTGTGAAGTTAGATAGGGAGCAGAGACGCGTGAAGACGAGGATCACTAGATCTATAATAGAAAACAATATAATTCATATATGGGCATGAGGGAACGCATTATGTTATTAAATGTGTGGCACAACATACTAATTTACTCTGCATCATAGGGTAAGGCAGATATTGTTAAACCTGGAAGCAAACGTTTATAATTATAAATCATGCCATAGGAAAGCAGCAGGGCATAAATAGGATATGATGCAGGGTGATCACAGAAAGGGCAGAGCGCTGTTAGCAAACCAGCATGCTAATGCAGAGGGAGTGGATCAAATAGGTGACTGACCTGTGCATAACGGGTTAAGTGCGCCGTGCCTCAGTGGCGTGTGCTGGACGCGGTGTCCACCGCTGGTCCTCTGTGAACCTCTGCTAAGCCTGTGAACTGAAATAGGGGAAGGGGCGGGCTCCGGTGGCCAGTATAGCCAATCAGTGTCCTAGAGTGGTAAGGCCGGACGTGACATCACCGTATAGTAATGGATATGCGTTCCAGGAGTGGATAATGCATTCCACCCCATGTATTTTGCGTTCCACTGCGTTCCAAAGACAGGAAGTGGAGGCAGAAAGAGGATAGCGGTTTCTAAGGGACAATTGCTAATATGAATAGTGAGAGAGGGTGCAATCCAGAGTGTGGAGATGATTGATTTCTAATAGAGGCGGATCTATGGAGAAACAAGAGAAAAAGACATGTTACAATTGGAACTGTCTTGAGATAAGAACACTATATTATAATATGACCGTAATGATACAAAAATTAGCCCTATTTTTATAAACTTATTTTCGTTGTTAGGTTGGTTTCACACTTGCGTTTTTTGCGCTGGATTTTAGCACTAAAAAACGCATGCGTTTTTTTCCCCTATATTTTGCATGGGATGCGCTTATGTGCGCATACACATGCGTTTGTATGCGTTTTTCCGTGCATGCGTTTTTTTGCGGTATGCGCTCGGGCGCACAAAATGCATCCTGTTGCATTTTTTGGGCGTCCGACTTGCCTCAAAAAAACGCATGCTCGCGCAATGCGTTTTTTTACAGCAAGACACCCATATAAGTCTATGGGTGCGCATATGTGCGCATTGGCATGCTTATGTATGCTTTTTTTGCACATACGTTTTTTTTTTTAACCATTAGTTAGACAATGGAATTTAGGGGTTTGGGTTAGGGTTAGCTAGGGTTTGGTTAAGGGTTAGGGTTAGGGTTAGTATGGTTAGGGTCAGGGTTAGGGTTAGGGTTAGGATCAGGGTTAGGGTTAGGGTATGGTTTGGTTAAGGGTTAGGGTTAGGGTCAGGGTTAGGGTTAGGGTTAGTAAAGTCATGGTTTGGGTTAGTGTAAGGGGCCACCTAATGTTGGAATAAAACGCAAACGCGGTAAAAACGCACTAAAAATGCATACAAACGCATAAAAACGCTGCGTTTTTTTCATGCATGCTCATAAAAATGCTTGAAAAAAACTCAGCATTTGTATGCGTTTGTATGCGTTTTTTTAATGTGTTTTTTTGCGGGAAAACGCGCTGCAAAAAAAAGCAAGTGTGAAAGTAGCCTTATACAGCCATATGTACCAAGACAAACCAAAGGTGAAACACAAAACCAAAAAATAAATGATATTTGTCATGGTGGTACTATATTAATGATAGAAGGTCATAATCCCTATTAAGCCCTTTAGGGGCTAGGTTGTCCAGCGTGTGTATCCAGAAAGCCTCCTGTCGTTTTAGCTGTTTTATATGGTCCCCTTCTCGCCTAGGTTGTGGTACTTGTTCCAAAACCTGGAATTTAATTTGGGCTATTCTGTGTCCTGAAGTGATGAAGTTTTGGGCAATGGGGAGCAGCATGTTTTTGCAACGAATTGTACTTTTACCGTATGTTTGGAAATACGATCCTTTACTGATTGTGTCGTTTCCCCCAAATACAGTAGTCCACAGGGAAATTTAATTACATATATGGCAAAGGAGGTGTCACAGGTGAAGAAAACCCTGAATTTTGAATGTTTTGCCTGTATAAGAATGGTAAATGTATTCTCCCTTCTGTACATAACTGCAGTTTGTGCAATTCAGGCATGGGAATGTACCAACTTTTGGGCATTGTAAAAAAAACATTTTTTAATGGATCTATCTGGTCCAATGTCTGCCTTGACTAGAGTATCTCTGAGGTTGGAAGCCCGCCTGAAGCATGGTAAGAAGGGTCAAGTAAATTCGGGGTTATCAGGATGTGCCGAGTGGAGGAGGGGCCAATGTTTATGGATGGTTTTATGGAGTATATAGGCAGATGGATGATAAGTATGCACAAACGTGATTCTGTCTGTTTTTTTGTGAGCGGAAGTGGAGCCTGATGATTTAGATTTATTGAGGATGGACTGGGGATAGCCTCTCTCTCTGAATTTGACTCTGTTGAGGTCACTATATGCCTCGCTGGTGGATGTTGTAGATTTTTATTGATCTTGGGCAGGGTATAAAAAACTGGAGTTATTGGATTGTGTTTAGTAAGAAAATCACAGGTCTTTTGATCTAGAGTACCCTTACCCTTATGTTTACTCAAGGTATCAGCAATGATTGCTCTGACATTGTTGGTGGGTAGAGATGAGCGACTTTGCCTTTTTTTCGGGTCAAGTCAGGTTTCATGAAACCCGACTTTCTCAAAAGTCGGGTCGAACGAAATCGGCCGATTATTGTGAAAACTCGAAGGCCGACTGAAACACGAAACCCAATGCAAGTCAATGGGGAAGCAAAGTCGGCAGGGAGAGGAGGACATTAAACACACCTACAGTGCCCATTTGAATGGCAAAAACATCAATTTTTATTACTGAAGCTTGTCAACCTTAATTTACTTCATAATAATAGTTACGCACTGAAAACTGGGGGTTATTTGGCTAAAGTTGTGGGGGGGTAGGGCTGTCTCCAGGTTTTCATGTGCCCTGGGCCAAAGAGCGCCCCTTTAACACATACCACAACTCATGATGCTCCGATACGGCAGAGAAATAGTGCTATAGTACAATGAAAAATACTTCACTTTTTACATCTCATGACTGATATCCATTTTAAATTCTCCAATAGCTCCAAAAACGGACAGTATATTACTCCATACAGTATTATGGCCACCGCATAGCGCGCTATACAGAGTAATGAGGTCCATATATTTCTCCATACAGCATCATTGGTCCCATATAATGTTTAAAACAGTGAACAACGACAAAGCAAAGTCCAGCAATAACGTGAGCAATCCAGGATGCTGTTAAAATTTTTTTTCTTTTTATTCATAAATCCATTAAAATGCAATCCAGATCCGGGCACAACGGAGTTAACCAGGTCAGCTGAGGTTCCAGGTGGTTCACAGGAGTGAGCTGGTCTACATTGTTGGATTTAATGTTTAAAACAGTATATGATGAGCTCCACATAATGCTACAGTATATGTTGGTCCCCATGGATGAAGCTCCACTGTCTTATGGGCCCAAATAATGCTCCATTTATAATGGGCCCCATTTCTAATACTCTAGTGTATAATGGGCCCTGTAAATGCTGCTCCAGTGTCTGATGTCCTCCTTTGGAATGCTCCAGTGTATGGTGTGCCCCATATATCATTCTCCAGAGTATAGTGCTCCCAAAAAATTGCTGTCCCAACATTGAAAACAATTAAATAAGTCTCCTCGCTAGGGAATCCCTGTACTAGTCTGGACTTCTCGTCGTCCCCATCTTCCATCTCACTGCACTTGGCTGTTTAGGCAGAGGGCGTACAGACGTGATGTCATTGTGCTCTCTGATAAGAATATCATTGTCAGGAAACGCGGAAGACGTCATGGCAGTGGAGCAGGGAGAGGTAAGTATTTCAACTTTGCAAGTGCTGTGATCCTGAGCAAGCAAGGGGGGCCCACTCATTGGCGACGGCACTGGCACAGGGCCCTTCATAGTACAGCGGTGTGTGGCGGTGTGTCTGACGGTGGGTGGGCCCTCCCCCTCCCCCTCCCACCATCAGAGACACTTTTGCGTCCTATGAGGGGCCCTGTGCCAGTGCCATCACCCAAGAGTATGCTCCCCCACCTGCTCAAGGAACCTGCACTTTCATCTGCACCTTTATCTTTGTCACCGTGTAAGGTGGTATAGTATGCGGGAAGGGGAACCTTAGTTTCCTCAGGGTCAGATTCTGGCTGTGTAGAGTGTGAGGGGCATGTAGTGGTCTGAGTCAATGTACCAGCAGAATCATCTAGCAGTGGCTGGGCATCAGTGCACTTGCGGCGCCCCCAAGAGTACTGTCACCACAGTGGCATTACCTTCCTCCTAGGGAGTGTGATGTCATGCTTGGGAGCAACGAAGGATCTCTCTAGCAGTTAAACCAACACACAACACATTTCCCACTCCAGGCCGGCAGGGAGACCTCTGTACCTGACTGCTGAGGAGCTGCTCTCTGTGGTCGGGAGGAGGTAAGTTAGGGCAGTCTGTGAAGGGAAGGGGAAGTGTGTGGACGTGAGAAGGGGAGCTGGAGGATGAGCAGAGTTAAGGCTCACTCCTAGCTGGAGCGCATGGTCCGGATTCCGGTCTCCGAGTTTGTAGGGACACTGACGTTCCTGCAGCAGAAACCGGAGGCAGAAGCAGCTGTAAATGCTCTGTACCCAACTAAGGCTCGGATGACCCAGCAGCGACGTGTGGGAGCCAGAAGGAAAAGGCTACGGCTGACTGCCATACGAGAAAGTTCCAAAAGAGAGTCAACAGGGGGAACTTCATTGAACTCAGCACTGCGAGTACCTCAGATAAGCGCTAGAATGGAGGCCACACTACCTATCTGCAGAGAGAGAATTCCAAATTGGCTTCCAGGCTGACCAACTCCTTCTCCATCTGTACTCTGGGTCCTGGATGGCACTTACCAAGTACAGGTAAAGGAACTGCACGCCTGTGTCTGTCCTCTTTCTCCTGCGCCTGGCGCATGGCTCTGCTACATCCTGCACTGCACACCATCTGCCATCTCTTTTATCTGCCCTGCAACTAAGGCTCTACCTGTGCAGAGCTTCTACATCTTAGCTGCACCACAACATCTGCCCCAGAGAAGCAACACTGCAGCGCTGGTCAATCTAATCAGAAACCACAGGTGGTGTCACATATCATTCACCTATAAACATAATTCACCCCTTTGCATGGGCGCCCTGGGCCACAGAACGGGTCAACAACACCGTGACACATCCCTGTGAGACACCGGCCCGGTACCGATTAACCCCACTGCCCTGGCTGGCCACCCACACTCCATGTCTGATTCATCTTGGACTGGGGAATTCATGATTTTACTTGATAACCCAGGCATGGTATGATAGAAAGAGCTACATGGACTAATGTGAAGTGTGGCCTGCTGCATTATTCACTTTTGGTGGGGGTGAAGAGCACAAGGAAAGGGGTTCTTCCTGACCAGGAGCCAGCACTTGACGACTCAGTGCTTGCATTTTTTGAAACTTCAGAAGAGGAGGGCATATTTGCTGGAGTCTGTTTTGGCAGCGTAAGCCAAAACCAGTTCCTCATGCTCCGGCTTTAAAAGCGGTTAACCTACTCCCAAAAAACGTAGCCTTCCAGGCATTCCGGAGCCAGACCATGACGCAGACTCAACACCTCCTGCCTTAGCTGCTACTGTGCTTTTGCCACTACCAGCAGATGCACCACCACCATCAGCACCAGCTGGCCCCCCCACGCCCACGTCTGCGGCCTCTTCTACCAAACTTCAAAATTTTGCAGAAAATAGACCCAACATAACATCAGATATATGGTACTGTATCAGAAGCGTATGGCTCTATTCAGTCAAAGGATAATTGTAAATCTCCCTATATATTCCATCAGTCACACAGAGATGCTCACAGGCTCAGTATGGAACAGGCAAGAATATAAAAAGTAGACAAAGTGTACAGTATCATCAGATAGCAGGTATATATAGTATAGTTTAAACATTCTAAATCTCCGTAGATATTTCAGGAGGCACACACAGACGCACTCAGGCTCAGTATTGCATTACAACACAATCTAAAAAGCCGTAAAACGGTAATGGATCTGAAGAGTACAGCTGTTCACAGTGTAGGTGTCATTGTTGTCAATCTCAGTATTTATTTGCACAGTCAGAAAATAACTCTCACTTGGTCAGTTTGGATTAGACCAGAATATAACAAGCAGTAAATGGGTAAATGTATCACAAGCGTAGAGTTGTATACAGTGTTGGGGTAATTCTTAAATGTACATCTAAATTGCAGGAGTAACCCATAGACTCTCACACACTCAGGATGGATCACAACACAATATAACAATAAGATCCGCAAGAAATAATCACACATGTGGGACAATGTTCCAGGTGTCAATGATACACTTAGAGTGGTGGTTGGAGGAGGACTTCCTGGCAGAAAGGATACAGTATCACCAAATACCAGGTATATATAGCATAGTTTAAACATTAAAAATGTACGTCTATATATCAAGAGTAGTGTTGAGCCACCCTGCTAGTGCTTTGGTTCATCGCACAGGAGGCAAGTTCGTCGAATGTTCGTCGAACGTTCGACGAACACCGTCGAACCCCATTTAAAACAATGGCAGGCAAACACAAACACATACAAACACATAGAAAACAATTACAAAACACCTTAAAAGGTGTCCCAAAGCTGACAAAATGCTCAGAAGAGAAAAACATATGGAAAAGGGAAACTACATTTAGAAAAGAGGTGAAGGAGTAAAAGGAGGTGGTGGAGGAGACACAGATATAGGCTTGTCATGACCTTATGAAGTCAAGAAAGGCTGGAATAAAAATTGTAAAATACAAACAAAAAAAAAAAATCTGAAATCGAACACGATCATATACCGTCGGACTTCACACCAATAAATTATGCCAACTGCCGATCGGGCGGCGTTATTCCCATGAACCTCCAAACAGCGTCCATGAAGGCAAAGTGTTTGTTTTCTGGGGGCATTATGGTTGCAAAGCTGAACCTTAAAGGAATGTCCAAAAGGGCACCACCAGGAGTGGAGCCTGCGGCTTAATTGGACTCCACCTGGGAAACCACAGCAACCATGCCACCTAAAGAAAAGATGCACACATTGAAAGCTTTGTCTATTCTGTGTGTGGTGTGGTATGTCGGTTTTTAGCTGTGCTAGCGATTTGTCCGCTTTATTCCGTTAATGAACGAGACTACGGCATACCCCCGCGGCACGCGTCAGGCTTACTAGAGGGATACGCGAGGCTCTGGCACGCGAGATCGAGCAATAACAGGTCTGTCATGCCCTTACATGTCCGGGGCTGCATGTGCGCTACACTGAAAGGACCAGCTTTTGTCACTTACATGTGCAGATAACCCGCTGAACACCGTTAGTGATGGGGATCTGGGATTCCAATTCTTCCCCGCAAACGATGATTTCCCAGTAAGTGCAGGTCAACCGCAATTCCGGAATTAGGACTAATCAGCATTCCTTAAAAAATGAAAAAATTAAGTGTCCAATTCACAGGTGCTGTAGCTTGCTTAACAGCTCGACAGCCATTCTCAGGCCCAGTATGGATTAGAGGTGATTGGACAAAGGTGAGAAAGGGTACCGTATCACTGGATAACAGGTATGTTTAGCATAGTCTACACATTAAAAACCTATGTCTATATATCAGGAGGCAGACTCAGACGGTCTCAGGCCCAGTATGGATTTGACCAGTTGCAAAGTTGAGAAAGGGTACATTATCACTGGATAGCAGGTGTATAGAGCATAGGTTAAACATTTAAAATCTCCGTGTTCTCTGTATGGAGTAGACAACAATCTAAAAAGTAGAAAAAAGGAAATGTATTTGAAGCGTACACCAGTATACACTTTTGGTGGTATTTTTAAATCTTCATATATATTTCTGTCTCAGTAAGACAGTCCAGACTCTCCGCAATAGGAAATGAGATGCATACAATTACTGACATAAAGTCTAGTGATTGCAGAAATCTAGGAATTACTAATCACGGGAAAACTTCCGTCACAATTCTCAGAGGCGATGCTGACCCTCAATTAATTAGTGTGTGGAGACAGCGAAAACATTTCTTTGTGAAGAAAGTGTTGTTGTATCACAGTACCGTTGATCCCATCACTGTTACTCATCTCCATCAAATTTTGATCACAGGGAGAGATATAAACATGGTGCTCACTGCCTATCATGATCTGTCACGTAACTTTGGAGTGCAAAAGACAGAAGCCATAGGCCGTAGGCAATTCTATTGGATTGGCATGAGAGGGCACATTTAAAAATGTGCGCCGGAATGTCACACGTCTGTGAGTAGGAAAACTGTGAAAGCTGATGATAAACCACCACTGCATCTCATTGTGAGTCGACGTCCATAAGAAATGGAAGTCATTGATCATCTGAAGCTAGAGCCCGGCCAGCGGTACAGGGCATAGCTACGTCTTAACCATCATCTTCTATCAGTTCACCAAATTTGTAGTGCCAGTCCCAGTGAAGGATTTGACAGCCCAGACTACACAGCGGAGGAGCAGGGAGAGGTAAACATTGCAAATGCTGGGGCCCTGCCCAAGCAAGGGGGGCACACTCGTGGGTGTTGGTACTGGCACTGGGCCCCTCATAGTACATCGGTGTATCTGACGGCGGGTGTGCACCCCCACCGTCAGAGACACTTGATTGCACTATGAGGGACCCTGTGCCAGTGCCCGCGCCCAAGAGTCGGCCCACCCACCTGTCCAGGGCAACGGCACTCGCACGGTTGCGTGCACTAGGTGGTGACCCCAGCCATGGACATTCAGCTGCTGGTAAAGGCGAAATTCTGAGGAAGCGGAAGACCAAAGCAAGACATTTTTCTGGCAACCTATGTGTCATCAGGGGAAGGTGGGACAAAATCCTTGGAAACCCATGCATGGTTCATTTTAATGAAGGTTAGATCATCCACATTTTGGGTCGACAGACGGGTCCTTTTTTCTGTCAGGATTGATCCAGCAGCACTGAAGACTCTTTCGGATAGCACACTTGCAGCAGGGCAAGCGAGCTCCTGTAAGGCATTTTGTGCCAATTCAGGCCAGGTGTCCAGTTTAGTGGCCCAATAGTCAAATGGGAATGACCTGTGAGGGAGAACATCGATATGTGGTGAGAAGTAGTTTGTAACCATAGTTGACAAGTGCTGTCTCCTGTCACTTTTAATCGATGCAGTATTACCAGTCGTGTGAGCGGGACTTGAAAAATCAGTCCACAACATGGTCATGAAACCCCTGTCTCCAATGCCACTTCTGATGTGTGCACCACGAACACCTCTTCCAAGTTGCCCCCGGCCCCTACAGCTCATGTGAGAACCCTCACCGCTGCTGTGTGCTGGGAATGCCTCAACCAACCGGTTTACCAGAGTTGCTTGTTTGTTAGCCAATATTAGGTCAAGGTTCTCCTGTGGCATTATGTTTTGGAATTTGCCTTTATAGCGTGGATCCAGGATGCTGGCCAACCAGTAGTCATCATCGTTCATCATTTTGACAATGCGGGGGTCCCTTTTTAGAATCTGCAAGGCATAATCTGACATGTGGGCCAATGTTCCCGGTGTCAATGATGCACTGCAACTGCTGGGTGGAGGAGCACTTTCTGGCAAATCCACATCCCTCCAGTCACGCACAAACCCAGTACCAGACCTTGCCACGCCAACATTTTCTCTAGCCCCCCGAGAAGCATCCTCCTCCCCTAAATAATCATCCCCATCATCCTCCTCCTCCTCCTCTTCCTCTTCTTCCTCCACCTCGTCCAGGACAGGTCCCGGAGCAAAGAATGGCTGACTGTCATCAATGCTTCCCACCTCCTCGTCCTCATCATCCTCGGCTGCAGACACCTGCTCATTAATGTTCGTCAAAGTTTACATGAGCAGACGCATAAGTGGGATGCTCATGCTTATGATGGCGTCGTCTGCGCTTACCAGCCATGTGCATTCCTCAAAACACTGAAGGACTTTACAGAGGTCTTTCAACTTCGACCACTGCACATCAGACAACTCCATGTCTGCCCTCAAAGTGCCTGCCCGTGTATCCTCCCACAAATGCATTACGGCCTACCTCTGTTCGCACAGCCGCTCAACCATGTGCAGGGTGGAGTTCCACCTTGTTGCAACGTCGATAATAAGGTGGTGCTTGGGAAGGTGGAGCATTCGCTGCAGCTTCTGCATACGACTGGAGTGTACCGGCGACCGGCGGATGTGCGAGCACATTATTCACACCTTATTGAGCAGGCCTGTTAACTCCAGATAATTATTGAGGAAGCACTGCACCACCAGGTTCAAGGTGTAAGCCAGGCAAGGTATGTGTCTGAGTTTTGAAAGGGCTATGGCTGCCACAAAATTCCGGCCATTATCACTAACTACCTTGCCTGCCTCAAGATGAAGACTGCCCAGCCATGACTCAGTTTGTCGCCGAAAGTAGTCGGCCAGTACCTCCGCGGTGTGTCTGTCGCCCAAACACATCATCTTCAACACAGCTTGCTGACACTTTCCAGTAGCTGATCGATAGTGGGACACCTCGTGTGCAACACTGGCAGCTGCGGATGGAGTGCTCGTGCAACTGCGCTCTGTGGACAAGCTTTCGCTTCTGGAGGAGGAGGAGGAGGAGGAGGGTCGAACGCCTACAGCCAACTGTTTCCTATACCGTGGGCTAGGCAGCACTGTCCCACCACCACTGTCCCCTGTGGACCCTGCATCCACCACATTAATCCAGTGCACAGTGATGGACACGTAACGGCCCTGGCCATGCCTACTGGACCATGCATCAGTTGTGAGGTGCACCTTTCCACTCATTGATTGCTTGAGTGCATGGACAATGCGGTCTTCCACATGAAGGTGGAGGGCTGGGATGGCTTTGCGAGAAAAGAAGTGGCGACTGGGTAGGTCATAGCGTGGCACTGCGTAGGCCATGAGTTCGCGGAAAGCTGCTCTTTCAACCAACCGGAAGGCATCATTTCTAATGAGAATAGTTTTGCAATGTGGGCGTTCAAACCCAGTGTACGCGGATGGGAGGATGAGTACTTTCTTGTCCTACTCACAGTCTCTGGTAGGGTGAGCTGGACTTGAGAGCTGCATATGGTGGAACTAGTGGTGGACATGGTGGACAGAGAGAGGGTTGATGATGGTGATGGAGTTGGTGTTCTTTCTGATGGCCTAGATTCAGTCTTTCATAGCAATAACATTGTGATTCCCTGACTGCTTTGGCCTTGCGACGACACCTCAACATTTGCTGCCGGTGGTGTGCTAACCGGTGGGCTTACAGTGGGGGAAACAATGTAGCGTTGCTGACTACCTTCTTTGGGATCAGTTGCACATGTGGTACGTGAGGTTTGGTAGTCCACCACGCTTGCAAGTGCATGGTGGTTAAATGTCTACGCATGCAACTGGTATTCAAATTTCTCAGATTTTTCCCTCGGCTAAAGGTCTTTGCGCACTTCTTACAGATAACTTTTGCGTGATCATTAGGATTTTGTTCAAAAAAGTGCCTCACTGCACTCTTCCTACTATGGAAGACATTTTGAGGCCTTGCACGCTGTGCTATTTTGACCGTCTGGCCAAGCTGTCCTGCAACTCTTTTGTTTTTTGTAACCCGTTTTTGGACTGCTCCGGGCCTGCCAGATAACAGCTTTTGCGATGTCGATGCCTGCTGCGCATGCTCCTCCTCCTCTTCTGAGCTATTGTAATCTCATATATGTATATCCCCTAAAATGATACTTTATTAGTTAAAAACCACACATGTGGTAAACACACCAAAGAAAAACAGTGACAAAAAATTAAAGAAAAAGTGTTCAAACAGAGACCACACTAAGGTGACACCTAGGAATCCCTGATGTAATCCTGAGCTTGAGTCTGCCTGTCCGCGGAGGTTGGCACCCTAGGGGGGAACGTTGTGGCGCCCCCGCTCAACGATGACTATCCCTAGGGGCCCTGATATACCCTACAGCCACTAGTCCCCTCTACCCGATAATAAAGGGGACCCCTATTTCTAGACAGAGACCAATCTGCTCTAAAGAGGGCCCTGTGTCCCAAAGAAAGAGGTTAAAAATAGAACACACATGGCATCAGGTGGTATATTGGATACTGATTTGCATAACAGTGCCCCACATAAGCTATCAACAGTGAGACATCATGCACAAGATAATGGGAGTCAAAACCGGACACTTTAAATAGATTCAATGTTGCCACGATCTCACATACAAAAGATCTCTTAATATAGAGAAAAATATATATCAATACACTGGCGGTTTAACCAGTATGGCAAAAGATTAGATATCAATGGTATCCCATTGTTAAATACATTAACATCCCATTAAGAACAAAAAATAGAGATAAACACAGAACTGCCACCATATTGATTGGTGGCGGTAAACACAGATGAGTATCGCTGTGGCAGTTCTGTGTTTATCTCTCTGTGTTTTCTTTGGTGTGTTTACCACATGTGTGTTTTTTAACTAATAAAGTATCATTTTAGGGGATATACATATATGAGATTACTTTAGATCCTTTCAAAAATTATATTTGAGATTGTCTTCTGAGCTATTGCCAGCGGCACCCTCTATCCCCAATGGATGCCAATCTGGGTCAACAACTGGGTCATCCATCACCTCCTCTTCAATGTCATGTGCACCTTCCTCTGTGTCACCGTGTATGGTGGTATAGTATGCGGGAAGGGGCACCTGAGTTTCATCAGGGTCAGAATCTGGCTCAGTACACTACGCGGACAATGTAGTGCTCTGAGTGAATGTAGCAGCAGTAAAATCTAGCAGTGGCTGTGCATCAGTGCACTCCATGTGAGATTCATCTTGGACTGGGGAATTCACGATTTGACTTGATAACCCAGGCATGGTATGAGAAAAGAGCTCCATGGAGTAATCTGTAGTGTGGCCTGCTGCATCCTTCACTTTTGATAGGGGTGAAGGACACAAGGAAAGGTGTTGTTCCTGACCTGGAGCCTCCACTGACGGTGCAGTGCTTTTATTTTTTGAAAGTTCAGAAGAGGAGGTGATAGAGCTGGATGCTGTGTCAGCAATGTAAGACAAAACTTGTTCCTGAAGCTCCGGCTTTAAAAGCGGTTTACCTACTCCCAGAAAAGGGAGCCTATGAGGCCTTGTGGAGCCAGACAATGACGCAGGCTCACCACCTTAGGTGCTATTGTGCTTTTGCCACTACCCGCAGAAGCACCACCACCATCAGAACCAGTTGGCAACCCCCGCCAACTTCCACAGCCTCTTCCACCATACTTCTTCATTTTTTTGAAAAAGGTACCCAAAATTACAACAGCTATATGGTACTGTAAAACAAGGTAGAGGGTGTATATAGTATTGGTGAGAATTTGAAGCTCACTGTAAATTGGAGGACGCTGAACTATTGTCTCAGGCCCAGTAGAGATTACACTGCAATGTGACAGTCAGAAATTAGCTGGTGTATGAGAAGGCAGAAGCTGTATATAGTATTGGTGAGAATTTGAAGCTCACTGTAGATTGGTGGACGCTGAACTATTGTCTCAGGCCCAGTAGAGATTACACTGCAATGTGACAGTCAGAAATTAGCTGGTGTATGAGAAGAAAGAAGCTGTATATAGTATTGGTGAGAATTTGAAGCTCACTGTAGATTGGTGGACGCTGAACTATTGTCTCAGGCCCAGTAGAGATTACACCGCAATGGGACAGGCAGAAATTGGCTGGTGTATGAGAAGGCACATGCTGTATAGAGTATTGGTGAGAATTTGAAGCTCACTGTAGATTGGAGGACGCTGAACTATTGTCTCAGGCCCAGTAGAGATTACACCGCAATGTGACAGGCAGAAATTGTCTGGTGTATGAGAAGGCAGAAGCTGTATATAGTATTGGTGAGAATTTGAAGCTCACTGTAGATTGGAGGACGCTGAACTATTGTCTCAGGCTCAGTAGAGATTACACCGCAATGTGACAGGCAGAAATTGGCTGGTGTATGAGAAGGCAGAAGCTGCATATAGTATTGGTGAGAATTTGAAGCTCACTGTAGATTGGAGGACGCTGAACTATTGTCTCAGGCCCAGTAGAGATTACACCGCAATGTGACAGGCAGAAATTGGCTGATGTATGAGAAGGCATAAGCTGTATATAGTATGGGTGAGAATTTGAAGCTCACTGTAGATTGGAGGACGCTGAACTATTGTCTCTCGCCCAGGACAGATTACACCGCAATGTGACAGGCAGAAATTGGCTGGTGTATGAGAAGGCAGTGTCACACTCACGCCTTGACTGAATGGCGTGAGCCGGGGGGTTGTGGCCCCACTGTGCCACAAACCAGGCTACCCTGGAAGGGGCGTGACTACGGCAGCTACCTCGGTCTTCGCTGGAGCCTCTGATGGTGAGGTCAGGCTTGTGCGGCAGGTAGCTGCCGGCTGCCACTCCAGGGTGGTGTCTGGCTGTGGCTGCTGATCCCACTCGGGAACAGGACATCTGAACAGGTGTGAGTGACAAGCAGACTGAGAAACAGGGCAAGCAGGCACGGCTTGATACACTGGCAGGCGGGCACGGCTTGGAGACACAGGACAGGCGGGCACGGCTTGGAGACACAGGACAGGCGGGCACGGCTTGGAGACACAGGACAGGCGGGCATGGCTTGGAGACACAGGACAGGCGGGCATGGCTTGGAGACACAGGACAGGCGGGCACGGCTTGGAGACACAGGACAGGTGGGCACGGCTTGGAGACACAGGACAAGCGGGCACGGCTTGGAGACACAGGACAGGCGGGCACGGCTTGGAGACACAGGACAGGTGGGCATGGTATGAGAAGGGACAGGTAAGGACCTGTTCACACAGCAGGTGTAGGCAGGAAGGAGTGGTGTATGTTGGAACAGGATTTGGACCTGTTCACACAGGAGGTGCAGGTACGGATATAGGCTGGAGTGTGGAGCAGGCAGAGCGGCTAGGGAGCCGTGCAGGCAGAGCGGCTAGGGAGCCATGCAGGCAGAGCAGCTAGGGAGCCGTGCAGGCAGAGCAGCTAGGGAGCCGTGCAGGCAGAGCGGCTAGGGAGCTGTGCAGGCAGAGCGGCTAGGGTGCAGATGCACAGATAGAGCTGCAAGGGTGCAGATGCACAGACAGGGAGGACACAAGGAAAGACACGGCAGAGAAGGAACCACAAACAAGGAGACTTACAGACAGAGGTAAGACTGAGTTCAGACAGAGGCACAGGGACAAAGACACAAGGACCAGGATATTCTGCCTCCTGGCAGGCGGACAGAGAACAGACAAGGCACTGGGAACAAGACTCAAGGGCCAGGATATTATGCCTCCTGGCAGGCGGACAGAGAAATGCTAGGCAAGGTACCAAGACACAGGAATACGCAGTAAGAGCCTTCAGAGAAGGCAAGAAATAGGACAGGGCCTGGCTAGCTCAGCAGCAAGGAGCTAACTGAGTTTAGACATTGCACAGGCAAAGGTCAGTGGGTGTGGTGAAACTAAATAGTCAAGGCCTCTAGGTGATTGGTAAGGGACATATTACACAGGTGCACCCTGACTGCATAAGAACCAGAGAGTTCAGGCGCCGCCCCCCTATACACACAGTCAGGAAACATGGAGAGCAGAAGCATGGAGCACAGGACTGGCAACAGACAGATTTCCCAGCATGGCATGAAGCAGAAAGTAAGTTGGTGTGCGGGGGATGGGAGGCCATGCAGTGACGCCAGCAGGGTTGTTACAGGCAGAAGCTGAGCTGTATATAGTATTGGTGAGAATTTGAAGCTCACTGTAGATTGGAGGATGCTAAACTATTGTGTCTGGCCCAGTAGAGATTACACCGTAATGTGACAGGCAGAAATTGGCTGGTGTATGAGAAGGCAGAAGCTGTTTATATTATTGGTGATAATTTGAATCTCACTGTAGATTGGAGGACGCTGAACTATTGTCTCAGGCCCAGTAGAGATTACACCGCAATGTGACAGGCAGAAATTGGCTGGTGTATGAGAATGCACATGCTGTATATAGTATTGGTGAGAATTTGAAGCTCACTGTAGATTGGAGGACGCTGAACTATTGTCTCAGGCCCAGTAGAGATTACACCGCAATGTGACAGGCAGAAATTGGCTGGTGTATGAGAATGCACATGCTGTATATAGTATTGGTGAGAATTTGAAGCTCACTGTAGATTGGAAGATGCTGAACTATAGTCTCTGGCCCAGGACAGATTACACAGCAGTGTAACAGGCTGGTGTATGACAAACTACAAGGTGTATATAGAATTGGGCAGAATTGAAATCTCCCTAGAGCGTAGGTCTGTAAGAACGGACAAACTCCTCGGCTTTTTCTTACAGAGTCACAAACAGCTTCAATTTGGCCATGATACCAGCCGGTACACGGTACTGTGTGAGAATACACGTACACCACCGTACGGTGTGTGTATATAAAATTGTCAGGCTCCGTGTTTTTGTATACGGACTGACACACGCTGTCTCTGTCTAGTTTTGAATGTAATCAAACAGCAGATATGCGAAACTGTTTGAAAGACGGACAAAACTGTAAGGTGTAAGTCTGTAAGAATGGACAAACTCCTCGGCTTTTTCTTACAGAGTCACACACAGATAGCTTCAGTTTGGCTGCTGAACTAGTATCAAGCGCAGTTGAGATTGCACCGCAATGTCACAGGCAGAAATTGCCTAGTGTATGACAAACTACAAGGTGTATATAGAATTGGAATCTCCTCGGCTTTTTCTTACAGAGTCACACAAAGATAGCTTCAATTTGGCCGTGATAACAGCCGGTACTCGGTACTGTGTGAGGAGCGTACACCGCTGTACGGTGTGTGAAAAAATGAACGCTCAGTAACTCACCAGGACAAAACAATAAAATTGGGATTGCTTTGAAAAAAGCAGTTTGCTCAGCAGTGTGAAAACAACAATGCAGCTATCAGGGAGCCTTAAAAGGCAGCCTAATAACCAACAGAGCTGATCCACCAAAATATAGCCTCCCCTTGCACTGCACAGTAACTGGTGTGTTTTACAGGCAAAATTGCTAGCAGCAGAAGTAGTTTTTGGTATCTTCTTCCCTGCCTAACGCTCTCCCTACAGAATCAGCAGCAGCAGCAGCTCTCCCTATTCTGAGATCAGCATAAGTAAGATGGCGGTCGGCGTGCACGCCCTTTTATACCCCCTGTGACGCCACACAAAGCAAGTCAATCACTTGCATGCCCTTCTCAAACATGGTGGTGACCACTGCCTATGTCATCACGTTGCCCACAGTGTCCATTCTTCCTGATTGGCTGAAAAAGGGCGTTAAAGCATCTTTTGAAACTCGACTTTGGCGCTAAAGTCGCAGACCTCATGGCCGACTTCACTCTAAGGTCGGGTTTCGTTTCATGAAACCCTACTTTGGCGAAAGTCGGCGACTTTTGAATTTTTTCGACCCGTATCGCTCAACTCTATTGGTGGGGTTATGCATGTTGTAGCTTACAGTAAATGGTGTTGTCATCAAGTTGTCTGCGCGATTCAGAGATATAATAAGAGCAATCCATTACCACTATTGCTCCCCCTTTATCTGCTGGTTTGATGATAAGTTTATCATCATCTTGCAGGGATTTCGATGCCTGATGGTCTGTTGCTGAAAGATTAGGGGGATAAAAATGTTTACCCTTATTCATATCAGACCTGAGGTTCTGGAAAGAATCTTGCATAAAGCCTATGAAAGTTTCTAGAGCATGGGAACCATGTGGTGGTCTGTAAAGGCTTTTAGATCTTAGACCAAGACTTGAGGCTGATAATGGATTAACATTGGTTGGTGGTTCTAAACAGGCAGATGGGTTGTTAGTTGGTTTAGAGAAATGTACCTTCAATCTGAGGGTACAAAAAAAACGTTGAAGGTCCATATCAAGATCAAGTCTTATATTTATAGGAGGGGCAAAAAGACAGTCCTTTTTGCAAAACATTGTATTCTGCAATACCCAATGTTGGTGATGAAGCATTTATTACTAGCGGGCACATACCTGTGACCGGGTAGTGCGGACTGGATTGCCCCTTGGATCTATGCCCCTGTCTGGTCCTCTTCACCTTTGGAGCCTCCTTCTTTGGCCCAAAAAAGGTGGTGGATTGGAAGAAGGGCCACCTCGTTCCTGCTCTGAGCCAGATGTTGAAAGTTCGGTGGACGAACGATACGTAGGTCTTGAGGTAGCTCGCCATGTTGAAGGTTTTTCCCGCCACTTGTAAACACGGTCCATTTTGTAATCGACCTGGTCTCGAGTGAATTTCTTGCAATTCTCCGTATCTCTTCGGGGTTGTTCAATATGAGATGTAATTTGAGATTTAAGAGTGTCAATTTCTTCTGGCGTGCCTGTGGACTCAAGTTGTGCTTCGATAGTCTTGATACGCTCAGAGCTATTATTAATAGCTTTTTGTAGGTGCTCTACGGTCAAAAGCATTAGATCAAAAGTGCATTTGTTAAGTATTTGTTCGTATTTATGATTCACAGAATAAAGTAGGACGGAGAGGAACACGTAAGCCACGTGGAATCCTTTGGACTTGTAGGTATTCTGTCAGTGTTGCACAGTGCAATTCTAGATTAGTATGGAGATGGAGTTCATGTTCTAGATCTCTGCCACGGGTCTCCCAAGGGGGTACTCTCAAGAATTCGCAGATGAGACTGGGCTAGGATACTAGAGGTTTCTTCAGCATTATACGAGAATGTAAGTGAGGTGAGAAACATGACCATATAGCGTGCAAAATGTATAGGAACGGACAGTTGAATAGATAAACATGTGCACAGCTATTAGAGGTGCCAGAGTAGGTTCCAATACCTTTAGCATATATCAAGAAACTTGGCACTCAACTTAAGTGATGAAACAATAGTTTAATGTTGTCCACAGTCGTAGTTAACAAAACATTTCGGTCTTACATCAGACCATCATCAGTTACCACACATAGATTACAAAATAGAAAAAACAAAATAAGGTATATAGAACAATAGCATATGAAAACATGGTCAAATAGAGTTACAAAATAGAGACTGTAACAAATGCTGATAACCTAGTAGCTAGAACCCATCACATAATCACAGGTATAGGAGGAAATAAGGACCATAGGCGTGTGGCCAGAAAAATGGTGAAAAAACGTGTTTTAGGACATACTAGTTTAGAGTGTGCTTATTAGGTCAGGTGGACCAATATAGTCATACATATATACATACTGCATTCCCTCATGCCCATGTATGAATTATATTGTTTTCTATTATAGATCTAGTGATCCTCATCTGAATCGCAGTGGCAAGATGTGAAAAGCGCATAAAAACTAATCCAAAGTGACTTGAAGCTGTAATTGCCGCAAAAGGAGGCTCTACAAAATACTGACTTTAGGGATGAATAGTTATGCACACTAAAGCTTATAGTTATTTTGTCCTATTTGTTGCTTGCTTCACAATAAAAAGAAAAAAAACATTTTCACAGTTACAGGCATGCTCTTTACATGAACTGATACAAACACTAAAAAAAAACAAACAAGTGAAATTCCAGGTTGTGAGGTCGCAAGATACAAAAAAAAACTAAGTGGGTTGAAAACTTTTGCAAGCCACTGCATATGCTAGTAATATTACAGTTATTGTTATTATTACCAGAGTATAATTATGATGATGTCAATAATAATAGTAATAAACCTTACATAGCAGTATTATGGGAAATGTAAGTCTTGTAGTAAATTTTGATTTCCTCCAGGCAGGGTAATATTTGTATTAGAGGTACCTATCTGTGAAAGAAAGTGAGGACAGCATGGGCCTGTGTGTTTTCAAATGCTAGGGCTGAATTTCAGTCCGAGCCCAGCCCTGCTCTTCCCTCGACTCCACCTTTTAAAATTTCCTCCAACATTCAAGTGTCTGTACAGTGTGTAGCAAACTTTTTCCATGTTGTCAATGGATCTTAGTGTTTCAAATTGCTCATTTAGATCCAGCATCAGGGATTCTGAATACTCAATGTGCATTCAACTTGCACAGTAGTATGTGCCATCCAATGGCTGTTCAAGAACTGCATACATGTCACAAGATTATTAGTATTATTATTATTATTTATTATTATAGCGCCATTTATGCCATGGCACTTTACATGTGAGGAGGAGTATACATAATAAATACAAGTACAATAATCTTAGACAATACAAGTCACGACTGGTACATGGGGAGAGAGGACCCTGCCTGTGATGGCTCACAATCTACAAGGGGTGGATGTTATTTTCTTAATTTTCCTATTATCATTATTACACGCCAACCCCATCTATAACTGTAATTAATTTTAACTCGAAATGTAGCAAGATCTCCCTTTATAAAGAAGTTATTTTATATGTGCACTTTATTGCTGGACCTTTCCTTTCTCACTAATGTAGACGTCATAAGGACATGTTTACACGTTCAGTATTTGGTCAGTATTTTACATCAGTTTTATAAGCCAAAACAAGGAGCGGGAGAAAAATGCAGAAGTGGCGACGTGTTTCTATTATACTTTTCCTCTGATTGTTCCGCTCTTGGTTTCGGCTTAGAAATAGTGATGTAAAATACTGACCAAATGTGTGAACATGGCATCTAATAGACACGTTAAATTATTTTTTTTCAGATGATATAAAGAATTTTTATTCCTTATAGATTGTAAGCTCAGATTGACAGTTACTACTCAACATGCCTTAGACACTGCTTCATTTTTCTGTACCACTTTGTCTTCTGTGCTTTCCCAATATTCTACGACATGTACATACAGCTCTATAAAAGTTGATTGGTGCTATATAAACAAAATATAATAAAAAACAGACTTACTACTATTGATTTTATTGTGGCATATCAGTGGTGATGTAACCAAGAATTGGGGATGGGTGTAATTGGATTGGCATCCCATCTATGTAAGCCTTGAAGGCTTTAAACACAAGCAGTAACTAATGCACGAGTCCATGTATTCCCTTGGTAGTGTCTATGAAATGTTAGACCAAACACAAGTGATGCAGGAAATTCCTTCACTGCAAACTTTTGGGGTCAATGAATCAGACAGTTTGTTGTTTTGAGAAATGACCTCAGTTCGGCCTTGCTCTAAACAAACAGCTCAAATGTTATCTGTGTAGCCTCTCAGGAGATCTTCTAAGTAGTCCTCCGCACACCAACAGTAGCAAAAGTTCTGCATTTCGCCCCTTCAGCTTCATTGAACCACATATTGGAATCCTGTATGCTTTCATTTATTTACATTGCAGCAAATGTTCTGTATATTACATTCGAGCGACTGGAAAAACAAAAATAAGATTCTTGATAATATTTAAAGTGTTTCACTTAGCATTAAATAAACTGTGATGGAGAAACATTCTTTGTGTTTATTGAAACATATAACAAATCTCAGACTGAATCGTGGACATTCTCTTCATGATGTCGATGAGGCGTTATGTTTGAATGACATTGACATTGCGTATCTGTAAATAGCAAATAGCATGACATAAACAAATAAAAACTTTTGGAATAAATCGACTTTCATGTATTCCAGTTCCTTGGTGTATTTTTGTCATGTTTTAAAGCGTTCCAGCTTTGTCCGTGTGTTTTTTTCAGGATGACATACAACAGAAACAAATGAATCTAATTGCCTTCTTCTCATGCTTGTTAAATTCCAGCTGCCCAATTCCCTTGATGTCTTTAAATTAGTAAAGGATAATAAAATCTCTTGTTGACAGATTGCTATCAGCAATACCGAGATATGTTTGAGTAAATTATGCGGAGTTTTACTAAATCAGCCAATAATAAAATGCATATTTAGCAAAGTGTTTGTATGGCCAAGTTTACGTATGGCAAAGCTAGGGAGGTGGTTCCTCTTGGCTCAATGCAAAAAGCAGAAAGCTATAGAAGTAGTGAACAACAGAACAAGAATGCATCGGTAAAAAATGGCCATGCACTCAGAGTCTGCGTGTGTTACATATAGCGAGCCCTTCAAGGTCCTTATTATTGTGGGCACAACAGGCCCACCAGAGTTGATGTGCAAGGCCAGATTAGAGGTGGTGTGATGAACGCGAATGAAGAGACAGCACACACATATAGTGTCCAGCAAGAGATTCAACTTTGATTAAATGAGGATTAGGTTTATATACACGCCTGAACAGGAAGGGCTTTATGTCAGAAAACAACCAACTCTTTTCTGTGATTTAGAGATCGATTTGTCTAGGTGTCTGGTTTGATTCAGTTTCTCAGACACTTGGAATGTGTAGTGGGGCTTTATGTGTAAAGGTGTTACGTGATAGATTTAGAGGAAGACAAAATGGATCCTGATTTCCCACAATTCCCTCCTTTTCTTATTCTAAAAGGCCAGAAATATTCTTGTACTTCAGGGGCTAATACATCCTGATTGACTGACTCTCCACCGGATTCTGCACATCGGATAATTTTGGGCTTCTTTGAACTCACAATATTCTTTCTTCCCTCAGGAGCGGTCTCCTCTAAAATGCAGCCTTTATCTTAAAAAAAAAACACATTTAGAACTATCATAAGAATAAAACATACAAAACATCCCTACTAATGGTTGGAAAAGGTAATTGACTATTTGATTTCCTGAAGGGCTAAATCTCATAAAAATATCGTACCAGTGATGTTGAGGAAGGTGACCTATACATGAAAACAAAGGCACTAGCTTATCTTTGACAAAAACTGCATCTACCAGAGCTACTTGTAAAGTGAGGTTGTGATCCTTTATATGAAATCACGTGTTTCTACTAGTACTACTCTTCTGAAAATGTACATCTCATAAATTCTCATAAAAGGTTTCAGTATACTATTTTAAACAGGTTACAACTGTCATCAACCAGAAAAGGGTACTGTTGTGAATTATCAAAGAATTGAGACACAAAATTAAACTCATATCCAGCTCAAGGAGAATGGTTACTACACTCCTCCCCCTTTGTCAGATTAAGATATGCCTCTTCACAACAAGTCTGATTATTTATAATATTTCCAATACAATTTGGCCTGGGGTTCACCCATACGCCTTTATCATAATGGATATGTGCTCACATTTTTGAGGGCTGTGTCTTTTACAGTTCCTGGTGTGAATCCAATTGGCTCTTCCTTCTAACTTCACAGAAGTGGGCATGGTCAGCAGGGCTTGGTATGAAACATCATATCTGGGCTCCAGGAATTTTCTGACGTGTCTTTTTACCATAATCAGATCTCCAGGCTATAGATTATGAGTCCCTTCTAGACTGTTTCGGTTTGGAATGGAAGAAAATACCTGCTTGTTCTGAGATTAGCTTAATGTGTAAATTTTGCACATAATAGAACAAATAATCATACTTCAAAGTAAGACCCTGAGGAAAATGCAATCCTGTATTCCCTGTCCTCCTGAAGAGTATCTTAAAGAGTATGAGTCCTGTCTTTGCATTTTGGATGTGTCTTTCAAAAAACAAGGCAAGTGATAAGCACTCTGTCCAGGGCTTCCCTGTCTCTGCCATTGCTTTCTGCATCTTCAGTTTCAACATTCCACTTTCCGTATATACTCGTGTATAAGCCGACCCGTGTATAAGCCGACCCCCCTAATTTTGCCACAAAAACCTGGGAAAACTTATTGACTCGCGTATAAGTCTAGGGTGGAAAATGCAGCAGCTACTGGTAAATTTAAAAAATAAAAATAGATACCAATAAAAGTAAAATAAATTGAGACATCAGTAGGTTAAATATTTTTGAATATCCATATTGAATCTGGAGCCCTATATAATGCTCCATACAGTTCATGATGGCCCAATAAGATGCTCCATACAAAATACGCCCCATATAATGCTGCACAAAGTTTAATAATGCCCCCATACGATGCTCCATATAATAATATGCCCCATATGCTGCTCCGCCCTGAGCGGATAGGGTACCACTAACTGTCGGTCCCTGGGCCACGCCTCTGGTGAACCCTGCTGGACCATTACCCGGTACAGCCGTCCCTGGTCCCAGACCACTCGCTTGCGGTCGGACTCCAGGGGAGGCTGTGCCGCCTGCTCCTTGAGAGCATTCATGGTAGCGTCAGCTTCCAATGCTGCCTAAAATCCCTGACTCGATGTGACAAGAATAGATGAAACTGCCACATCATCTGTCAGCTCCCCAGGATCGGTCTCCTGGCCACTGTCTGACTTGGCAGCCACTTGGTCGGAGAGGGGGAAACCGTCAGACCTCCGCGAGGCTCCTTGGGCTCCGGCGCTCCTACTCCTGGTAACAACGGCCATGACCGCTGAGACCACAGGTAGCGTCTGCTTCCCCTCGACCCCTGACCAAGTCGCTGGGTCAGGCAGACTTTCCTGGCCTCCTGACATCCCGGATGTGGGGAACTCCTCCCCTGGGGTCTTACCTGGTGGCTCCTCTTCCGGGATGCCCCCTCCCCCCATGGCCTGTTCCTCTTTCTGCAGAGGCCCTAGACTCAGCAGGCTGGATTCACTTAGGGGCCCTACACTGCCCATAGCAGCCCCTCCCTCCACCTCTGAGCTCTCCCCTGCAGTCTTATCACCTTTCCTCACTGTGAGCCCTGTGTGTTGTGTCAGTGCATGGCTTACCATCAGGTTTCACTCCCTCCTTCACTGTTGGAGGCACATTCAGCACATTAACATTAGCATTCACAGTAGAGTCATGATATTCTTGGGGAGCCGGACTTGGGGGTTCAGTGGCCACATACAGAGACACTAGCCAACCCAAATCGGTCCCAAGCAACACATTGGCAGGAATATTTGGCGTTACTCCCACCTCCCGCATTCCCCTCCAGGCGCCCCAGTCCAAAAACACCTTGGCAATGGGCAGCGCCGGTTCAACGCCTCCAATTCCAGAGACGGAAAGGGTTTTCCCAGGCAAGTCTTGAGGGGACACCACCTCAGGACGTACCAGGGTTCATTCAGCGCCTGTGTCCCGCAGTCCCATGTCCGCTGAGCGGCTGATGGTGACGGGTTGGTAATTGTCCAGGGACCTCCCACCATCCCCTCCCACACACAAAACAGTAGACGGTTTCTGGGACAGGGATGGGGCCTTCTGGCGCTGGGGACACGCAGCCTTAAAGTGTCCCGGCTGATTGCAATGATGACAACGTCTGGGTTCTGCTCCTGGCCTGGAGAGGGCAGCAGGGGGGTACACCCTTTGCACTCTGGGGCCTGGGGGGACTGGGACAGCACTGGGCTTACCCCCTCTTCAGGTGCTGCTGGCAGGCTTCTTTGGCTCAGACGCCCTGTTGTTGGCATACTCATCTGCCAGGGCGGCTGTAGCAGAAGCCCCCTTTGGTTTCCAGTCAACTGCTGGAGGTCCTCTGGGCAGTTCCACAAGAACTGCTCCGTGACAAACAGTTCCTGGACCTCCTGGTGGGTGGTGAGCTCTAGACCCGAGGTCCAGTGCTCCGCAGCTCTCAGCAGTGCCCGCATGTGGTCGGTCCAGGTGTCCTTTGAGCCCCGCTGCAGGCTCCGGAACTTCCTGCGGTACGACTCCGGGGTGAGGTTGTAGTGCTGGATCAGGACCCACTTGATGCTGTTGTAGTCCTGCTCCTCCCTGGCAGGTAAGTCCCCCAAAACTTCCAGGGACTTACCCCTCAAACGGGGGGTCAGGTACCTTGCCCACTGATCCAGGGCCAGATGGTGTTGGAGGCAGGTTCTCTCAAAGGCCAGCAGAAAGGAATCCAGGTCTCCATCCTTTTCAAGCAGGGGAAAGTCCTCCGCCCGGACCTTGGAAGCCTTGGTCCCCATGGAGGGTCCAGCGGGAGCCCGTGCTGAGCCATCTCCAGTCGGTGCCGGTGCTCCGCAGCTTCACGGCATTCTGCAGCCTGCAGAACACGTTCGGCATGCTCACGTTCTGCCGCCGCTTGCTCCCGCTCCGCTGCTTTCTCTGCCGCCACCAGTAGTCTGTCATGGGCGGCGTCATTACCAGCCTCAAGCTGTGCTATAGCCGCTTGGAAAAGGGCCTCCGATCTGGACAGGCTGGGGCGGGCAGGTGGTGGACAGTCCACTGCGGGGAGCCCTGGCTGAGCTCCCCCTCACCTTCATTGGTATTGTCCTCCACCACCTCTTCATAGACCATAGCATTGGCCTCCCCCTTTGCCTTACTCCTGGTGCCTTCCACCATCTTGGAAACCTCTGGTTACTGACACAGCTGCAACCCTGACCTCGCACACAACTTATTATATTTACTCTTTGACCATCTAGTGCTGGGCTGACCTTAAGACCCCAGCATTGAAAGTTACCGCTGGTAGTCCTTAGTGTCTGGAAGTAGGGGTCCCACGCACACTATTACTCTGATCCCACCGCTGCCACCAATGTGAAGGACAGGACCCGTCCCTCCCACGTCACCAATGTGACGTAACTACACAGGCACAGCTCTCTGGTGCCATCTTTGTCTCTCAGGTCAGTAAGGGAACTGCACCTAGAGCAAATGGCCGCCAAAGAGGATGTCCTGTTACCCACTGAGTATTCTAAGATTTGTAATCAGAGTAAAAGCATCAGCCCAAGTTTAATTTTATGGTTTAATTGCCTTAAGGGCGCACTAGTTAATTACAGAAATATACAGTAAGCTATACAATGGAATTACAGTGGATTTGCAGTCAGAGTAAAGTATAACAATAAGGGTACAAGACTTAGAGATATTAAGCTGGAGGTCAATTTACCAGATTGTAGGTTGCATGTGGGTGTCGGGAGCTCTGCAGTCCACAAGTACAAGAATCTTAGTTGCAGACAGACCCCAAAGCGCAGGCCGCTTCTCCACCTTGGCAGATCTGTCCCCAGTTCCTTCTTAGATCATCATCGTCTGGTTCTTCTGTGAGAGAGTGTCTCTCTGCCCTGTGCCCCCAGTTCTTAAGCATTCTGGGTTCCTCCCCCCTGTGTCAGAGGGTGGGCTAATAATCTCCACCCTTTAGCTCTCTGCAGAACTCATTCCCAATATCTAAGAAAGGGGGTAACTTCATCCAAGATGATCGGATCAGGACACGAGAGATACCAGTGAATGTGGTTTGTTTTACCTGTCCTGTGGAGAGCAAACATGGCCCCATTGGGTCGCTGTGTAGGGCCAATCTCTATATCTCAGGTCCCAGAGCCCTCACCGACCCAGGAGTCGCACTGCCAGATGCGCAATTTCCTCAGGGTCACGCAGATATTTTTATGAGTCTATAACTCGAAAGGTGCGCTCATAATCCATGATCCTAGGATGGAGCCAGAGCGGCTGGGAGAGACAATGGATGTGTATTTCTGTGTCCAGCTGACAGGTATATTCTAATTGAAGCCCCCAGGCACCTTCCTGCCCCATGCTGGCGTGGCTCCTACTCAAACTTTGAAGTTCTGCTTTGGCTTTATCTCATTATCATTGTCAGGAACACCGCACTGCACTTGCTCACTGTGCCAGTGCGGGTGTCCTGAGTACAAAGACAGTACTCACAGATACCTGTGGAGCAGGGCAGCAGAGGTGACGATGCGTGCTTCTGAGTATCAGGACCTGAAGCACATGACTGCTGGGGGTGTGGCCTAAGCTCCACAGATCTAGGAGCTGCAGGGAAACTCCTAGAAAGGTAACTATGGGGCAATGTTACCAAGGGGCATAGACAGAGACAGAAACCAGACGAAGCCAGGGTCAAAGCACCAGATAGCAATACAGTACCACGGGGTTTAGACAGAAATGATAGTCAGGACGTAGCAATAGGTCAGAAAACCAGAACGGGCAATAGACGGTACAATAGGGACAAACTGTAACGGAGTAACGATAGCCAAGCCAGGAGGTAAGAACCGGAGAAGACAGTAGTACCAAAGCGAGAGACGGAGTACAGAGTGAGGGAACAGGCCGGGTCATACACGGGAAGCAAACAAGCAACGCAGCATACATGCACACCAGGGGTCAGACACACCAGAACAACAGTATAGCTGACAGAGAACCCTGGTAAAGAGTGAGTATAAATACCCCTCCCAGATCCAGAAAGAGGCCACGAACACTTAACCCTGTGAGTGCAGGGCAAGAACCCTGTTCAAACCATGACAGTACCCCCCACTTAATGGGGGGCCACTGGACCCCCAGGCTTGTCTGGGTATCTGGCGTGGAAAGCCCGCACCAGACGATCGGCATGCACCGAACTGGCCGGAACCCATGACCGATCCTCCAGAGAGTACCCCTTCCAGTGTATCAGATACTGGAGTCTCCGGCGCACCCACCGGGAGTCAACAATGCGCCCTACTTCATACTCCAGCTGCCCCTCTACCAGCACTGGTGGAGCATTTGATGAAGGATCCTCTCTCACTGTCCCCACAGGCTTTAACAGGGACCTGTGGAAGACATTAGAAATTTTAAAGGAGGTGGGCAGCTGCAGTCGGTAGGCTACTGGGTTAACAACCTCCACAACTTTGTATGGGCCAATAAACTTGGGGCCCAGCTTTATAGAAGGTATCTTAAGCTTGATATTGCGGGTGGATAGCCACACCTTCTCCCCTACTGCAAATGCTGGACCTGGCCCCCTCCTCCTGTCAGCAAACCGCTTATAGTTTTCCTGGGCCTTGGAAATATTCCTCTGAACCTCCCTCCAAAGAATTCTAAGACGTTTTGTCACATCCTCAGCAAAAGGACAACCTGAATCCATACGGGAAAACTCTCCAAAATGTGGGTTAAAGCCATAGTTGACCTGAAAAGGAGACTTCCCAGTAGACTGACTCACACGACCGTTGAATGCAAACTCTGCCATGGGCAATACCTCACACCAGTCCTCCTGCTTGGAAGAGGCCAAGCATCTCAGAATCTGCTCCAACGATTGGTTCGTGCGCTCCGTCTGTCCATTAGACTCTGGGTGGTAGGCAGAGGAGAAGGACAACGAAATCCCCAGCTTTTTGCAAAAAGCCCTCCAGAACTTGGCTACAAACTGTACCCCTCTGTCTGACACCACATTCATAGGCACTCCATGTAACCTAATTATATGCTGCATAAATAAGCGGGCCAGGGTTTCAGCAGATGGTAACGCGGGGAGAGGTACAAAGTGAGCTTGTTTTGAAAACCTATCCACCACCACCCATATCACTGAGTTGCCCCTGGAAGGAGGAAGATTTGTGATAAAATCCATGGACAAATGTGTCCATGGTCTATCCGGAATTGGCAAAGGCACCAATTCCCCGGCCGGCCGGACCTGAGAACTTTTAGAACGAGCGCACACCCCACATGCAGTCACAAACTTTTTAATATCTGTTACCATAGAGGGCCACCAGAAATCCCTTGCAATTGCCCCCCGGGTAGCTGCAATCCCAGGATGAGCACTCAACACAGAATCATGAAATTCCTGCATAAGTCCGAGACGGAAACGTTCCGGTACAAACAATTTACCCGGGGGTTTACCACCAGGAGCCCGAGCCTGGGCCTCCAAAATCCCTCTCTGTAACTCAGATGAGATTTCGGCCACCACAACTCCTGGCTGAAGAATGGAGGAGGGAGGTTCTGGAGGGGACACCGAATCAAAGCTTCGGGATAAGGCATCAGCCTTGATGTTTTTAGATCCCGGGCGGAATGTGATGGTAAACTGAAAACGAGAAAAAAAAAGCGCCCACCGAGCCTGTCTGGGGGTCAATCTCTTGGCAGACTCGATATAGGCCAAATTTTTGTGATCAGTGATGACTGTAATGGGATGAACAGACCCCTCCAGGAAATGCCTCCATTCTTCAAAAGCCAACTTTACCGCCAACAACTCTCTATTGCCGACATCGTAATTTCTCTCGGCAGAGGAAAATTTTTTAGAGAAGAAGGCGCAATGCCTCAAGTTAGTAAGGGTAGGAGGGCCCTGAGACAAAACTGCCCCCACCCCCACTTCCGAGGCATCAACCTCCACGACAAAAGGTCTTGACGGGTCGGGTTGTACCAATACAGGGGCTGAAGAAAAGCACTTTTTTAATGTCATGAAAGAGTTTTTTGCAGCTACAGACCAATTTTTTACATCAGCTCCCTTGAGAGTGAGGTCCGTTAGAGGCTTTACCACCTGCGAAAAGCCCTTAATAAATTTCCTATAAAAGTTGGCAAAGCCCAAAAATCGTTGCAACCCTTTCAAGTCATGAGGTTGCACCCACTCCGTAACAGCCTGGACTTTCTTAGGATCCATGCGGAACCCCTCCCCTGACACAATCAACCCCAGAAAGGATACTTCTTGCATGAAAAATGAGCATTTTTCCAGCTTGGCATACAAATGATTCTCCCTCAGTCTCATGAGAACCATCCGCAAATGGTGCAAGTGAGATTGACTGTCCACCGAGTACACCAGAATGTCATCCAAATAGATAACCACAAAACGACCGATTAAATCAGAGAAAATTACATTAATAAAATTCTGAAAAACAGCAGGAGCATTGGTGAGACCAAAGGGCATAACCAAGTTTTCGAACAGCCCTTCAGTCGTCAGGAATGCTGTTTTCCATTCGTCCCCTTCACGGACTCATAAGGTTATATGCCCCACGTAAATCCAGTTTAGAGAACCACTTGGCCCCGGTGAGTTGGTTACATAGATCAGGAATTAGGGGGAGAGGGTATGTATTTTTCACAGTAATTTTGTTTAATTCCCGAAAGTCGAGGCACGGCCGCAAACCACCATCTTTTTTCTTAACAAAAAAGAAGCCTGCTGCCACAGGTGAAACAGAAGGCCTAATATGCCCTTTGCGGAGACTCTCAGTAATGTACTCCTTCATGACTAGACGTTCGGGCCCGGACAAATTGAACAGGCGAGCCTTGGGTAATTTGGCTCCAGGGACTAGATTAATGGCACAATCAAAGGGTCTATGTGGTGGTAGCGCCTCAGCCTCACTTTCAGAAAATACGTCTTCAAAATCTTTCAGGCACTCCGGAATACCTTCCAGATCGACAGACGACACTGACACAGATTTTACTGGGGTGACAAGAGTTGTCAAGTTACAACATAGACCGTTAGCCATACAACCCCACTGAATGATCTCCCCTGTGACCCAGTCAATAGTAGGATTGTGACGTTGAAGCCAAGGCATACCTAGTATCAGTCCAGCCGGCAGATTATTTATGACAAAACATCTTAATTTTTCCACGTGAGTGGAACCCACTTTCAGAGAAAAGGTATCAGTCATGAAACAAATTCCCTCCTGTGTGATAGGAGAAGAATCAATTGCCACGATTTTAACAGGATCTTTTAACCTGACTGTCCCTATCTTATGAAAAGTCACAACTTTGGCATCGATCAGATTAATAGAAGAACCACAGTCAACAAAGGCGGTAGTCCCAACCGGACCGCCTGTAAGTTCCAGTTCCACCGGAAGCAGAATTTTAGTAAGCGAGTAAAAGGGTACCTGGGAGTCTGGGCAACCTCCTCGATTGTTACCCAGACTCAGTCGTTTTCCTGACGGCTTCACTGAAGAAGGGCAAGAAGGACAGTTCCTTCTCCAATGTCCAGCGGATCCACAGTAAAAGCACAATTTGTTGTTTCTTCGGTGTCGCCTCTCTTTTTCCTCCAATGATGTGGCACCAACCTCCATGGGCTCAGGACTAGATGCAGAGTCTCTCAGATTGGAGAATAAAGGGGTCTCCTGCAGCATGACCCCTCTTGCCCGCAGCCTACGGTCCATGCGGACAGCCTGGATCATAGCATCCTCCAAAGAATCCGGTGGAGGATGAAGGGCTAGGGCATCTTTCAAACGTTCGGACAGACCTCTGCAGAACAAACCCCGGAGGGCAGCGTCATCCCAGGAGACCTCCGCTGCCCAGCATCTGAACTCAGAGCAGAACCATTCAGCAGAGTTCCTTCCCTGTGTCACATTCATCACCATATCCTCTGCCAGACGCACTCTATCAGGCTCATCATAAATGTGCCCCAGAGCCTCAAAGAACAAATTCACAGACATGCGTTCAGGAGCAGAGGAAGAGAGAGAGAAAGCCCATGCCTGTGGAGCCCCCCGAAGTAGGGAAATGACGACCCCCACCCTCTGGAACTCATCCCCGGAAGAGCGGGGCCTCAGAGAAAAAAAAAAGCTTGCATCCTTCTCTGAACGACCTGAACTCCTTTTTATCCCCTGAGAAAAGGTCTGGCAATTTGACCGGAGATTCTGGGAATGCCAATGACACATCTCTATCCCCAGCACAAGAATCCCCTGTAGCGGCAGCCCCCTGTACCGTATCCACCAACTGTTGCTGGGTCTGGGCCATCGTGCGCTGTTCCACATTAAGTTTGTGGAACATTTGGGTCAGGTGCTTGACCTGATCAGCCAAAGCTTGTATGGGATCCATGAGGATAACACACTTTTTTTTTTTTTTCCCCAGAGGGGGAAAAAAAACTGAAATGGTCAGCTATAATGTCAGGAACACCGCACTGCACTTGCTCACTGTGCCAGTGCGGGTGTCCTGAGTACAAAGACAGTACTCACAGATACCTGTGGAGCAGGGCAGCAGAGGTGACGATGCGTGCTTCAGAGTATCAGGACCTGAAGCACATGACTGCTGGGGGCGTGGCCTAAGCTCCACAGATCTAGGAGCTGCAGGGAAACTCCTAGAAAGGTAACTACGGGGCAATGTTACCAAGGGGCATAGACAGAGACAGAAACCAGACGAAGCCAGGGTCAAAGCACCAGATAGCAATACAGTACCACGGGGTTTAGACAGAAAGGATAGTCAGGACGTAGCAATAGGTCAGAAAACCAGAACGGGCAATAGACGGTACAATAGGGACAAACTGTAACGGAGTAACGATAGCCAAGCCAGGAGGTCAGAACCGGAGAAGACAGTAGTACCAAAGCGAGAGACGGAGTACAGAGTGAGGGAACAGGCCGGGTCATACACGGCAAGCAAACAAGCAACGCAGCATACACGCACACCAGGGGTCAGACACACCAGAACAACAGTATAGCTGACAGAGAACCCTGGTAAAGAGTGAGTATAAATACCCCTCCCAGATCCAGAAAGAGGCCACGAACACTTAACCCTGTGAGTGCAGGGCAAGAACCCTGTTCAAACCATGACAATCATACTAAAAAGCATTGATATTCAACATTGGAGCACTAAATCCTGCTTTCTTCAATATGCTTACAGGCTCTGGGGGGGTAGGAGCAGTTAACTCCTTCATCGCAGGCATTGATGGGAACCATTGGTTTGAATCAAAACTGCTCATGCAAAGCCTTGGAGATTGGCACAATAAAGGTTTAAAGGAATATCATAATTAGGGATACCCCGTGCTAGTGTAGACATGATGGCATGTTTAAGGGCATAAAGGCTATCAATAGCGACTTTGGACAAATGAAAGGGTAACCTAATTGAATCGTAGAGAGGCTGCATATGTGATGCAGCATTGTGTATCCATTTTCTAGAATAGTAGACTAGGCCCAAAAAGGTATGGAGCTGATTGGCATCTATGGGGACAGAAATGGATTGTATGGCCTGAATGCAATCAGTAGTGAGGTGCTTGGTAAGTCTATGCAGGCAATGAAGTTAAAAAAACACATTTTGGTTTACAAAATTGAGGTTTATCCTTGGAGAACTTACATCCATTATGTGCTAAAAACTGCAGGAGAATTATGGAACTCTTATGGCATCCTCCTGTACTGGGGAGAGATGATACTGAGGCATGGCAAACTGACTTAATCCTTCAGTTCAACACTAGCGGGGGCATGCCAATATCTGCATTTCTCCTATCCCATATTGTCTGGTACTTCTGTCAGTACCTCTTTATTGTACAGTGTAGAATCTACAGTATGTCAAGGAAATAAATCATGGCTTCTACCACACAACTTGGTTCTGGATCTTGTAACACAATGCTTTTAAGCATGAGGTTTTTGGGAGAGATGTGGCTGACTGAAAACCTGGTTAGAAGCTTGTGGAGTTAGATGTGCAAAGTCATTGGTTTAGTCAAATCAGTCTTTTCCGGTTTCCCATCTACCATCACCACTTCAAAATAGTCATCAGAAATGTCCAGTGGATCGAACTATGATGCACAGATGAGGGATATGGTTGTTTTTTATTTCTGTTTTATTACAGGAGACGAGGATGTCAATGAAATGGGCGCTGATGTGAGTTTGGTTTAATTTAGAATAATTAAAGGAGTCTGTGTCATTCTTTCAATAAAAGAACTTTATTCTGGGTGTGTGTTTATTTACAATATAACTATAGAATTAGTAATGGAGAGGCATCTTATAGCAGTGGGCTTGATGTTACCGGACATTACAAAGGTGATATCAATCCCACAAATATGAACCGCACTTGCCAACACTACAGGGCAAGTGGGAAGAGTCAGGCAAAGCGCCAGAATTTGTGCATCTATTAGATGCGCCTTTTCTAGGAGGTTGCGGGGTTTCTGATTTTAGGGTGGGGGGCCAATATCCATTGCCCCTTACCAGCCTGAAAATATCAGTCCCTAGCTGTCTACTTTAGCAAGGCTGCTTGTCAATAATGGGGGGACCCTAAGTCGTTTTTTATTATTTATTTAAATAATTTAAAAAATCAGCTTGGCGACCCCTCTATCCTTGATAACCAACCTTGCTAACGCTGACAGCTGAGGGATGCAGCCTCCAGCTGTCAGTTTTGCCTGGCTGGTTATCAAAAATACAGGGAAACCAACTTTTTTAAAATTATTTATTTACAGTGCCAGCTGATGAATACTCCCATCAGCCACCACCTGCTCTGACTGTTTTTACCGGCAGCAGGCATCTGCTGATGGGAGCAGTAGTCCCATCAGCTGAGTCCAGCGACCAGAAAAAACTTTTTACCTCCGTTCACAGCTCTGATTTTTTGACAGCATGGGGACTGCAGCTGTCTGACTGTCGGTAATGATTTTACCGCCAATCAGAAGCAGTGTTTGCTGTGCTGCCATGCACATGACAGCGCAACAAACACACAGTGTTCGGGGGGGACCGAACCCGAACAGTAATACGGACTTACTGGTGAAGTCTGTGATCGATGTCCATGCCCAAACAGTAGGTGTCCGGTATGGATGCTGAACTTTACTGTTCGGGTTCACCCATCTCTAGTAAACACCCCTCTTCACATCCTTTGAAACTTTCAACCAACTCTGGTTTGTACCTTCCAAACTGTTTATTCAACCATCCATTATTTTGTATAAACCTTTCCAATTTAACATAATGTTAAACACTTTTCAAAGGCATTCCTGCCCTTTTCAGCAACTTTACACATTTCTCCACTGCACCCTTTCCTTCTCTTCTCTCAACTATCTGATATGCAGTTCCAACAATTATACTTTCGTGCCCATCTTCTTCCTTCTGCAGGTTTCTTCCCATCTTGCTTTATTGCTTACATAAGCATGGATTGCTTTACTGAAACCAATTGTGCAGTACTCTTATCAAAGCAAGGCAAACAGCAACAGGTCTGACCCTCTCCTTCCTTCTTCTCCTCCTGTCAAGGATTTTAGTCAATCTGGCTTATAGAGGGACAACAGGGGGAGTTTTTACACTTTTTCTCACAACCAATGCAGAATTTCATGGGTGGCAATCCTTCAGTAATACTTTTACTTTCTCTACAGACAAACCACAAACCAAAACATGCCAGTGCAATTAAAAACAACACAAAAGCAAACAACAGAGATCGATATCCTTGGAGAATGGCATAATTTGCTCACACATCAAATCTCTTTTTATTCAGGATACCTGACGATACTTAGTATACAACTCACCCAAACTCAGAAAACATTAGTAGGAAAAGGTTAATTGTGAGAAAAAGTTTCTTAACTTGCTGTTTGTAAGCAGCCGCTTTATCTATTCATTCTGGGAGACATGAATCAAAGTTTCCTGGATGGGAGCATTTTCTGTCTTGTCCCTTTTGAGAGCCAAATTTTATTGTGGGTGCAATGGGCACACCAGAGTTGATGAGCCAGACCAGATTACTAGTATTGTTAGGAATGAGCTTGGAGAATCAAGACACAGCACACACATATAGTATCTGGCAAAAGATTCCACTTTAATGAAATACGGGCAGGGTTCATATACACTTTATGTGTAAAGGTGTTATGTGATAGATTTAGAGCATAAAATGGGAACTGAGAAGACAAAATGGATCCTGATTTCCCACATTATAAACTTATAACACTTTATGGTGTGCCTTTGAGGCACTTTAATCCCCATTAGGAGCAATAATTGTAGGGAAGACTCTTTTCAAAATATAGAAAATTGTAAATTGTTTTTGGAGGAAAGAAAATCTTCAAGTAAGTTTGGAGACACACTAAGGCACAGACTGTACCAACAGTAATCAATGTTATTAAATCACATCAATCGATGATACAGATGCATAATTCCTAGTATGATTAGTTGATTACAGGGTTGGGACAAAATATTTTGTTGCCCTGAGCAGATGAGACCAATGGCCCTATCCCCTCCGCTATCAAAAGAATAAATTAGAAAGTGAGTTAATAGGACACCTGACCTAACGCATCCCACCCCATTCAATGGGTTGGCTGACAAGCTCTGATAATCACTTTTATTAGAAATGTTAAGTTTTTCACCAATACCAGCAAATGTAAAATGGTGTACTTTGGTTGTGGTGCAGTGTTACAGATACATATAGAAATTACTCACTTTTTGCAGACCATTTAAACCATACCAGAGCCAAATAGTGATATTCATCCCCTGACCTTCTATATTTGAAATATCAAACCCCAGGATAGTCATGGAAACTATTATAGCTTAACTATAATGGTTGCTGTTTGGTTTCAACTAAGGTATCCAGCATTTTACAAATCCCATAGTGGAAACGAACAGACCACATTTAAATTAAAGGGATCTGTCTGACATTTGTATTTGTCATTATAAAAATACAGCTTGTGTCAAAACTTCCTTACTGAGGCTGAAGCACATGTCAGATCCTTGACTAAGCCTATCGTGTGTGATATTGTCTGCTAAAAACCTATGTCTAAGCTTATATCTGCTCTCTGATAAAGACAGCTGATTAGTGTTGAGCGATACCTTCCGATATTGGGAAATATCGGATCGGATTGGATCGGACCGATACCCCAAAAATATCGGATATCGCCGATTCCGATACTGGAAACCAGTGCAAGTCAATGGGGCACAAATATCGGAATGAAAATAAACCCTTACTTTCCTTGTAGGTTAGTTCTACATGAAGGAAAACAACTAAGAATAATGTAGAATGTATTGGGGGAGGTGGAGGAGACATTAAAGGCATAGAGGTTTAGCCCAATCAAATGGAATAGCAGGAATTAATTTTTTTTTAAAGACGTTAGGAGTTACAAAGATATTGACTATGTTAAGCTTTTTTATATTTTGTCAGATATTTAAGTTTCACTACTTGCATGCTCTTCACCTTCTTTTTTACTTCTCCCACACTTTCTCCTTCATCATCCTCTTCAGGATCATCTTCTTGATCTTCTTCAGGGTGGTCTTCAGGGTCGTCGTCTCCAGGGTCGTCATTTTCGGGGTCGTCGTCTACTTCGGGGTGGTCTTCAGGTTCGTCGTCTCCAGGGTCATCGTTTTCGGGTCGTCGTATTCTTTGGGGTGGTCTTCAGGGTCGTCGTCTTTAGGGTCGTCATCAGGGAGATCCAGAGAGATTACCAAAAACCATTTCAAAAAGCTTGAACTTGGAAATGTAGCAGAAGTCACAAGAAGGCTGAGGAACTGCTGAGAACCAGCTGACGGTTCTGGAACCTGGATGGGTAGCCAAAGGTACAAGAGCCAATGGAACTACCGAGGACCAGCTGATGGTACTGGAACCCGGTTACTAAGCAGGAGGTACCTGTGCAAGAAAGCACTACCAAGGACCAGCAGACACTGGTGGAACTTGGATACCGAGAAGGAGGCACCTAAGCCAAAGGCTCTGCCTGGAACCAGCTGACGTTACTGGAACCCAGGGGGACAAATTCAAGATTGACTTCCAAAGAACCAGCTAATGGTACTGGAACTCAGATAGGCAGTAGAAAGTACATATGAAAAAAAAAATTGCAAGGCCGCGAGCCGGCCGGAGTTACCTAAACCCACAATCCTACAGGGGGAGCTTGTCCTATTGGCACTACGAAACCAGCCTTCATTGCCAGATCCTGCAGCCCACATAGGAAGCACCTAAACTGCAGGCACCATAGAGTCGGCTAACCCGACCGCAACTCGACAGTATTGGAGGCAAAGTGACGTTGACACTACCCGGAAACAGCTGGCGTGCTGGAACCAGGGTGGGCAGGATGGAGTACCCGTGCCAAAGACACTTCTGAGCAGCAACTGGCGGTCTTGGAGCCCAGGGATTACAGTAGAAACAGAGTGTAGCCAGAGGCCTAATTGGAGCAAGTTTAATATCTGTAGTAGTGTGAATGTGGACAGAGCAGGAGAAATTGCTGGACACACAGCAGGGGATCAGCTGACGTTACTGAACCCCAATAACACTGGAGCATGTGTTGACTGTGCAGATGGCACTTATGAGCAGCAACTGGCAGTGTTGGAGCCCAGGGATTACAGTTCAGGTGGTAGAAACATGAACACAACAGGAGACCTGGATACTGTTGCCAACCAATTATTTAATCTGGAAGAGGACTGGCAAATTCTGGGGAGATCCAGGCCTTGTTCATTTTCAGAAAAGTAAGCCGGTCAACATTATCGGAAGAAAGTCGCGTGCAACGGTCTGTTAGTACACCACCTGCGGCACTAAAGACGCGTTCCGATAATACACTTGCCAGCAGGGCAAGCCAGCACCTCCAATGCATACTGGCTAAGCTCTGGCCATGTATCCAGCTTAGAGACCCAAAACTTGAAGGGGGAAGAGCCATTTGGGAGTACAGTCACAGGGCAAGACATGTGGTCTGTCACCATCTGACGGAAACATTGCCTCCTGCTCCTGCTAACTGGAGTCGTCTGTGATGGTGTAGACATTTGTGGCCGGGACACAAAACTTTGCCACATTTGGGCCATACTGGTCTTGCCTTGTGCTGAGGCACTGCTTCTGCTCCCTCTTTGTGCAGAGCTTCCTCCACTGCCTCGACGCACTGAGCTGCTTTGTAAAGCACTAGAAGCACTGCTCTCGGGTGGAATGGAGAACATGATGAAATGCACCAGTGTGTCTGGGTACTCCCGCATTTTACGCTCCCGGTTCAACGGTGTTATGAGGCTTTGTAAGTTGTCCCGGTAAGGAGGATCTAGGAGGGTGTACACCCAATAATCAGCCGTAGAATCATAGAATAATAGAATCGTAGAGTTGGAAGGGACCTCCTGGGCCATCTGGTCCAACCCCCTGCTCAAAGCAGGATTCGCTAAATCATCCCAGTCAGATGTCTGTCCAGCCTCTGTTTGAAGACTTCCATTGAAGGAGAACTCACCACTTCTCGTGGCAGCCTGTTCCACTCATTGATCACTCTAACTGTCAAAAATGTTTTTATAATATCTAATCTATTTATATAATGACCTTGTAGGGGGCATAGAGAGTAGAATTTCAATATTTGCAGATGACACTAAACTCTGCAGGGTAATTAATACAGAGGAGGACAATTTTATATTACAGGAGGATTTATGTAAACTAGAAGCTTGGGCTGATAAATGGCAAATGAGCTTTAATTGGGAAAAATGTAAGGTCATGCACTTGGGTAGAACGAACAAGTTGTATAATTATGTGCTTAATTGTAAAACACTGGGCAAAACAGTCACTGAAAAAGACCTGGGTGTATGGGTGGACGACAAACTCACATTTAGTGGCCAGAGTCAAGCAGCTGCTGCAAAGGCAAATAAAATAATGGGATGCATTAAAAGAGGCATAGATGCTCATGAGGAGAACATAATTTTACCTCTATATAAGTCACTAGTGCGACCACACTTAGAATACTGTGTACAGTTCTGGTCTCCGGTGTATAAGAAAGACATAGCTGAACTGGAGCGGGTGCAGAGAAGAGCGACCAAGGTTATTAGGGAACTAGGGGGTCTGCAATACCAAGACAGGTTATTACACTTGGGGTTATTTAGTTTGGAGAATCGAAGGCTTAGGGGTGATCTTATTACAATGTATAAATATATGCGGGGACAATACAAAGACCTTTCTAATGATCTTTTTACTCTTAGACCTGTGACGGGGACAAGGGGGCATCCTCTACGTCTGGAGGAAAGAAGGTTTAAGCATACTCACAGACGCGGATTCTTTACTGTAAGAGCAGTGAAACTATGGAACTCTCTGCCATATGATGTTGTAATGAGTGATTCACTACTAAAATTTAAGAAGGGACTGGATGCCTTTCTTGAAAAGTATAATATTACAGGGTATATACACTAGTCTCCTTAATATTGCGTTGATCCAGGGAGCTAGTCTGATTGCCGTATGTGGAGTCGGGAAGGAATTTTTTTCCCCAATGTGAAGCTTACTGTTGCCACATGGGTTTTTTTTGCCTTCCTCTGGATCAACATGTTAGGGCAAGTTAGGATAGGATATGGGTTGAACTAGATGGACTTAAAGTCTCCCTTCAACCTTAATAACTATGTTACTATGTTACTATGTAATCCGTGTCTCCTCCCATTCAGTTTCATCCCATTGCTTCTAGTCTTTTCTTGTGCAAAAGAGAATAAAGTTTATCCTTCTACAATGTGACAGCCCTTTAGATATTTGTAGACAGCTATTAAGTCTCCTCTCAGTCTTCTCTTTTGCAAACTAAACATTCCCAAATCCTGCAACCTTTCCTCATAAGACAGGGTTTGCAGACCGGTCACCATTCTGGTCGCTCTTTTCTGAACTTGAGGCACTGCTGAGAATGTGGGCGATGCGGCGGTCGTTTCTCAGGCACTGCAGCATGAAATCAACCATGTGCTGCAGACTGCCAACTGGCCAAGAAATGCTGTCCCCTGCTTGAGGCGTCATCTCTGCCTGCTCTGCATCACCCCACCCTCGCTCTACATACTTACTACTAGAGCATTGTGTACCTCCCTCCTCTGGACAGATGTCTTCCTCCTCAATTGACTCCTCATCCTCCTCACAAAGTGTCCCCTGCCTAGGCCTATGTGAGGAACCACGTTGCGCAGACTGTCCAGAAGCAGATGGCATTTGTGACTCCTAATCCTCCACCTCTTCCACAACCTCCTCCTTTAGTGCTTGCAGTGTTTTTTCAAGCAGGCAGATAAGGGGGATAGTCATGCTGAATAGTGCATCATCTGCACTCGCCATCCGCGTGGAATCATCGAAGGCACGCAAACTGTGGCAGATGTCCTTCATAGAGGCCCACTCAGTGGTAGTGAAGTGTGAACGGCACGCAGTGCGACTTGTTTGTGCCTGATGCAGCTGGTACTCCATTACTGCTGCCTGCTGCTCACACAACCTCTCCAACATATGTAATGCTGAATTCCACCTTGTGGGTAGGTCACATATGATGCGATGTTTCGGAAGGCGGAATCGGCGCTGCAGAGCTGCAATGCGCGATCTTGCCATGCTGGAGCACCGCAAGTGAGCGCACTCTATGCGGACCTTGTGCAGCAGTGTATCAAGATCCGGATAGTCCCTCAAAAAACTCTGCAAGACCACGTTGAGCACATGTGCCAGACATGGGATGTGAGTGAGGTTGCCTAGGCCCAGAGCTGCCACCAGATTTCGGCCATTGTCACACACTACCATGCCTGGCTGGAGATTCGCTGGCACAAACCACACGTCACTCTCCTGCTTGATGGCATTCCAGAGCTCCTGCGCTGTGTGGCTTCGATTCACCAAATAATTTAATTTCAATACGGCCTGTTGACGTTTGGCTACGGCTGTGCTCATATCGGTCGTAACAGGTAAGCGTTCATGGGTCCATGTGGAGGTAGACTGTGACGGCTCCTGCAGCGCTGATTCAGAGGAACTGGAGTATGAGGAGGAGACAATGTATACAGACTGGATTCCTGCAATCCTTGGAGTTGGCAGAACACGTACAGCACCACTCTCAAGATCTGTATCCGGCTCCACAACATTTACCCAATGGGCAGTGAGGGAAAGATATCGTCCCTGTCCATGGTTACTGGTCCTCGCATCGGTGGTCAGGTGGACCTTGCTACTGACGTCGTTTAGTAGCGCATGTTTAATTTTTCTCTCCACATGCTTTTGCAGGGCAGGGACGGCTTGCCAGCTGAAATAAAAGCGGCTGAGCACGTTGTATTGTGGGACTGCCAATGCCATGAAGTTGCGGAAGGTGTCAGTCTCCACCAGCCTCAATGAGAGCATTTCAAGGGACAGTAGTTTTGCAATGCCAGCATTCAGAGCCTGTGCTCGGGGTGGTTTGCCGAGTATGGCCGCCTTTTCTCCCATGCTTGTGCTACAAATGGCTGTAGACTGGCCTGGGAGTGTGAGGATGACAGGGAACATGGTGCTGTGGGTGGAATGACACTGTGTCTTTGTAGAACAGTGCCAGTGTCACGTCCGCCATGTCTGTTTGTCTCAAGAACTCCTGGAGCGATGTGCATGTGCATGTTTTGTCTGCTGTCCTGTATGTTCCCTAGAGCGGTGTGCAGACTCACCTCATGTCTGAGCTGCAGGATGCCTGCGTTTCTGCTCTGCCTTCTGTGATCTTCTCGTCATGTCTGGAGTCCTTGATCATGTGACGTTTCTTAAGATCCTGCACTGTCTGGTTCTGCTATCATCTCGTCATGTCTAGAATCCCGGAAGTGCTCCCCTGGTCCTGACCTGGAGGAGGAGGTGCTATGCACTATATCAGGCCGCCTCTTCCTATGCTCAGGGCCTGATTATTGTGTTGCTTCCCTGCAAGGCTCTGGGTCTGTGGGGTTGCTCCCTCTATTCTGTGCCCTTGCACTTTGCTCTGTAGTGCATCTCTGCACACGCTCCATGCTCGTTTTCCGCCTCTTGTCTTGTGTTGTCTCTCGTGCCATGTTTGTCTTTGCCTTGCTTTGCCTTGTAGTCCTTCTGCTGTTCTTTGTCTTAGTCTGTTTTGCTATGTCTCCCCTTAGCTATGCTTTGACTTGTAGTCCTTCCTGTGTTCTCTGCCTCGCCTGTTTTGCCATGTCTTGCTTTTGCTATGCTTTGACTTGTAGTCCTCTCTGTGTTCTCTGCCTTGCTATTCCTTGCTTTGTGTTCCTCCCTATGGTCTCAGTCTTTGCTTGCTCTGCCTCGCTCTCTCCTATGGTGCTCTGTAGTGCTCCCTGGCACAAGCACCATTTCTCCTCTCCTTAGTGCTCGTTTCTATGTCTAGTCCCAAGGTCTTCCCTTGGCCCGGCTCTGGGCTTCTGCCTACGCTCCGCTGCTAGACTCTGTCCTCGCTCTGACCTGGCTCTGTTTCTGCTTGTTCCTTGCCTTGTTCCCTGCCTTGTCCTTGCATTGAACCCCGGCGTGGGTTCCCCTTAGCCGTCTCCTGTGCCGTGGTAAGTGCCACGTGTTTTTGTACAGCCGTGTGCACTGGCCAGTGTGGCGTGCCCCCTGCGTGGCTCCTAGCACGCAGCCCTTCCTTGTGCCCTGGCGTGGCTCCTAGCACACACCCTGCCTTGAACCCTGGCGTGGCTCCTAGCACGCACCCTGCCCTGAACCTGGCGTGGCTCCTAGCACGAAGGTTCCTTTGCCTCCTCCTGTGCCTTAGTCATGCCTCGTGCTGGCGTTACAGCCGTGTGCATTGGCCAGTGAGGTGTGCGTCCCTGCGTGGCTCCTAGCATGCAGCCCTGCTCTGAACCCTGGCGTGTCTCTACACGCACCCTGTCTTGTGCCTTGGCGTGTCTCTACATGCACTCTGTCTGGTACCTTGTGCCTTGCCGTGTCTCTACACGCACTCTGTCTTATCCTATGCTTTGGCGTGGCTCTATACACGCACCCTGTCTCGTTTGTGAACCTTGGCGTGTCCTCTACACACGCACCTCGCTTTGAACCCTGGCGTGTCCCCTACACACGCACCTCGCTTTGAACCTGGCGTGTCCCCTACCCATGCACCTTGCCTTGCACCTAGCCTTGAACCCTGGCGTGTCCCCTACACACGCACCTAGCCTTGGACCTTGGCGTGTTCCCTAAACACGCACCCTGCTTGGATATCTGCCGTGCCTCCTTGCCTGAACCCTGGTTTGCCTGCCGGATGCCCGGAACCTGCCGACCGTTGCCAGAGGTCCTGAACTAGATGACTACGGCCTGATGTCCGGAGCTGACGTCTGCAGCCTGATCCCTGGACCCTGTCGGTTTGCCAGCAGTCCAGAGTCCGATGCCATCATGCCATTACCTGTGCCTAGGCGTGCCACCTGGCACGTACCATGTTATGGACCTTGGTGTGCCCACGCGCGCACCTTGCACGTTTTGCTTGTTTACTCTGTATGTGATCCTGTGTTACTCTAATGAAGATACCTTGCACCTACGTCTAGTCTCGTCTTGCTTCTTGCTCGTCCTTGTCATCAGACACTTGTCTAGTGTCCCCTGAGCTGGCCGTCTGGTCCCAGCAGTCGTGGTGGCTCACCCCCTTGGTCTTGCCCCTGACACTCCCTGTATAGGGGGTGGATTCTCACAAGGTCAGCTCGCCCTCGGTGGGTGGGTGCCACGACTCAGAGGGTTCACTCAAAAAATGGGCTTAGCAGGAGCTGAGTCCGTCACAGTTAATCAGGCCATGGACTCCGCTGGTACCTCGGCTACCCGTCTGATGACCCGTCTGTTATAGAATCTGATCTGCTCTGTCTCCTGGACTCTCCTGAATATGGCGGTACCCCGGCCACTCTTCTGATGTAAATCAGACCCGGCCCTTGACCTCTGGACTCATTTGGAAATGATGGCAGCCAGAGTAAGAAGACTTGCTTGTCTACCTGCAGTCCTCCCCACTGGATTCCCTTGTCTCGTCCACGGCTCCTGTGTCTTGACCGGCGCAGGTGTCCGTTTCAGATGTCGGATCAACATTGTTGGAGTGGTTTGTACTAAACTCTGGTTTCTGCCGAAGAAAATTTTTTTTTTCTTCTTTCCAGCCCCGGTGAGAGGGGGCTTAAAGAGGGGGGTACTGTCACGTCCGCCATGTCTGTTTGTCTCAAGAACTCCTGGAGCGATGCGCATGTTTTGTCTGCTGTCCTGCATGTTCCCTAGAGCGGTGTGCAGACTCACCTCATGTCTGAGCTGCAGGATGCCTGCGTTTCTGCTCTGCCTTCTGTGATCTTCTCGTCATGACTGGAGTCCTTGATCATGTGACGTTTCTTAAGATCCTGCACTGTCTGGTTCTGCTATCATCTCGTCATGTCTAGAATCCCGGAAGTGCTCCCCTGGTCCTGACCTGGAGGAGGAGGTGCTATGCCCTATATCAGGCCGCCTCTTCCTATGCTCAGGGCCTGATTATTGTGTTGCTTCCCTGCAAGGCTCTAGGTCTGTGGGGTTGCTCCCTCTATTCTGTACCCTTGCACTTTGCTCTGTAGTGCGTCTCTGCACACGCTCCGTGCTCGTATTCCGCCTCTTGTCTTGTGTTGTCTCTCGTGCCATGTTTGTCTTTGCCTTGCTTTGCCTTGTAGTCCTTCTGCTGTTCTTTGTCTTAGTCTGTTTTGCTATGTCTCCCCTTAGCTATGCTTTGACTTGTAGTCATTCCTGTGTTCTCTGCCTCGCCTGTTTTGCCATGTCTTGCTTTTGCTATGTTTTGACTTGTAGTCCTCTCTGTGTTCTCTGCCTTGCTATTCCTTGCTTTGTGTTCCTCCCTATGGTCTCAGTCTTTGCTTGCTCTGCCTCGCTCTCTCCTATGGTGCTCTGTAGTGCTCCCTGGCACACGCACCATTTCTCCTCTCCTTAGTGCTCGTTTCTATGTCTAGTCCCAAGGTCTTCCCTTGGCCCGGCTCTGGGCTTCTGCCTACGCTCCGCTGCTAGACTCTGTCCTCGCTCTGACCTGGCTCTGTTTCTGCTTGTTCCTTGCCTTGTTCCCTGCCTTGTCCTTGCATTGAACCCCGGCGTGGGTTCCCCTTAGCCGTCTCCTGTGCCGTGGTAAGTGCCACGTGTTTGTGTACAGCCGTGTGCACTGGCCAGTGTGGCGTGCCCCCTGCGTGGCTCCTAGCATGCAGCCCTTCCTTGTGCCCTGGCGTGGCTCCTAGCACACACCCTGCCTTGAACCCTGGCGTGGCTCCTAGCACACACCCTGCCCTGAACCTGGCGTGGCTCCTAGCACGAAGGTTCCTTTGCCCACTCCTGTGTCTTAGTCGTGCCTCGTGCTGGCGTTACAGCCGTGTGCATTGGCCAGTGAGGTGTGCGTCCCTGCGTGGCTCCTAGCACGCAGCCCTGCTCTGAACCCTGGCGTGTCTCTACATGCACCCTGTCTTGTGCCTTGGCGTGTCTCTACACGCACTCTGTCTGGTACCTTGTGCCTTGGCGTGTCTCTACACGCACTCTGTCTTACCCTATGCTTTGGCGTGGCTCTATACACGCACCCTGTCTCGTTTGTGAACCTTGGCGTGTCCTCTACACACGCACCTCGCTTTGAACCCTGGCGTGTCCCCTACACACACACCTCGCTTTGAACCTGGCGTGTCCCCTACACATGCACCTTGCCTTGCACCTAGCCTTGAACCCTGGCGTGTCCCCTACACACGCACCTAGCCTTGGACCTTGGCGTGTTCCCTAAACACGCACCCTGCTTGGATATCTGCCGTGCCTCCTTGCCTGAACCCTGGTTTGCCTGCCGGATGCCCGGATCCTGCCGACCGTTGCCAGAGGTCCGGAACCAGATGACTACGGCCTGATGTCCGGAGCTGACGTCCGCAGCCTGATCCCTGGACCCTGTCGGTTTGCCAGCAGTCCAGAGTCCGATGCCATCATGCCATTACCTGTGCCTAGGCGTGCCACCTGGCACGTACCATGTTATGGACCTTGGTGTGCCCACACGCGCACCTTGCACGTTTTGCTTGTTTACTCAGTATGTGATCCTGTGTTATTCTAATGAAGATACCTTGCACCTACGTCTAGTCTCGTCTTGCTTCTTGCTCGTCCTTGTCGTCAGACACTTGTCTAGTGTCCCCTGAGCCGGCCGTCTGGTCCCAGCAGTCGTGGTGGCTCACCCCCTTGGTCTTGCCCCTGACCCTCCCTGTATAGGGGGTGGAGTCTCACAAGGTCAGCTCGCCCTCGGTGGGTGGGTGCCACGACCCAGAGGGTCCACTCAAAAAATGGGCTTAGCAGGAGCTGAGTCCGTCACAGCCAGAGGTTCTTCCATGGAGATCCTGTGAGGAAGCCGAACCAGCTGTGTGTGAGCTGGAGGAAGAGGCTACAACACGAGCTGAAGAGGTGGTAGGTGGCACTGTAGGTTGGCCTAGGTCTTCAGTGTGTCTTTGTAACTCCACCACGTGCTTGGTCCGCACATGTTTCCACATATTTGTGGTATTGAGGTTGTTGACACTTTTCCCTCTTTTCACTTTCTGATCACACAGCTTGCATTTGACAAAGCAAATGTCATCTGCAACTGTGTCAAAGAAGGACCAGGCACTGCAAATCTTGGGAACGCCCGGTTTGGCTTTTGGAAGAGGCATGCTCCTAATGGGTGCCGAAGTGGAGGCTACAGGCAACCGAGTCTGCCCCCTCCCTCTCCCTCCTTTTTTGGCCATTCGGGGAATCTCTTCCTCACAACTGCTCCCACCACCTTCCTGTACCTCACGCCATGATGGGTCAAGGACCTCATCATCTACACTACCCTCTTCAAACAACTGCTTCTCCTGGGTAGTCTCGACAGCACTGTACGCACCAGAAAGTGGCACCTGAGTCTCATCATCAGATGCGTACTGAGGTGTGCTGACCATAGGCACTGGCCCACTCGCCTCTTCAGATTCAGAGAGACAAAGCTGTTGCGCATCACTGCATACTACCTCTTCTTCAAATTCTCGAATGCTGCTTGGCTGGCCCCCTCTTTCCAAGCCAACAGATTCAGAGAACAGAAGTAGAGATGGCTCCTGTCCAGGGCTCTCTGACTGCCTAGGCAATTTGGCAGGTGGTAAAGAGACAGATGGGTGCTCTTCAGTGCTCTGGACCTGACAGGATCTGGAACTAATTGAAGTCGATGCGTTAGCTGCCATCCATCCGACAATGGCTTCAATTTGTTCGACCCACAGCAGTGGAGTACGGCGAGCTACTACAAAGCTGCGCATAAAGGACTGTTCTCTGGGAAAACTGGGGGATGCTGAGTCACTGGTGCCCGCAGCAGGCACAGAATCCCCACGTCCTTTACCTGCAGAAACTCCACGCCCACGACCACGTGCCTTACTCCCTGCCTTCTTCATCTTGGTAGACTGATAAAGATAGGCAGAAAAGTACTAAGGGCTTAGTGTGCTTATTCCTGAACAGTTGCTAACAGGTATAAGTAACACTAATTTTATAAAGTGTGGACTAGACTTTAATATGAGCTAATGTGGCCTACACAACTGTAAAGTGGAGTGTTTGGTGAACTTTATTAACTTTTTTTTCACAAAAAGACACTGGATGTGCCCAAAGATGTAAAACCGATAGTATCACAAACTTTTTGTAGCTATTGCAATGCAAGAAGGTAACCTACAATGCAATAGATGAGGCTCCAAAAAATAGGCTAATACTCATCTGGCTGGGGCTGCAGGGCACAAGCCAGCAGAAAGGCTCCTCTATCTACTCCTATATAGTGTTTGCAAATATTCTAGCTGGAACCACACTAATAGGAGAAATCTGGAAAAATGAGCAGCACTAATGCAAAAAAGGACAATGTATGAGGCAGTGACCCACGCTGAGTGGACTACAACCGGAGGTGGCTGGCTGCAGAACACACTACAGCGTGAGCTGCACTCACACACAGAGACCTCGCAGACAGCCGTGAACAGCGCTGCAAGGCAAAGGAAAGCTACAGCGGTTGATAAAGTAGCCTGGGTAAAGCACAATATAGCAAATCGCTAGGTCACACTGTCCCTCAGAACAGCAGCGTCCTATCCCTAACTGAATTCACAGCAGAGTCAACCCAAAATGGCAGCGGCGGCTTTTATAGTGCATCATGACATCATTTCAGCAGCCAATCACAGCCATGCCAGTAGTTACATGCCTAACATGCTCTAACAGGATGTGCCCACACTTCTTAGGATCCTCATTGGCTGAATAAAATCAAACTGGCTCATAGCATTATGGGAACTTCCGATTCCGGTATTCGATATACTAAAAGTATTGTAACTCAGTATCGGAATTCCGATACCGCGAATATCGGCCGATACCCGATATTGCAGTATCGGAATGCTCAACACTACAGCTGATAACAAACAATGCTCATTAGATTATCCATAAAAATAAGTATCAGACTTTCCATAGACTCTAAATGTACTTAAAGTACTAGCACCATCATTAATACGAGTACAACACCAGAACCACCATTAGTACATGAATACATCATCAGAACAACCATCAGTAGTTAAATATATCACAAGAACTATCATTAGTACATTAATACAACAACAGAACAATCATTAGTACATAAGTACAGCAGAGAAACCTTCAGCAGTATATCAATATTGCACTAGAACCAGTGTCAGTGCATGCATATAGCACTAAAAACATCTTCAGTATCTGAATATATTACTAGAGGTACAATCATTACATTAAAAGTTCACCAGAGCTATCATCGGTACATGAATACATCATCAGAACCACTATGATTACATAAATACAACAATTACTACATGACTATAGGACCAGAAGTCTCATCTTTACATGAATATGGCACAAGAAACACCATCAGTACATGAATAAAGTACTAAAACCACCAACAGTACATGAATACAGCACTAAAAACACCATCAGTACATGAATATAAATAGCATCCTTAGTTCATGCAATGGCAGTGAGCCCTACAGATGAGCAAATTTATTTGAGTGGAATTGAATTCTACTTGAACATTGTAAAAATCTGAGTTCTCAAGAATGCAGATTTTTAGAATTTGCTTCATGCTGATTTAATAAAACCGTAACCATCTAATAGTTTACTTAATATTCACCTCTTTGGCAGCCCCAGGTTCTTCATGCCTACTGTCCAGTTCTTATTGCATCTTCTCCTTGCTGTCATAACTCTGGAAGGGGCTTTCACTCTTGACCAGGCCTCAAAGATCACTGCTCGTCAGATATCTGGCATCTTGACCTGTGACGCAAAATGAAGTGACCAGTACAGTGACCCCTAAGGCCTGTTTGCAGCCAGAAGTCCTAGCCTAGACTAAAGAAGCCGGTAAATAAGGCTCATGACAGCGGATACAAGATATAGTGGTTTTGCAAAAATATTCACCCCCATGGCTTTTTACCTATCTTGTTAAATTACACCCTGTGTTTAAATATTATTCTAATCCAATTTGTGTGTGATGCATCAGCACTAAATAGTCTAAGTTGGTGAAGCAAAGTGAGAAAAATATAGGCGTAAATTAAATTTATGGGATTAAATAACTAAAAATTGACATGTGCATATGTATTCACCCTTTTTGCTATGAAGCCCTTAAGAATTTCTGGTGCAAGCAATTACCTTCATAAGTCACATGGTTAGTAAAAGGAAGTGGTCTGCCAGTATATATACTACTCCTATGAAAGGCCCCAGAGTCTGCAACACCATTAAGCATGAGGCATCACTAAACAAAAAACACCATGTAGACCAAACAAGTAAAGGACAAAGTTGTTGAGAAGTACAAGACATGGTTTGGTATAACAAAATAATCCCAATCTGTGATGATCACCTGGAGCACCAATAAAACCATTATCATCAAATGGAAAGAACATGATACCACAACAAAGCTGCCAAAACTCACAGCTCGGGCAAAGAGGGCATTAGTCAGAGAGGAAGCACAAAGACCTAAAGTAACCCTGAAGGAGATGCAGAGTTCCAACCGAGACTGGAAAATCTGTCTATACACTGTACACTCCATAGAGGTGGCCTCTATGGAAGAGTGGGCAGAAAAAATCCATTACTTACACACAAAAATTGTACGGTTTAGTTGGAATTTGCCAAAATATATGGAGGAAGGGGATGTGGTTAGATGAGACAAAAATTGAACTTTTTGGCCATCATGATGTGGGGATGTTTTTTGCCAGCAGGGACAGGAAAAATTGTCACAGTCGAGAGTAACTTGAACGGTGTGAAATACAGGGATATTCTTGAGCAAAACCTGTTTGGCGGTCAGGGATTTGAGACTGGGACGGAGGTTCACGTTCCAAAAAGACGATGACACAAAGCATACAGCTAAAGCAACACACAAGTCGTTTAAAGTGAAATGTGCAAATATTTTAGAGAGGCCTAGTCAAAGTCCAGACTTTAATCCAATTGAGAATCTGTGGTCACACTTGAAGATTGCTGTTCATCAGAGGAAACCATCTAACTTGAAGGAACTGGATTAAAAACACATGTGACATGCACAAGTGTGAACAAGTCTGTAAGACAATGTTCATGCCACCCATTGACTGAAACACAAACAAAGCACAGAATGAAAAATATGCAAAAATACCTTGCAGTAAGACATATAATAGCAGTCAGCAAGTGTTAATAAAAAGATGACAACAATTACAGGGTATTTAGTCGATACATTTTTTGGCAAAAAAATATATGCCAAGCTGCTCCACCACGTCAAGGTAACCCCTATCGAAGCAGTCCCTATCTAATATATTTAAAACCTGAACATGTGAACAGTGTCTAAATGAGCAGGATTAAGACATGCGCTTACCTGTATGGGCTCATGGCGTGAGACAGCTCCTTTTGTGCATGTCACACAAGAGAGGGGTGGGGTCTCTCAAATCATGGGTTTGTGACTCCCTCAGACACCTCACCTTTGTGCCAGCACCCAGTCATCCCTGTGCTGAATGTTTGTTTCTGCTTGTAGCAAACTCCTATGATGTGCACTCCTACTTCCATCAGTCTTAGGTGGTTTTAATTAGCAGGTTCCTTCCTGCCCCATATATTGTAGGCTTTTAGTCCAAGAGAGGTATCTTATCAAGACAGGGACCCAACAATAAAGTAAACCTGGATGTTGGCTGTTGGGCTCACATATATTGGCCAATTTATGTGCTAAGTACCTTCTTTTTACTGTAAATTTTCCTATAGCAATATTGCAGTTCCTATTTTCCAAAATTTCACACGTACATAATATAGCACTTATAGTTGAAACTACTAGTGTATGTAAATACACTAAATAAAAAGACACATATGCATGTTTTTCTCAGTATCTGACATGAAATCAGAACAAACCTTTCCTGTTTCAGGATTACCATAATTATTAATATTTGCCAAATCCCTGTATAATGAGAGAGAGAGAATGTACCTCTTTTCTATGGCAGTAATGCAGTTCCAATTTCCTCGATTAACTATTCTTAACATTCCAGAGTACAGCTTTGTTTTTTCTTACTAATGACAAACTGATGGTACATTGATGATACAGATCCAGAACACTGATAACACTGGTACCGTTTTTACCAGTACGGCCGGGGTCACACATGCGAGAAACTCAGACGAGTCTCGCACGTCAATACTGGGAACCGAGCGCGCGGCTGCATAGAAATATATGCAGCTGAACCCTCCGCTCCTGATTGCCGGTGGCAGTGCCGGGTATTGACGTGCAAGACTCGTCTGAGTTTCCCGCATATGTGACCCCGGCCTAACAGTTTTATTCAAACGTGTGAAGGGGGCCTAGTGAAGTGATTTTCTTACTCTCAGGTCATCTTTCCAATAATTATCTAAATCAGGGGTTTACCATTCTGATGTCATTTGAAATAATAAAAAGGCAGTATATGGTATATCTGATGCTTTGGTTCCATTACCCAAAAGATGCAGGTTCCACCACAGCAAAGTATGTCAGAGAGGCTTTAACTGAAATGTCTTATTCCACAACACGTGGTCTTGTTCATCCTAGTTTGAGGCTGGGGTCTCATTTAGTGATCGTTACAGATGCCGTTACTAAAAACAGAGTAGCATTCAACAGCATCATTAGAAATAAAGCGCAGATTGTTAATGGCCACACAATATTGCATAAACCATGTCGCTATTAAAAAAAGCAAGCCTGTTTGTAATTACTTTTTCATGATGCATTGGAAAACTACTGCAACTTTTAGGAAGTGGCTTCTTAGCCACCCCAGCTCAGACATGCACTACATGCACCGAACGCTATGTGGGAATCTGACCTTGAAGTTGCGTGGACTGCAGTCATCCGCACACTGTTAGGGCTCATGCGGACAACCATATTTTCGGTCCAAGTGTGATCAGACAAAACATCGGATTGCATGTGAAACAGTGTTATTCTATAAGGCGGTGCACATGTCTAATTCTTTCCTCAGATCTGTCTGAGGAAACAAATCACAGCATGCATGATTTGCATTCAATATTCGAATAGCACTCGGCCACACTGGTCAATGAGTCCGTGAACAGACAGAATGAAGAAGATAAAGATTTTTTTCCCCATGTTCCCCTAATCTGAGAAAATTGGCTCACACTGTGATCATACTCTGATTAAATTCTGAGTTTGATCATAATGTGATTAGCATAATCGACCCGATTTTCTCAGATGAGAGAAAATACAGTTTTGCGACCCCAGCCTCACACAATCTTATATATATATACAAACTTGCTATTCAACTCCTGCTGGCTTTTATTACTCAATTTCTTCACCATTTATATTATATGTTGGACAATTACCAGACAATTTATTTTTTTTAATGCAGAATCGGGTTTTGTTTGCACTAAACCTAAAGCTGAGTTATTACTTTAATGGAATGTGCACCGATTTATACATATAGCAAGAAAGTGTGCATGCACTTGATGATGGGAAGAGCAGAGGAAAATAAAGGGTAAAAAAGTCATTACTGGACTGCTCTTTGTTGGGTTGAAGATAAGACACTAAAGGTTGGTCACATAGAGAAGTGATGGCTGTCCTGCCTTGATGGTGGTCTGTGTACTGTATAAGGCTGTGTGCACATGATGCGTTTTTTTAAGCATTTCCGCAGCGTTTGAGCCGGCTCAGACGCTGCAGAAACGCTTAAAAGATGCATCAAATTAATTAGCATGCATTTTTGGCTTTCTGTGCCAATGCATGCGTTTTTAACCGCTCAGGAATCGCTTAGCGGCTAAAAACGCAGCATGCTCATTAATTTCCGCATTGCTGAGCGTTTTTAGCCATCCCCAATGATCCCAGAAATCGCGTGTCAAAAACGCGTCAAAAACGCGTCAAAATCGCGTAAAAAACGCGCAGAAAAAGACGCGCGATTTCTGGAAAGGGGATCCTTTTCCTGAGCGTTTAAAAACGCTAGCGTGTGCACATAGCCTTAAGATGTTAAGCTGTCTTGGCACTTGGGAGGGATAAGTGTAGGGAGATGGACAGGCTAGGGAAGCTTCTTGTGTGTCTGGGCTGGAACCATCGAGGCTGTCACCATTGTTGTGGGGGGAAGCACTTTCTGACCAGAGCAGATCTTTGCACCTAACTGCAGGGGGCGGAGTAGAGATAAAAGGAACTGAGTGCTGGAAAGCAGGTCTTCTGGCGGGAAGACAGGGAACACACAAGGAGAAGGTGGACTCAGTCTCCACGGTGCCCCGCCAATCCGCAGGCTTACTCTGCGGTTTATCCTCTACTACACGCACAGCCTGCGTACAGATAAAGCCGAGCCCCTGGCAGACTTCCGTACCTGAGAGCTCTGAATGGTCAGCACCCTTATTAGTGACTGACCATCATTACCGAACTGACCTTGCACAACACACTTACTCTGCAGGCCCCTCTGAGGCCTCCTCTCCGGAACTTTGTGCCACACTTGTTTTACCACCTTCTATTTCCCGTGCAACATCAGGATCGGAGGATCGCATCTGGAAAAGCCAGGAACAGACATTTCGTTACAGAGACATTGCTTCGACTTCATCCGTGATCGCTTCAGGGACTTCTCTTGTCACCTGCGTCGACGTCGTGAGATTGTTCAGCCCCTACCATCCGGGAGCCACAGACTGATAAGTTGATCCATTTTTTTACCGATCGTGATAAACGCTATTTCTTCATTATTCACCTTCCTTGTACTCACATTATTGTGTTTATGCAAACTCCCCACGTGGAGTATTGATTTACGTTTATCCTCTGCATAAAATACCCATTATCTCTTGTTCTGCCTCCTGCTCGTCACTGCATCCTGCGTTCCTGCTACAAGCATACATAAGCTCTTTGCGAACCTCATGTCCCATGCAACTGACAAACCACGCACATTATGTGGATCCATTCTAGCCCTAAAAACCAGCACTCGGACCAGCCTGCAGATCAATGCACCTCTGTCTCCTGCCCATCCCACCCATGCAGAGCAGAGCGCATGTGTGGCGCCCCTGAGGCTCAGTCGCCACAGAGGTACTGCACCTCCTCCTGAGGTGTGGTGCCCCACCATCCAGGTAATGTGGAGACTCCTGACCACGCTCCAACACCTGCACCCCACACCACAAAGTAGTGTAGCAAAGCACCTTTGGTGACTCCCTGCTTGGAGTATAGCAAAGCACCCATTGGTGGCTCCCTGCTTGGAACACGAAACGTGCTGGGAGGTGGGTGGAGTTAGATTACATTTCAAGGAGCGAGAAGAGTTTGTCAGTCAGTAGTTGGTTGTGGAGAGAAGAAGATCCCTAGAGAGAGGGATAGATGGATGGAAGTGCTGCAGCAGATCCCAGTGATCTGGGTCTGCTGGCACGGGAAAGAGAGGAAGAGAGAGCAACATAGACTGAAAGCTTGACTCTCCATAGAAAGAAAGGATTAGTACGGGACGTGAGGAGTAAAAGAGAACAGAGGACGTGGGTGAGAGGAGAACCCTTCCTAGAAGTTCTAAGCGCAAGGCCGGGGCCCGGTCCCCGAGGTTGTACGGATACTAATAGTCCTGCAGCAGACACCAGAGGAATAGAAGTAGAGACCACTTTATTCCCACACAAGACTTGGGGGCACAACAGCAACCGGATAGTGAGTCGGGACTTAGTAGCAAGGAGTCCCCGAAGCAGGCTACAGCTGTCTGCTGTACAAGTACAGTTGATAGGAACATCGGACAGGAGGAACTCCAGTGTAACTTAGTACTAGGAGTACTTCATCTAAAGGCGCTATAAGAGGAGACATTCAGAAAGGCACAAGTTGGCGGAGTGTTGGAAAGGAGCATTCCATCTGGCCTGGGGGTTGACTGAGTCCCAGACCTGGAGGACACAGCACAGAAGCAGGCACCTGTTTGTACGACAGACTGTGAGTAAAGCATTGGGAGTACATGCCCTGGCATCCTCCACTTATTCCTGCGTCAACCTGCCCAGCACTGCTACCTCCCCTGCGCCTGACACTACACCATCTAAGTGTCACCATATCTACTCTGCCCTGGAACTACAGCCCTATCTGTGGAGGGCTTTACCATCACTGCTGCACCACACCATCTGTCCCAGAGGATCGGTCTGCAGCGTTGGCATAACATCTACATTGCCAAACACCACAGGTGGCGTCACGACTTATTCATTAACACTGGACATTTACAATGGGTGCCCAGGGCCACGGGCCGGGTCTCAGCTACCGTGACAACTTCCATTGAGATCCACCGGGCCCGGTACCGAGTACCCCACAGCCCTGGGTGTGAGGACGTCCCACATGAATAGTGTCCATTGTAATATACATTCCACAAAAGTGATGTTGGTAATGTGGCGCCCCCAGGAGTATGGTCGCCACAGTCGCATTACCTTCCTCCTAGGGAGGGTGATGTCATGCTTGGAAGCAATGAAGGATCTCTCTACCAGTAAATCCAGCATATACCACAGTTCTCACTCCATGCCAGCAGAGGGAGCTCTGAACCAAACTGCTGAGGAGCTGATCTCTGCGGCCAGGAAGGGGAAGTTAGTGCAGTTCGTGTGGAGAGGAAATAGAGTGCAGACGTGGAGAGAGGAGCTGGAGGATTGAGCAGAATTCAGGCTCACTTCTAGCTGTAGCGCATGGTCCGGAGTCCGGTATCTGAGGTTGTATGGATGCTGATGGTCCTGCAGCAGAAACCGGAGGAGCGAGAAGCTGTAAATGCTCTGTTCCCAACTAAGACTCGGAGGCACAGCAGTAACGTGTGTGAGCCAGAATAAATAGGAGGCTACGGCTGCCTGCCATACGAGGGGAGTTCTAAATAGAGCAAGCAAGGGGAACTTCAGTGTAACTCAGTACTGCAAGTGCCTCAGATAAGCAGTAGAAAGGAGACTACACAACCCATCTGCATAGAGAGATTCCTAAGTTGCTCACAGGCTGATCAACTCCTGTTCCATCTGTAATCTGGGTGCTGGGCTGCACATACAAAGCAAAGTAAAGGTAAAGGAAACTGCAACCTGTTGTGTCATTGCCTTCTTCCTGCAACCCCTTCAGCACTGCTACATCTCTGTGCCTAACACTACACCCTCTTTCTCAACTCCTATTACTACTGCCCTGGGACTACAGCTCTACCTGTGGGGAGCTTTTACATCTTGCTGCCTTATACCATCTATCCCAGAGGATCTGCCTGCAGCGTCAGCTTAACCCCTTCATTGCCGAGCACCACAGGTGGCGTCACGTATCATCCACCTATAAACTTTACTCAGCCATGTTTCACCCCTTTTGCATGGATGCCCAGGGCCATGGACCGGGTCACCGCCACTGTAACACCTTCCTCTGAGACACCAGCCCCGTACCGAGTAACCCCACTGCCCTGGCGGGCGATCCATTTTGGTGTCACGAACAGGATTTACGAAGCCTAGTGCCCTTGAGTCCTGTGTGCCAGAGACTGTGTTGTGTGCCATAGGCTTATTGTGCAATTGCCGCCTTTACCCCGCCACTTGGCACGCGCGGGAAGCCAAAGGGGGGCGCCGTCATGGGCAGAGCCTGCCAGAGGGTGTGAAAAGTGAGGTTCTGTGTGGGAAGAGACCAGCGGGTGGGAAGTGAGGAGCAGAGGCCTGCAGTCCCGGTGTCCCCCGATCATCCAGCCTGCGGAGCGGCAACCAGTAAGCCAGTGAGACACAGAGCCTGGCCAACGTTAACTAGGGGGGAAGAGAATGTCTGAGGTTAGAGAAGATGCAGCTGTGAACGCCACCGCACCCCCCACAGCGCCGCAAGATGCAGGGGCCAGCGTAGCTGCGGCTCCAATGGCACTGCAGAGTCCAGCGGCCGGCACTGCCTCCAGAGCAACTAAAGAACAAGCACCCACCACAGTAGTCCCCATAATGTCGCTGTACATGCCCTACATACCGGGAGCGGCCTGGTAACCGCAGTACTCAGGGGAGTCACATACCCTGAGTGAATTCAAAAAGAGACTGTGCAGTTTGCTTGAAGTGTATCCTCTGTCTGAAAGCCAAAAAGTGAACATCCTTATTGGGCAGCTAACTGGTGCAGTGCAAAGAGAAGTAAAGTCCTGGCAGGACACTGATAAAGAGACTGTTAAAATTTTTTTGGCTAAGCTAAGAAGCACCATTGACACCCGCACTGCAGCTGAAATAAAAATGAGATTCTTTGGGTGTAAGCAGAGAGTGCAGGACAGTATAAGGGACTATGCTCTTAACCTGCAGGAGGCGCTGCGAGCCATAAAGCAGATTGATCCAGACAGTGTGAAAGATGGAGACAGACTGTTAAAGGAGCAATTTATTGACTGACTCCTATCCAGTACCCACAGAGCACAGCTGCGCCCTACAAAACCCTGATCTAGACTTTGCAGACTTTAAAGACAGGGCTATCCGGGTGCTGCATGAACCAAATGTCAGCCGTCCAGCGCCCTATAGGTGCCCAGCGATCACATACCACCAAGAAGCAGCATCTTTACCTCCGAGCCCTGTGGAGGCTGACGCACAGACTCTGGATAATGATCCATCTACAGAACTGCGCCTTCAGGTCCAAGAGCTGACCAAAAATATGGCTGCACTTACCAAAACTGTGCAGTCCATGCAGGTGTCCTCAAAGGAGAAGATCCAGCTGGCCTCCAGTCCAGAGGATGTCCCATGGCTACGGAAGAAGAGGATCCCACCACTCTGAGGGAAAGACAATGATCGCTATGACCAGGACGGCCGTCCCATCTGTCGTCACTGCTGCAAGGCAGGCCACATCGCAAGATTCTGTTATTTAAATGAGCAATCCCTGGGGCAGAGGGTCAACCCCCAGGAGTAGGACCACAAGGCCCAAAGAACTGGAGAGCCAAGTATGTTGGAGGGCGACCGGTCCTCCCAGTGGTGATTGACGGCATCCCCATGAACGCTTTGCTGGACACTGGCTCTGAGGTGACAACTATGCCATATATCCTTTACAAATGGTATTGGGCTGACTCTGAACTTACTCGTGGCCCAAGTCATGAGCTAGCAGTAGTTGCCAGCAACGGTCAGTCTTTGCCGCAAGTAGAATGTAAAGCAATTACCATTAAGGTGGGGCGAGTGGAGTTAAAATCTCAAGGTCTGATAGTTGTACTCATTGATCGACGAGAATGTAACCCAATGATGATCTTATGTACTAATGTGATTGAAAATTGTCTTGCCGAGGTTATTTTTTTGTTGCAACAGGTAGCCGAGACTGATGGTTCCAGTGAACAACGAGTCCTGCAGAAGGAGATCAAGGCCCTGATGCAAAGACAGCAGGTAGAACTGTCTGGTGGAGAAATTGGCAGCATCAGAGTGAGTGATTCCTTCCCCATTGCAATACCCCCCAGATGTGAAATGTTAATTTGGTGTCGGGCAGCCAAAGGCCTCAGAGGAAAAGATTACCAAGCATTGGTAGAGCCAGTGTACTCTGACAGCCGATCCACTGTCCTGACAGCCAGATGGGTAGTTGATATCCGTAAAGGGAGAGTACCTGTATGCCTCTTGAATTGTGGGGAGGAGGAGGCCACAATACCTCGGTATGCCACAGTTGCTAAGCTGTTTACTGTCAGTAACAATGCAATACAGGCAGCAAAGCCCTTGGTCTCATCCGACCAGGCAGGGGACAATGGCTCTGTAAAGCAGCTGGAGGAGTGGTGTCAGCAGCTGCATGTGGGAACTGACTCCACCCCTTCATACCAAAAGAATGGGGTTTACCGAGTGGCTCAGGAGTATGAGCGGGTATTCAGTAAACACCCTCTAGACTTTGGGAAGGCAAAAGGGGTTCAACACCATATCCCCACTGGAGATCATCCACCCATTAAAGAAAGGTACCAGCCTATACCCCCAACACAATATCAATGTGCCAAAAGTATGTTGCGGGAAATGAAGGAAGCTTGGGTGATCAGAGATAGTTGTAGCCCCTGGGCAGCTCCAATAGTCTTTGTGAAAAAGAAAGATGGTACCATGAGATGTGTTGATTACAGAAAAATTAACAGCATTACACATAAGGATGCCTACCCATTACCCTGAATTGAAGAGTCATTAGCTGCACTTAAATCTGCAAACTATTTTTCCACCTTGGATCTCACTAGTGGGTATTGGCAGGTTCCCGTGGCAGAGGCAGACAAGGAGAAAACAGCATTTACTACACCAATGGGTCTCTGCGAGTTCAACTACATACCGTTCGGGCTCTGCACCGCCCCAAGGACATTTCAACGGCTAATGGAGTGCTGTCTTGGACACAAGAACTTCGAGACAGTTGTGTTGTACCATCTGGAGCACCTGGCTGAGGTGTTTGAAGCCTTGCCCAACTTTGGCCTGAAAGTGAAGCCATTCAAATGCCACCTCCTGATGCCCAAGGTGCAGTACCTCGGTCATGTAGTGAGTGCAGAAGGTGTGGCTCCGGATCCTGACAAAGTCACTGTCATCCGGGTCTGGCAGAAGCCCAGCAACCTCCATGAGCTACGTCAATTCCTCAGGTTGGTAGGCTACTAGAGAAGGTTCATCAAAGGCTTCACTGAGATAGCCACACCTATGCAAAATTTTCTGGTGGGCCAGCCCAAGAAAGCCAGGAAGAAGAGAAAAAGGTCAGCACTGTACTCGGAGAATTTCCGGCAAACTGGACAAGAGTGGATCAAGCCATCATAGTTCCTGTCCTAATCTTTTCCCAGCCTACTGCAACTGAAGTAGCAGAGACTCAAGACAACTCTGAAAGTTAGGAAGTTCAGGCAGCGGATGTCACACCAGCAGTGGAGCAAGAGAATCCTCGCCCTGCCAGTGGTGAATCTGTCATGCCCACAGTGAGTCTAAGAGTTTGCAGATGGCTACTACCCAGCTTACCAACAGCAGTAACAGGCCCACTAAACCTAAATAGGCCATTAGAAGTAACCATGCTATGCAGATCTACCCATAGTACAAAAGGTGAGATCCCAGTTAGATATAGAGATTAAAGTGCAAATTGAAAATGTAAACTGTACCTGTAAATATGCAACTTTTCAAGCTTATGTGCCTACAGAGACTCTGTAAGAACTTTTTGAATATCTTATTTTGTTTTGATAGACAATTGGGCCACAGGACTATGTGTGGGCAAACAATCCTTGTATATAGTTACCAACTTGCTCAGGAATTGGACCATGGACATTGACGCATGGACTAATTGTCACAAGGACTATTTTTGAGCTTTGGTTTTTGTAATTTTTCATTTTTGAAATCTTGTAACAGTTACAATTGTTCATTTGTTTATATGTTTGCATGTTTTCTCAGTCCAGAAGTACTGAATTGCATTAGGGGGGAATGTGGCGCCCCCAGGAGTATGGTTGCCATAGTGGCATTACCTTCCTCCTAGGGAGGGTGATGTCATGCTTGGAAGCAATGAAGGATCTCTCTACCAGGTAAATTCAGCACACACCACAGTTCCCACTCCATGCCAGCAGAGGGAGCTCTGAACCAAGCTGCTGAGGAGCTGCTCTCTTTGGCCAGGAAGGGGAAGTTAGTGCAGTTCATGTGGAAAGGAAAAAGAATGCAGATGTGGAGAGAGCAGCTGGAAGATTGAGCAGAATTCAGGCTCACTTCTAGCTGTAGCGCATGGACCGGAGTCTGGTATCCAAGGTTGTATGGATGCTGATGGTCCTACAGCAGAAACTGGAGGAGCGAGAAGCTGTAAATGCTCTGTTCCCAACTAAGACTCGGAGGCACAGCAGTAACGTGTGTGAGCCAGAAGAAATAGGATGCTATGGCTGCCTGCCATACGAGGGGAGTTCTAAAGAGAGCAAGCAAGGGGAACTTCAGTGTAACTCAGTACTGCAAGTGCCTCATATAAGCGCTAGAAAGGAAACTACACAACCCATCTGCATAGAGAGATTCCTAAGTTGCTCCCAGGCTGATCAACTCCTGTTCCATCTGTAATCTGGATCCTGGACTGCACTTACAAAACAAAGTAAAGGTAAAGGAAACTGCACCCTGTTGTGTCAATGCCTTCTTCCTGCAACCCCTTCAGCACTGCTACATCTCTGTCCCTAACACTACACCCTCTTTCTCAACTCCTATTACCTCTGCCCTAGGACTACAGCTCTACCTGTGGGGAGCTTTTACATCTTGCTGCCTTATACCATCTGTCCCAGAGGATCTGCCTGCAGCATCGGCATAACCCCTTCATTGCAGAGCACCACAGGTGGCGTCACGTATCATCCACCTATAAACTTTATTCAGCCATGTTTCACCCCTTTTGCATGGACGCCCAGGGCCACGGACCAGGTCACCGTCACCGTGACACCTTCCTCTGAGACACCGGCCGGGTACCGAGTAACCCCACTGCCCTGGCGGGCGATCCAATAGCATTGTTTTAAAACTCAAAGCACAAAGAACTTAAAACATCCTATTAACATCCACAAGTGTCAGGGGTCTTAGCAATTGGGTGTTACATAGCAAAGTCTGCCTTCTTGAACTTTGCTTCTCTTTCAGCAATACCCACAAACTCTAGGACGTGGCTATAGCAAAATATTATTTTGAGTCTTCATACAGTATAGACTCCTTGTCATGCCACAACTCCATGAATCCCAGCACAGATGCAAAATGTTACGACGCTCACTGATGCCAATCTGCTGGCACAGGTCAATTGTGTAGCGAGTGATGTTGAAAGGATGATTGCAAAAGGTACTGGAAAAAAGATGAGCCAACATTGTTTCAATGGTGAATTCTATGAAGCAAGTCACGGTTGGGAGATAATGTCATGGCGGTCGATGTGAGACTGAGAAGAAAAAGGAAAGTAAATAACTGTTTAGTATTTATTTATTTTACACACATATACCGCCATTAATTCCACTGCGCTTTACAGACATCACCAATGGGGGTCACAATTTAAATTCCCATTTGGTAAATATCCTTGAAGTAAGGAAACTGCAGTACCCCTAAGAAACTCACGAAAACACTAGTAAAACATACAATCTCCTTGAAGATGTTGTCCTTGTTGGAATCTGAACTAAATGCCCCAATGCTACAAAGAAACAGTGCTAACCACTGAGCCACTGTGCAACTATCAAAGAAGATGTCTCCTGAAGGTAATATAATGAAAGTAATCCCCTTAAACATGTAGAATTGTTATTTAGTACTCACTGTACCAGTCGATTAAATACTGTATGGTGGTAATACTGGTGTTTGTTTAACGGTTTTTAATCCATAACAGTATGTAATTTTATTCAGACCCTATCTGGTTGTAATGTGCTGTCATGGAGTGGAGATATTATTTGACTCTTGTATTGTGATATTACATGATACACTGTGCTGAGCCAAGGATGCAATTCTTTAACTCTCTACACATTGACAGTCACAATTTTTATTCACACAATCGGGTATACTTTTCTTAGCTTGCCCTGCCTGTTCTAGCAGTAAAAGCAAGAAAATCCTTTGTACCCCCCCGAGTAGTATAGATACAGATGCTTACATAGAAATCAATGTATTTATCTCGGTGGTTACAGCTCTTAAAGTACAAGTCCTGTCTGCTACGTCTGAGCAGAGGATATGGCTGCTCACCAAAATAATTATTGGAGACAGGCAACAATTTACGAAAAGCTGCTGATGAATTTAGTAGATTTGAATCTCACCATATATAAATTATCTCATGAACGTTAATATTAACATCTGTATTTCACTAGAAATTGACCAAATCAGCCATCAGCAAGAAAGACCAAGAGCTTTCCCAGGAACTTCTGCCAGTTCTCCCCATATCATTCAGACACATTTGAAGGCTACTCCCTAATATTTGAAGATAACGCATTACCCACAATGTTAGATTAAACTGACAAATTGCTATGAACACACAGTTCAAGATATTGTATCCATTGTATTCTTTATGGACGTTTATAAAACACCCTACAAACATCTGTTAAGCAGGAACTGCTATTATTTAAAACGTGATTATCCCATTGTTACATACCAAGGCTATGCTTCACTGATATTTAATTTACTGAGAACAATTTGTTTAAAAATAATAAGGTAGAAAACCATTTAATTTCATTTTTTAAAATAAATGATTGCAGTCAAGTAGCATGAATCCATCAATCCAACACCTAAATTACATTAATCATCATACAAATTACTAACATCCTTGTAATGTATTAAGTTTTGTCATAATAACAACATTACAATTGTTTATTCTTTGCTACATTTCTTCTATTGTCATTTTAGGAGTTCTCTTACAAAAAGTGCTAGAACTGCATGCACATGGTCTGCAACAGATTGTGACTTTGAGTCTAGGACTTTATAGGCTCCTAGTGGCCAAATAATAGACCTCAATCAATCTGTATACCGTAAAGTGCAGACCATAAATGCTGGCTTCGAAACAGCATAGGAAAACTGTCTATCCATAACGTATGTTCATGTTTTAGTATATTTTGCACTACCCATTCTTAGTAAAATGCACTTTGTCAAAGAATATAGTGGCTTATGAAATCCTAAAACCTAATAATAAACATTACCTGCAATCTCCAATATAGTGGGACAAGGACATCTGAAATAGAGATATATAAAGGAAATGGGGTTAGTTGACATCCTTGACTCCGGGAAAAAAAAACTTTGTAAAAAGGTTAAAATGCACTTATTTTTACATACTGGGTATCACTGCCCTCTGTTGGGTTTTGCAGGTTGCCCAGTGTGGATTAATGACATCATTCATCTCACTAAACCTATGTAAGGGCCATTGACACATACACCTGGGTCTTGGGATTGAGATGCTAGTGTTCCTTATTTGGTATACTATGTTATATGTACTACTGTGTTTCAACTCACACCCATCTCAGCTGGGTTCCACTCCATATGTCCAGCTGGTCCTAAATTTCTAGTTAGTCCTTTTCCTCACAATTTCACGTGTCCTTTGGAAGCTGCACCAATGTCTGGTGTCCCATCCACCTGCGACACCAGCGGCAGATACCGCGTTCCTCCAGGTCACATGGCGCCACCACCCACCAACGAGAAGGCCATCCATATTTTCCTGAGGCCGCTTTCTGACTTCCCAGTTGTTCTTAGAGACACTTTCACTCCAATCTCCCAGGGCATCAATCCCATTACTTTCTACTAGAGTAAAGCGAAACGGGTCTAAAAAATTCAAAAGTCGCCGACTTTCGCCAAAGTTGGGTTTCATTAAACGAAACCCGACCTTAGCGTGAGGTCGGCCACGAGGTCGGCGACCATCGCGCCAAAGTCACGTTTCAAAAGATGCTCTTGCGCCCTTCATCAGCCAATCAGGAAGAGCGGACACTGTGGGCAACGTGATGACATAGGCAGTGGTTTCCACCATGTTTGTGAAGGCATGCAAGTGATTGGTTTGCTTTGTGTGGCATCACAGGGGGTATAAAAGGGCATGCACGCCGACTGCCATCTTACTTATGCTGATCTCAGAATAGGGAGAGCTGCTGCTGCTGCTGATTCTGTAGGGAGAGCGTTAGGCAGGGAAGAAGATACCAAAAACTACTTCTGCTGCTAGCGATTTTGCCTGTACAACACACCAGTTACTGTGCAGTGCAACGGGAGGCAATATTTTGGAGCATCAGCTCTGTTGGTTATTAGGCTGCCTTTTAAGGCTCCCTGATAGCTGCATTGCTGTTTTCAAACTGATGAGCAAACTGCTTTTTTCAAAGCAATACAAATATTATTGTTTTTTCATACACCGTACAGCGGTGTACGCTCCTCACACAGTACCGTGTACCGGCTGTTATCATGGCCAAATTGAAGCTATCTGTGTGTGACTCTGTAAGGAAAAGTCGAGGAGTTTGTACGTTCTTACAGACCTACACTCTAGGGAGATTCCAATTCTGCCCAATTCTATATACACCTTGTAGTTTGTCATACACTAGGCAATTTCTGCCTGTCACATTGCGATGTAATCTGTCCTGGGCCAGAGACAATAGTTCAGCGGCCAAATTGAAGCCATCTGTGTGTGACTCTGTAAGAAAAAGCCGAGGAGTTTGTCCTGTCTTACAGACCTACACTCTAGGGAGATTCCAATTCTGCCCAATTCTATATACACCTTGTAGTTAGTCATACACTAGGCAATTTCTGCCTGTCACATTGCGGTGTAATCTGTCCTGGGCCTGAGACAATAGTTCAGCGTCCTCCAATCTGCAGTGAGCTTCAAATTCTCACCAATACTATATACATCTTCTGCCTTCTCATACAACAGCCAATTTCTGGCTGTCACATTGCGGTGTAATCTCTACTGGGCTTGAGACAATAGTTCAGCGTCCTCAAATCTACAGTGAGATTCAAATTCTCACCAATACTATATATAGCTTCTGCCTTCTCATACACCAGCCAATTTCTGCCTGTCACATTGCGGTGTAATCTCTACTGGGCCTGAGACAATAGTTCAGCGTCCTCCAATCTACAGTGAGATTCAAATTCTCACCAATACTCTATAGACCCTTTACCTTGTTTTACAGTACCATATAGCTGTTGTTATTTTGGGTACCTTTATCAAAAAAGTATGGTGGAAGAGGCCGTGGAAGTGGGCGAGGATTGCCAGCTGGTCCTGATGGTGGTGTTGCTGGTGGTGCTTCTGCTGGTTGTGGCAAAAGCACAATAGCACCTAAGGCAGGAGGTGGTGAGCTGGTGTCATTGTCTGGCTCCACAAGGCCTCATAGGCTCCCTTTTCTGGGAGTAGGTAAACCGCTTTTAAAGCCGGAGCTTCAGGAACAAGTTTTGGCTTACATTGCTGACACAGCCTCCAGCTCTATCGCCTCCTCTTCTGAAGTTTCAAAAAATAAAAGCACTGCGTCATCAGTGGAGGCTCCTGGTCAGGAACAACACCTTTCCTTGTGTCCTTCACCCCCACCAAAAGTGAAGGATGCGACAGGCCACACTACAGATTACTCCATGGAGCTCTTTTCTCATACCATGCTTGGGTCAAATTGTGAATTCCCAAGATCAAGATGAATCAGACATGGAGTGTGGGTGGCCAGCCAGGGCAGTGGGGTTAATCGGTACCGGGCCGGTGTCTCACAGGGATGTGTCACGGTGGTGGTGACCTGTTCCGTGGCCCTGGGCGTCCATGCAAAGGGGTTAATTACGTTTATAGGCGAATGATACGTGACGCCACCTATGGTTTCTGATTAGATTGACCAGCGCTGCAGTGTCGCTTCTCTGGGACAGATGTTGTGGTGCAGCTAAGATGTAGAAGCCCTGCACAGGTAGGGCCATAGTCGCAGGGCAGATGAAAGAGTTGGTAGATGGTGTGCAGTGCAGGATGTAGCAGAGCTGTGCGCCAGGTGCAAGAGAAAGATGACAGACACAGTCGTGCAGTTCCTTTACCTGTACTTGGTAAGTGCCATCCAGGACCCAGAGTACAGATGGAGAAGGAGTTGGTCAGCCTGGCAGCCAATTTCAAATTCTCTCTCTGCAGATAGGTAGTGTGGCCTCTGTTCTAGCGCTTATCTGAGGTACTCGCAGTGCTGAGTTCAATGAAGTTCCCCCTGTTGACTCTCTTTTGGAACTTTCTCGTATGGCAGGCAGCCGTAGCCTTTTCCTTCTGGCTCCCACACGTCGATGCTGGGGCCTCTGAGCCTTAGTTGGGTACAGAGCATTTACAGCTGCTACTTCCTCTGGTTTCTGCTGCAGGAACGTCAGTGTCCCTACAAATCCGGACCATGCGCTCCAGCTAGGAGTGAGCCTTAACTCTGCTCATCCTCCAGCTCCCCTTCTCACGTCCACACACTTCCCCTTCCCTGCACAGAGTGCCCTAACTTACCTCCTCCCGACCACAGAGAGCAGCTCCTCAGCAGTCAGGTTCAGAGCTCTCCCTGCTGGCCTGGAGTGGGAAATGTGTTGTGTGTTGATTGAACTGCTAGAGAGATCCTTCGTTGCTCCCAAGCATGACATCACACTCCCTAGGAGGAAGGTAATGCCACTGTGGCGACCGTACTCCTGGGGACGCCACAAGTGCATTTATGCCCAGCCACTGCTAGATGATTCTGCTGGTACATTGACCCAGACCACCACATTCCCCTCACACTCTAGACAGCCAGAATCTGACCCTGAGGAAACTCAGGTTCCCCTTGCCGCATACTATACCACCTTACAAGGTGACAAAGAGGAAGGTGCAGATGAAAGTGCAGGTTCCTTGAGCAGGTGGGGGGCATACTCATGGGTGATGGCCCTGGCACAGGGCCCCTCATAGTACACAAAAGTGTCTCTGCCAGTGGGAGGGCCACCCGCCGTCAGACACACCACCACACACCGCCATACTATGAGGGGCCCTGTGCAAGTGCCGTCGCCAACAACTGGGCCCCCCTGCTTGCTCCGGATCACAGCACTTGCAAAGTTGAAATACTTACCTCTCCCTGCTCCACCGCCATGACGTCTTCCGCGTGTCCTGACAGTGATATTCTGATCAGAGAGCGCAATGACATCACGTCTGTACGCCCTCTGCCTAAACAGCCAAGTGCAGTGAGATGGAAGATGGGGACGATGAGGAGTCCAGACTAGTACAGGGATTCCCTAGCGAGGAGACTTATTTCATTGTTTTCAATGTTGGGACAGCAATTTTTGGGGAGCACTATACTCTGGAGAATGATATATGGGGCCCACCATACACTGGAGCATTCCAAAGGTGGACATCAGACACTGGAGCAGCATTTACAGGGCCCATTATACACTGGAGCATTAGAAATGGGGCCCATTATATATGGAGCATTATTTGGGCCCATAAGACAGTGGAGCTTCATCCATGGGGACCAACATATACTGTAGCATTATGTGGAGCTCATCATACACTGTTTCAAACATTATATGGGACCAGTGATTCTGTATGGAGAAATATATGGGCCTTATTACTCTGTATAGCACACTATGCGGTGCCCATAATACTGTATGGAGTAATATACTGTCTGTTTTTGGAGCTATTGGAGAATTTAAAATCGATATCAGTCATGAGATGTAAAAAGTGAAGTATTTTTCATTGTACTATACCGCTATTTCTCTACCGTATCGGAGCACCATGAGTTGTGGTATGAGTTAAAGGGGCGCTCTTTGGCCCAGGGCACATGAAAACCTGGAGCCAGCCCTCCCCCCCCACAACTTTAGCCAAATAACCCCCAGTTTTCAGTGCGTAGCTATTATTATGAAGTAAATTAAGGTTGACAAGCTTCACTAATAAAAATTGATGTTTTTGCCATTCAAATGGGCACTGTAGGTGTGTTTAATGTCCTCCATTCCCTGCCGACTTTGCTTCCCCATTGACTTGCATTGGGTTTCATGTTTCAGTTGGCCTTCAACTTTTCACGATAATCGGCAGATTTCATTCGATCCGACTTTTGAGAATGTCGGGTTTCATGAAACCCGACTCGACCCGAAAAAAGGCAAAGTCGCTCATCTCTACTTTCTACATACAGTGGAATCATTCTAGCATCTCCCCTCTTCCACTTTTACACAGGTCTTCAGGCCCTTCTACCCATCGTGGATGGCACAGCTCCCATTCATTCCTATTCTAATAGTGGTGTTACATATTAATGTTCAGAGGTTTATTGAACATGAGCAGTCTTGTGATCTGATGAAGGCTTACTGTTATAGCCGAAACGTCTAATAAATGTGACTGCAAATAACATTCTTCACTTGTTGCACAAAGTTGAGTGCCAAAATTTTTCTTATTATCAGGGCTAGGGTTAGGGCTAGGGTTAGGGCTAGGGATAGTGCTGGGATTAGGGTTAGGGGTGTGTTGGGGTTAGAATTGGGGGGTTTCCACTGTTTGGGCACATCAGGTGCTCTCCAAATGCAACATGGCGACTGATCTCAATTCCAGCCAATTCTGCGTTTAAAAAGTCAAATGGTGCTCCTTCCCTTCCAAGCTCTGCCATGCGCCCAAACAGTGTTTTACCCCCACATATGGGGTATCATCCTACTCAGGACAAATTGAAAAACAACTTTTGGGGTCCAATTTCTCCTGTTACCCTTAGGAAAATAAAAAATTGGGGGTAAAAATATCATTATTGTCAAAAAAAAATATGATTTTTTTATTTTCATGCCCGGGCGTTATAAACTTCTGTGAAGCACTTGGGGGTTCAACACGCTCACCACACATCTAGATAAGTTCCGTGGGGGGTCTAGTTTCCAAAATGGGGTCACTTGTGGGGAATTTCAACAGTTTAAGCACATCAGAGGCTCTCCAAACGCGACATGACATGACATGTGCAGACCATTTCATCAAAGTCTGCATTCCAAAATGTCACTGCTTCCCTTCCGAGCCCCGACGTGTGCCCATACAGTAGTTTTCTTCCACATATGGGGTATCAGCATACTCAGGACAAATTGGACAACAACTTTTGGGGTCCAATTTCTCCTGTTACCCTTGGGAAAATAAAAAATTGGGGACTAAAAATCATGTTTGTGGAAAAAATATGATTTTTTTATTTTCACGCCCGGGCGTTATAAACTTCTGTGAAGCCCTTGGTGGTTCAAAGCGGTCAACACACATCTAGCTAAGTTTCTTGGGGGGGTCTAGTCTCCAAAATGGTTTCATTTGTGGGGGGTTTCCACTGTTTAGGCACATAAGGTGCTTTCCAAACGCAGCATGACTTTTAATCCCAATTCCAGCCAAAAAAGTCAAATGGCGCTGCTTCCCTTCCGAGCTCTGCCATGCGCCCAAATAGTGGTTTACCCCCACATGTGGGGTATCAGCGTACTCAGGACAAATTGCACAATAACTTTTAGGGTCATGTTACCCTGGGGAAAGTAAAAATTGGGGGTGAAAAGATCATTTTTGTGGAAAAAATATGATTTTTTAATTGTACGGCTGTACGTTATAAACTTCTGTAAAGCCCTTGTGGGTTCAAAGTTCTCACCACATATCTAGATAAGGTCCTTGGGGGTCTAGTTTCCAAAAAGGGGTCACTTGTGGGGGGTTTCCACTGTTTAGGTACATCAGGGGCTCTCCAAACGTGACATGGCGTCCGATCTGAATTCCAGCCAATTTTGCATTGAAAAAGTCAAACGGCGCTCCTTCCCTTCTGAGCTCTGCCATGCGCCAAAACAGTGGTTCCCACCACATATCAGGTATCAGCATACTCAGGACAAATTGCACAATAACTTTTTCAGTCCAATTTCTCCTGTTACCCTTGGTAAAATAAAAAAATTGGCCCTGAAGTAATTTTTTTATGAAAAAAGTGAAGTGTTCATTTTTTTTAAACATTCAAACAATTCCTGTGAAGCACTTGAAGGGTTAATAAACTTCTTGAATTTGGTTTTGAGCACCTTGAGGGGAGCAGTTTTTATAATGGTGTCACTTTTGGGTATTTTCTATCATATAGACCCCTCAAAGTGACATAAAATGTGATGTGGTCTGTAAAAATAAAATGGTGCTGTAAAAATGAGAAATCGCTGGTCAACTTTTAGCCCTCATAACTTCCTAACAAAATTGTGCTGATGTAAAGTAAATATGTGAAATGTTACTTATTAAGTTTTTTGTGTGCCATATCTCTGTGATTTAAGGGCATAAAAATTCAAATTTGGAAAATTGCGAAATTTTCAAAACTTTCGCCAAGTTTCCGTTTTTTTCACAAATAAACACAAGTTATTTGAATGAAATTTTACCACTAACATGAAGTTCAATATGTCACGAGAATGCAGTGCCAGAATCAGTGGGATCCGTGGAAGCGTTTCAGTTATTACCTCATAAAGGGACAGTGGTCAGAATTGTAAACATTGGCCCAGTCATGAACGTGCAAACCACCGTTGGGGTAAAGGGGTTAAAGTATGTCCTAAGTTGTAAACTTTGTATTAATCCATGGCATGAGGACTGTTCTCATGGCAAGTGGAAGTCCTACCCAAGGCTATCTCTGGATTTGGAGGGAGGGCATCTAGACCTTTAAATTATATTGTGCTTTTCCCTTCCCTGGCTGCCTTTGTCTATCCCCTCCTTATATGTGATTCCTACATGTACTATTCATTCTTTGGGCTATTCATTTGTCCTGTACTCTCATCATAGTATAGGATATCACTTTCTGCTACTGTGCCAGGCCTCTGGCTGATGGAAATGCTCCAATAGTAATGACACTCTGCAAGCACTGGGCTTCATAGTACTAATGATCTGCCTTGTAGATGAGAAGGCGAATTCTTCCACACATGTAGGAGAGGGGGGAAGATGTGGGCCAATACTTCTATGTGTATTGAAGCACAGTGGGATACTGAAGAACCTGTAACATTGGTGCTGTCAGCACTCGTGAGGAAGGTATATGAGGACATGTTTTAACTAGATCAGGAAAAGTGAGCTAGGAATCCCCATTGCTCTGTTACTGCCCTCTTTATGCAGCATAAAGAGCCTGACTTTTCAAATTCAATAAATGACCTCTGGAACAAGGTGCGTTTGAGTGAATGAACTTGCCATCCTTTTCCCACTTCCATTTGCTAAGTTTTCACTTTTATCATACTAACACTTGATCAATGTTGAAAAGCTTGTTCCTAGTCACTCACACAGTATGATAGAAGGATAGATAGATAAATGATAGATTAGATAGATAATAGATTAGATAGATGATAGATAAATAGATGATAGATTAGATAGATGATAGATAGATAAATGATAGATAAGAGATAGATAGATACATAGCTACATAGATGATAGATAGATAGATAGATAGATAGATAGATAAATAGATAGTGTGAGGCAGTGACTGGTGTTGCATGTAGGGGTCGCTGTATTTTCAGCCTTAGGATGCACACAGAGGCATATTGAGGCCATGAGAGTGCATTGCAGTCACAGGCGTAGCTGTGGTTGCAATGCAGACTAAAGTAAGTATAGGTCTTGGACATGCTGGCTGTTCAAGCCAGATTTAGGGAAAACCTGCTCTGGGTTTGTGTTTTAAAACAGACTACAAGATGGTAGTGTTACAGTCTGTTTCATTCCTGACCAGGTTTTCCATGTGGCTGAAGGCCTCTAGTTGCTAGTTACAAATCCTGCAGTATAAGGTTTGGGTGTGTCATGTTCAGAGTCAGTGTCAGTCTGGTGTTTGGAGGAATGCAGAGCAGAAGGCTCTTCAGAGCTCCATCTTTGGGAGGTAATGCAGGCAAGTGGAGTCAAACAGCCAAGGCAGCTGAATAGCCTGGCACTCACAGCGTACACAGTGGTGCAGTCGCCCATGGCAACCAGTCAGAGGAGGACTGGCATGTTTAGTGACTGTAAACTGGAGGATAAGGTTCCCGGCTGCGATCCGGAGGATATCGTGTACTGTGTAAAGCTGTGAGTAGGACATTAACATGGTGGTGCAGTCACCCACAGCAACTGGTCAGAGGTGGACTGGTGTGTTTAGTGACTGTAATCCAGAGGATATATGCCCGGCTTCAAACCAGAGGTGGGCTGTCTTGTTCCCAGCTGCAAACCGGAGGATATTGTGTGCTGTGTTTTGTGAGTTGAAACACTAAAGAGGCTTTTTTTGGAACTTTGCTGGGTCACTTCCTCATCACTGCACAGTGTGCTACCACTGCACTACATATGGAGGAAAGAATGTTGGCAGTGTAAACTAAGGCATACTCCAAAGCGTGCTGCATGTCGATGAGCAAACCTGTTTGAAAAAAGGAGGAGCTTTCGAAGCAGGTGGCCCTCATGCAGCAGGAGCAGGACCTGCAGTGGCAGCAGCAGGAGTTGCAGTTTCAGCAGCAGCAGCAGCAGTAAGAGGGGCTGCAGCAGCAAGAGGCACTGTAGTTGCATTGGCAGCAGCGGTGGCAAGAGGTGTTGCAGTTCCAGCAGCAGCAAGAGACTCTGCAGTTGCAGTAGCAGTGCTGTCAAGAAGAGACCCCTAAGGTAAGGGGCGATCTGAGGGTGTACCAGTGGTCCTTTGCAGAGACTCAACATGCCAGGTCTCAGGTGTATGACTTATTGCAGTTGGTAAAGGAATGGCTCCAGCCTGAGACTTTGACCCCAGCCCAGATGGTAGAGAGGGTGGTGGTCGACCGGCTGGTGAGGGCTCTGCTGGCATCCCTGCAGCGTTGGGTAGGGCAAGGGATCCTGGGCACTCTGGACCAGCTGATAAGTTGGATTGAGTGGTGTACAGCCACTCAGGACTTTGTACAGGAGCATAACAGAAGTTCTGTTTCCAAGGTATAGTCGGGCCACAGTGATTAAGGGTTGGCGGTTCCCGAGGGCCCGGTCATGTGGCTGTCAACTGCCCACTGACATCTGAACCAATGGACTGCGGGTATACTCACCGTATGTCTATGTATGCCCTGCTAGTCTGTTCTGCTGACAGTGATGCCCAGCTGAACAAGGTACTTGTGAATGGGTACAAAACAGAGGCTCTCCTGGACACTGGGAGCCGAGTGACTTTGGTCCATGGGTCCCTTGTTGCTGAGGACAACTCCGATTGACGGAAAGTAGAGGTAATGGGTATCCATGGGGATATCCGGGAGTACCCAACCACAGAGGTTAATTTTTATACATCATGTGGGGACATTAAACGTGGTTGGAGTAGTGAAGACCCTTCCAAATGAGTCTATGTTGGGAAGAGAGTTGCCCCTCTTCTGGTCCCTGTAGGAGACCAGGGTCAACCCTCTCAAGGTAAATGTTGTTCTGGGCATAGAACCTGAATATCATAAGTAAGGGATACCTGCCATAGAGGTTGCCAACCTAGGGACAGAGTGTAACCCCAATATATTCCTTCTAGAGGTATTGGCAGGAGAGGCTGTGGATGTTGTGCCGGGCACAGAACCTGAAGATCCCAAGTCAGGGATACCTGCCATAGGGGTCATCAACCTAGGGACAGAGTTCCCCCTAGAGGTTGTGGCTGGAGAGGTCGTGGAGAGCCTACTAAACCCCGAGCTGGAAATGTCCCCTGGTAAGTTCTGGACAGCTCAGTTCCAGGGTCCCACGCAGAGACGCAGGTATAAAAAACACACGTATGAAAAGAAAACCTGGAGCTACCTGGAAGGTGTGGTGGCAGAAGTGACTAGGAATGTATGCACGAGGAACCCTCTTGCACCGGCCCTGGCCCTGGTGGTCGGGGTAAAATGGATAGAGCTCTTGCTAGACAGCAGTGTCAGGAGGCTCGGGTTCAGATGCGACGTGGTATGGATGTCTACCCAGAGCTGGCGGGGCGGACCACGGCATTTCAGCGTGGCATAGTCATCAAGGCATAGGTAAGGATATGGAGAAAACAGTACCAAGGGCCCGAAGACAGGGACTTAGGTCACGGGATGAGCTATGTGGTTAGTGAAACCCCAATAAACAAGGTCAAGACCACCTAAAACTGGCACAAATCTACTGTTAGTCAGGAAAGTGGGCATGTCTTTTGCAATGGAGAAAGGAGAGGTGGGTGGTCAAGTAACAAATAATGTGTCACGTTCCATTTTTGGAGCCGTGGCGGAATGTGGATTCTTATAGAAACCTTTTTCCCCCGGTGGCCGCTGGGGTTTACTACAACTGTGATTGTTTTTGGTGCTGGTTTTGCCCCCGGTGGCCGCTGGGATTACTACACGTGTGAATTAACCAACAGGTGATGACTACTTCCCCCTCCTTCCTATAAAAGGTCGTCATGTGCAGTAAATCACTGTTGGTAATATTGTGCATTTTCTAACCAACCTTGGTGAAGACTGGACCTGCCTGGTGGAGAGGGGGTTCAGCTTGTCTGGAGCAGTGGAGTTGCTGCTGGATGCTGTTCGGATCCTTTCTCTGTTGCTTGGAGTTTTTGCAGCAGAGCAAAGCTAAGTTTTGGGTTTTAGTTGCTTTAACCCCCTGGTGTCTGTTTTATTTTCCTTTGTGTGTTATTGGGTGCAGTTCACTTTATTCCCTGTCTCACCTCATGGGGAGGGGGTTGGTTGTTTAGCTCAGGGCTAAACAGGAGATAGGGACAGGTCGGGGACTTGGGCCTCACTACCTTCAAGTGTACCCCCAAGTTAAGGAGAGTCAGGGCACCCCCTTAGCCTGAGGGGCAGTTCAGGGGCCCAGGTTCCACATCTTCTGTTTTCCCCTTACTGCCCCGTGTCAGAATGGAGGAGACAAGCAAAGGAGAGGGATGCTTGTGTCAACCGATGGTTCCGGTCTCAGTACAGTGTTGGGTGGGGGTGTCACAGGGTCATGTGGATGCCCTGTCACGCGCCCATGTGGGGTGACAAGTGTTCAACCCCACAGGTTTGAACAGAGGTAGTGGGTATGTGAGGCAGTGACTGGTGTTACATGTAGAGGTCGCTGTGTGTTCCCCCAAGATGCGCACGGAGGTGTATTGAGGCCATGAGAGTGCAATGCTTACTAAAGTAAGTATAGGTCTTGGACATGCTGGTTGTCCAAGGCAGATTTAGGGAAAACCTGCTCTGGGTTTGTGCTTTGAAACAGACTACAAAATGGTAGTGTAGCAGTCCATTTCATTCCTAGCCGAGTTTTCCATGTGGCTGAAGGCCACTGGTTGCAAGTTACAAACCCTGCAGTATAAGGTTTGGGTGTGTCAGGTTCAGAGTCAGTGTCAGTCTGGTGTTTGGAGGAGTACAGAGCAGAAGACTCTTCAGAGTTTCACCTGTGGATGGAATGCAGGCAAACGGAACCAAACAGCCAAGGCACCTGAATAGCTTGGCACCCACAGCGTACACAGCTGTGCAGTCACCCATGACAACGGAGGAGGACTGGCATGTTTAGTGACTGTAAACTGGAAGATATGGTTCCCGGCTGTGATCCGGAGGATATCGTGTACTATGTAAAGCTGTGAGTAGAACATTAACACAACAGTGCAGTCGCCCACGGCAACTGGTTAATGGTAGACTGGTGTGTTTAGTGACTGTAATACAGAGGATATATGCCCGGCTGCGAACCGGATGTGGACTGTCTTGTTCGTTGCTGCGATCCAGAGGTGGACTGTGTCCTGTATCCCGGCTGTGAACTGGAGGATATCATGTGCTGTGCTTTGTGAGTTGAAACATTAAAGAGACTTTTTGTGGAAATTTCCTGGGTCACTGCCTCATCACTGCACAGTGTGCTACTGCTGCATTACAATATATAGAAAGATTAGATAGATAGAGACAAAACATCCTGAGTTACAAATACATTTAGTCCTCAATGTCCTATATACAGTAACTGTTTCCCATTGTGTCCTTGCGTCAGTACGTCTGGATCATAAGATATATAACCATTGTTTAAATTACATGAACTTAGGCAGAAAGAACATTATTACACAAAAATGGCATCAACTGTATTTGCAATTATTTATATGAAATGCTGCCATTACTATTGTTTACATTGAATCTTTGGAGTTCATTAATCAAAATCTCCTTGACACAAACCTGGAATAGCAGAAATGTCCAGTGCAATAGCACCAGATTCCCAAGGTAGCAGATATCATTCTTGTTGTAGTAGATTGTTATTTGATTACTTTGTTGCTAAAGAAAGGCTGAACAAAAAACCTCTCCAATATTTATTTTAGAATTTTTTACTACTGTGGTCACTTTCTAGATGATTTTATTAAGCAAGAAGAACAGAAATGTACTTTATAATTAAATTAATCGAGTGGTAGTGTTTTCAATCACACTTTATAAAGCATACTTCCTCATCCATACAAGCGGATTATGGCACCATAGAGCCTTCTAGCTACACCAAGCTATTATACGTCACCAATTTACTTCTGCTGCAGTTTTCTGTCACAGATTGCATATATATTGTTTATGGATTCTATAACTGAATTTTTTTATTTTTTTTTAAACCCTTTCTGACCTTAGACATATAGTTATGTCTAAGGTGGCCTCCCCGTGTTTGCTGCCAGCTCCAGTGATGAACTTTCTGGCACGTCAGCTGATTTTATTAGCTGACATGTGCCGCTAACAGCTGCGGGTGGAATCGTGATCCACCCGTGGCTGCTAACATGTTAAATGCTGCAGTCAATCTGTCAATCTCAGGGATCTGCAGCAGACCCCTGTGGTTGTCATTGCCGGATTGCTATAAGTACCACCCAGTGGTGGGTGCGCATAGCAAATGAGCATTTCTGCTACACAGAGCAGGGGTGAAGCACTATATGTAGCACAAGCAATCTGATAGTCGCAGCTTCTAGTCTCCCATGGAGACTATTGGAGCAAGTGTAAAGTAAAAATTTTTTAAATTTTTTTTAAAAATATATAAAAGCTCAAATCACCCCCCATTCTCCCCATTCAAACTAAAACAATAATAAAAAAATACGCATATTTGATATTGCCGAATTCAGAATCACCTGATCTATCAATAACGGGCGATCAAAAGATTTTATCTACACCAAAATGGTATGAATAAAAACCCTGGCTTGGCATGCAAAAGGCCTCAGATCATGAAAAATGGAGATACTGCGGGTCTTGGAAAATGGAGATTTTTTTTCTTCAGAAACTTTGGATTTTTTTTTCACTGATTAAATGAAAAAATAACCCAGGCATGGTTGGTATCTATGATCTTGTAATTACCTGGAGAATCATAATAGGACAGTTTAAGCATTTAGCAAAAAAAAGCAAAACAAAAATCAAGTGTGTAATTGCACTTTTTTTTGCAATTACACTGCACTTTGATTTTTTTTCCTGTTTTCCTGTACAATATATGGCAAAACCAGTGGTGTTGTTCAAGAGTACAGCTCGTCCTGCAAATAACAAGCAGTGACAGCTTTGTGCTGACAGCTATCACTGACAGCTGAACGACAAGGAAGAGGTGCAGGGACCCATTTCATTGGTCCCTGGACTCAGGGCGCTGTGATTGGTCAGTCAGTCTGACTGACCGATCACATGATAGCGCAGGAGGAGCTGAAATACCTCCCGTTCAATCACAGCAGGAGCACGGTGCTGCTAGAGGACAAGCTCCTGCACTAACAGCGCCCCTGGCTGTTAAATCCCCCATCGAGAGTGGTTGCAACATTTAGGAGGCAGGTAAAGGGAGGGAGCTCATTCTGTCTTCAGATCGGCTCCCCTGATGTTAACGGGGGTCCAATGGTTGCGATAGTGACCCGGGGTCATCAGAGCATGGTCCAAGAAGCTTTCTGTATAGGTATAATGTATTTCAATGCATCATACCAGTAATCAAAATGAAACAAGTGAGGCTATGTGCACATGGAGTTTTTTGGCTCTGCGGATTTTGTAGTAAAAACCGCGGATAAATCCGTTGGACTAAAGTCCTGCGGTTTTGCCTGCGGTTTTGTCCTGCGGTTTTACATCTCATAATGGATGAGGTGTGAAACTGCAGCGTTTCTGCACTAAAGAATTGACATGCTGCGGATTGTAAGCCGCAGCAAAACCGCACGGAAAAATCCGCAGCATGTGCACTGCGTTTTCCAGTTTACCATTGAAAACAATGGTACTGTACAGCGCACCTAAATCTGCTGTGGACCGCAGCTGCAGAAACGCTGCAGATCCGCAGCAGAATCCGCACTATGTGCACATACCCTGAAAGTCCCATATAGGGACTAAGTAAACAAGCTAAAAATGTCAAATAAAATTGTAAAAATCTAAATAAAAATGTACAAAATAGTAAAAAAATAAAAAATACACCAATAAATAAACATTTAAATCTAAAAGCTATCCAAACAAACAAAAAAGTACACATATTTGGTATTACCGCCTCTGGAACAACCCGATCTATAAAAGTGTCTCACTAGTAAATCCCTTCAGTAAAGGCTTCAAAAAAATAAATAAAAAAGGAGTAAATAGTGATGAGCAAGCACTAAAATGCTTGGGTAGTCTTTACTCGAGTTTAGCAAATCGTAATGCTCGGGTGCTCGACCCGAGTAACAAGTATAATGGAAGTCATTGGGAAACGCAAACATTTTTTCGGTGGCCCACCCGGAGGTCTGTAGAGAGTCTAAAAATTGCTGAAAGTGATGTAAGCAGCGCTGAAATGGTATGAGAACAGCATGGGGATGACCCCTGGAAGCATATCTGAATCCCAGGTCCGGTGCTGAGAACAATATTGTCAGCGTTTTGCACCACTTTTATGGACTGACAATAAAACATACAAGACCGCACTTAACATTTTTTCCAGTAAAATCCATTTTAAGAAACATTATTTCCAGCATAATGATTTGTAAATAAGGCAAAATAAATAGTAGAAAAAAATGCAGTGTTTTTGCTGCATTTTTGTACATTTGCATTGCTTACTATAGAGAGAAAACATTCCACAGGAAATGAAATGTTATCATTTTAATACCTTATCTGGCGATATGGTGTGTAAAGCACCCTTTACATTTAGCGATGCACCAGTGATCCCGACCACGATACGACCCGGTCAGGATCGCTGGTGCATCGCTAAATAGTCGCTAGTGAGCTGCCACACAGGTAGATCTCACAGCGACGTAGCGATGCAGCAGCGGTCGTTACTTACCTTTCAGACGAGGCGATCCTGACGTCCTCCCGCCCGCGTCCACGCGGAGCTGCACGATCTCGCGCGATCAGCGACAGACAGCGGGGGAGCCGGTTGGAGGTAAGTATCACACATAGCAATATCGCTAGCAATATCGCTGCTGCGTCACAAAATCGGTGACGCTTTAGCGATATTGCTAGCGATATCGCTATGTGTAAAACCCCCTTAAGGCATGATCAGACTCATTGAAAAACTTTGTTTTTTTTTGCAGTACCATCAGCCGGCCATCACTATTTGTCGAAGGCCATCAGGCGGCCCTTTCTATTGTTAGATGGCCAGCAGGTGTCTTGTGCACAGATGACACCAAGATAGAATTTTTTGGTAAAGCACATAATTCTACCATTTAGTGTAAATGGAATGAGGCCTACAAATAAAAGAGAATTGGAGGGATCCAATGGCTGGATATCCTTAAAGACAAAAATGTCCAGGAAGGATGGGAAATCTTGAAAAATGAAATTCTCAAAGCACAGTTGTTAACAATTCCGAAAAGAGGGAAGAATAGGAAGCATTTAAGGAAACCAGGGTGGATGAACACAAAACTTAAGCACATGCTAAAAAGGAAGAAAAAAATGTTTATAAAATGGAAAGAGGGAGGCATATCTAAAGTAGAATATAATGCTGTCTGCAGAACCTGCAGGGCACAAATCAGATTATCTAAAGCTGACAATGAATTGAGGCTTGCAAGAGATGTTAAAAGCAATAATAAAGGATTTTGGAGATATGTCAAAAGTAAAAGAAAAGTCAAAGATGCTATAGGATTTTTACAGGATGAAAATGATGAAATGGTAAGACAGGATGTTGTTGTGAGTTCATTTTCCCCTTCGTCTCTGAGGTCTGGTGAACTCCCTATTCTGGTAAAGGAAGGTAATGAGCCTGATTATCAGGCACCTGAGTCTAATGAGGATGACTGGCTGAGTGGAGTCACGGACTGGATATAAGGCTGCCGATGCCCTTCTGCCCTGCGGGTGATTTCTCTGTGGACTTCTAGGGCACCAGTCTGATTCCTGCTCCTCTAAAGCTAAGTTTTTTGCTTTGCCTGTTAGCATTTGTGTTTTGTTTTCCTTGCTTTTCTGGATTCTGCCATTCCCTGCTGGGGTGAGCTGAATCTCCTTTTGCCTGTTGCTCTGTCTTCAGAATATTCCTGAGTACTGACATAGCTTTTTTGAAGCCTAGCGTCTTCAGGGCCTTTTTCACTGTCAGTCTGTTGGCTCTTATTTTCATAGGGTTTTTCTCGGATTGCAGACAGAAGCCTTCCTGTCCTTTCCTATTTAGTTAGCTTGGGCCCCGTCTTTGCTCAGTCTTTCTGTCTGTGTTAGTGTTTTCATCTTGCTTCACCGTCATTATATGTTGGGGGCTGCCTATTGCTTTGGGGTCTGCTCTGGGGCAGTTTAGATTTCCCCTTTCTTTCTGTAGGCCTACTTAATTCTCCGGCTGTGATCGAGGGGTCTAGGGCATCGTAGGAACCCCCCACGGCTACTGCTAGTTGTGTTGATAGGTTCAGGGGTCTGCAATCCGATAGCTGCCAACTTCTCTGGTTTTCTGGACTTAGCTAGCATTTCTGTTTTTGCCTCCTACGGTGACTCAATCATAACAGGATGTTGAGAAGGCTGAACTTTTAAATTCCTATTTTGCATCTGTTTTCTCTCAGAAAGGAAATGAAACATCAACTGTTCTTCACTGTCCTATTAAGGGAATAGAAGAATCCAGGATATCTATAAACAGAAAGATAGTGAAGAAACACTTAGCTAACCTAAATGAATTCAAGTCTCCAGGTCCAGATGAATTACACCCCAGAGTACTGAAGGAGATAGCAGAAGAAATTTTTGAACCCCCTCTCCATAATCTTTGAAAATTCTTGGAGAACAGGAGAAGTTCCAGAAGACTGGAGAAGAGCAAATGTTGTTCCTATCTTCAAAAAGGGGAAGAAGGTGGACCCAGGCAACTATAGGCCGGTGAGTCTGACTTCTATACCAGGAAAGATCTTTGAACAAATTATTAAACAACATGTATGTCAGTACCTGGATAAGAATGAAGTGATTAAACAGAGTCAGCATGGGTTTGTAACTAATAAGTCATGTCAGACTAACTTAATTTCCTTCTATGATGGAATCACTGATTGGGTGGATCAAGGAAATGCTGTAGATATAGTATATCTTGACTTCAGCAAAGCCTTTGACAAAGTCTCTCATACAATCCTTATTGAAAAAATGACTAAGTATGGAATGGACAAGGCAGCTGTTAGGTGGATTCATAACTGGCTTAGTGATCGGACCCAAAGAGTGGTCGTAAATGGCTGCACATCCAGTTGGAAGAATGTCTCAAGTGGGGTACCACAGGGTTCTGTCCTGGGCCCTGTATTGTTCAACATCTTTATCAACGATTTAGATGAAGGAATTGAGGGTAAACTGATTAAATTTGCTGATGACACAAAGCTAGGAGGGATAGCTAATACTAGAGAAGAGAGAGAGAGGATTCAAAAAGATATAAATAAACTGGAGAAGTGGGCAGCAACTAAGAGAATGGTTTTTAACAGGGAGAAATGCAAAGTACTACATCTGGGCAATAAAAATGAAAAAAGCATATACAGAATGGGAGGAATAGGGCTAAGTGACAGCACATGTGAAAAAGACTTGGGTATACTAATAGATCACAGACTGAATATGAGTCAACAGTGTGATGCAGCAGCAAAAAAGGCAAATGCAATTCTAGGATGTATTAACAGAAGCATACAGTCTAGATCACGTGAAGGCATTATTTCCCTCTACTCCTCTTTGGTCAGACCTCATCTGGAATATTGTGTCCAGTTTTGGGCACCACATTTTAAAAAAGACATCAACAAACTGGAGCAAATTCAGAAAAGAGCGACCAGAATGGTGACCGGTCTGCAAACCCTGTCTTATGAGGAAAGGTTGCAGGATTTGGGAATGTTTAGTTTGCAAAAGAGAAGACTGAGAGGAGACTTAATAACTGTTTACAAATATCTAAAGGGCTGTCACATTGTAGAAGGATCAACTTTATTCTCATTTGCACAAGGAAAGACTAGAAGCAATGGGATGAAACTGAATGGGAGGAGACACAGATTAGATATTAGAAAAAACTTTTTGACAGTTAGAGTGATCAATGAGTGGAACAGGCTGCCACAAGAAGTGGTGAGTTCTCCTTCAATGGAAGTCTTCAAACAGAGGCTGGACAGACATCTGACTGGGATGATTTAGCGAATCCTGCTTTGAGCAGGGGGTTGGACCAGATGGCCCAGGAGGTCCCTTCCAACTCTACGATTCTATGATTCTAACACTGTAGTTACAGTCAAATATGGTGGAGGTTCAAAGATATTTTGGGTTCGATTTTTGCTGCCTCTTGCCCTGGGTGCTTTGAAATGTGAAGATTCCATAAGGATTTTGGGCTGTAATGTAGTGCCCAGGGTCAAAAAACTGGGTTTGCATCGTAGTAGGTCATGGGTCTTCCAACAGGACAATGACTCCAAACATACTCCAAGAACCACCCAGAAATAGAAGGAAACAAAGCATTGGAGAGTCCAGAATTGGTAATTCCAGCTCCAACACTGTAAAGTCTCCTGTCACTACCTCTTACATATAAATGCTACAGAGAAACTGTGAATGGACACATTGTCATTTAATTTTGCCCGCTTTGATGAATTTTTGACTACAAAACACCGTAAAAAACATGAATCTGTCAAAGAGTGCATAGAAAAAACACCAGCGAGGATTAGAATTTATAAGGCAATAATCCCTGACTAGATGCCTGTCATACGCTCTTACGACTGCCACACTTCACCGTTAACAAATTGCAGATAAGACTGTAATATTGTAGAATATAGAAGGGATTTGATTTGGCCCTGAAGCATTTTTCTTCTTGTACATGGTAGCAACAAACTGTGGAGTAGCACAAGTAACAGTGCCAGCTATGCTGAATTTCTAAGAACTGATGACCATAAAAAACATGAATCGGTCAATGAGTGCATGGAAAACACTGGCAGAAAGGCTTACAATTAATCCCTGAATGGATGTCTCTCATACGTTACACGCACTGCCGCATCTCACCCTACACGAATTACAGATAAGAGCAGTATTATTATGACAGAATAGAATCTATTTGAATTAACCCTGAAAAAATAGATTACCGCATTTTTTGGATTATAAGACATACCCCAAATTTTGAGGAGAAAAATAGGAATTTTCTTTTAAGAAAATGTTGCTGCTTCTTATAATCCATGCTTCTTACTGCTTACCAGGGGTGGTAGCTGCAGTGACAGTGAAGCAGAGTTACAGGGTCACTGCTCGAGGAGGCAGGAGAGGGGTGATGCTGCAGGCTGGGATGAAGCGCTGTTCCGATGTGCGGCAAGCTGCTGCAGGTGTCCGGTGCTGCTGCGGGTGCCTGGTGCTGCAGGGGTGTCTGGTGGTGTTGCTGCGGGTGTCTCTGATGCTGCGGGTGCCCGGCGGTGCTACAGCAGTGTCCACTGCTGTGGGGGTGTCCGGCGGTGTTTTCCGTGTCTCCGGTGCTGCTGCAAGTGTCTCCGGTGCTATGGGGGCTCTGCGACATTTTGTGAAAGGCCAGAGCACCCGCAGTTTGATGGTCTCCTGTCTGGTGGACTCCGGGAAAATGGCCGCTGGGGGACAGCTCATGCGCAGATGGAGATCTCGGCACCAAGATCTTGGGAGATGAGATCTCAGCTCTGGCATCTCATCTTCCAAGATCTTGGTGCCAAGATCTCCATCTGCGCATGCGCCATCCCCCGGCGGCCATTTTCTCGGAGTCCACCGGACAGGAAACCATGGAACTGCGGGGGCTCTGGCCTTTCACAAAATGTCAGCAGAGCCCCCGCAGCACCGGAGACACTTGCAGCAGCACCGGAGACACGGAAAACACCGCCGGACACTGGATTTGAGTTTATGTTCTGCAGATGTCATCCAGTAGTGTTGAGAATTCTAGGGCAATCCAACTCTTGTTCATTTTGATAAGTCAGCCTGTCAGCATTTTCAGTTGACAGGTGTATGCGCCTATTGGTCATAATACCCCCAGCAGCACTAAAAACCTGCTCTGACAAAATGCTAGCAACATGGAAGGACAGAATCTCCAAGGTGTATAGAGATACAGCTCATGCCACGTGTCTAGCCTGGATACCCAATAGTAACATAATAATATAGTTAGCAAGGTCAAAAAAAGACATTTGTCCATTCAGTTCAGCCTATGTTCTGTCAGAATAAATCCCCAGATCTACAGTACGTCCTTCTAAAGAACCTAATCACTGTAAGATACAATATTGTTACGCTCCAAGAAGACATCTAAGCCTCTCTTGAGTTCGCCATCACCACCTCCTCAGGCAAGGAATTCCAGATTCTCACTGCCCTAACAGTAAAGAATCCTCTTCTATGTTAGTGGAAAAGCCTTCTCTCCTCCAGACACAGAGAATGCCCCCTTGTAACCGTCAAATTCCTTGGTATAAACAGATCCTCGGAGAGATATTTGTATTGCCCCCTTATATACTTATACATGGTTATTAGATCGCCCCTCAGTCATCTTTTTTCTAGACTAAAGAATCGTAATTTTGCTAATCTCTCTGGGTATTAAAGTTCACCCATCCCCTTTATTAATTTTGTCGCCCTCCTTTGTACTCACTCTAGTTCCATTATATCCTTCCGAGCACCGGTGCCCAAAACTGTACACAGTACTGCATGTGCAGTCTAACCAGGGATTTGTACAGAGGCTGTATAATTCTCTCATCATCTGTATCCAGACCTCTTTTAATGCACCCCATGATCCTGTTTGCCTTGGCAGCCACTGCCTTGCACTGACTGCTCCAGGTAAGTTTATCAATAACTAGGATCCCCAAGTCCATCTCCATGTCAAATTTTCCCAGTGGTTTCCCGTTCAGTGTGTAATGGTGATATTGATTCCTTCTTCCCATGTGTATAACCTTACATTTATCATTGTTAAACCGAATCTCCCACCTTTCGGCCAAAATTTCCAACTTATCCAGATCCATCTATAGCAGAATACTATCTTCTCTTGTATTGACTGCTTTACATAGTTTTATATCATCTGCAAATATCGATATTTCACTGTGTAAACCTTCTACCAGATCGCTAATAAATATGTTGAAGAAAATAGGTCCCAACACCGACCCCTGTGGTACCCCACTGGTTATAGCAACCCAGTTAGAGAATATACCATTTTTAACCACCCTCTACTTTCTATCACACAGCCAATTACTTACCCATTTACACACATTTTCCCCCAGACCCAGCATTCTCATTTTGTGTACCAACCTCTTGTATGGCATGGTATCAAACGCTTTGGAAAAATCAAGATATACCATGTCCAATGACTCACCTTGGTCCAGTCTATAGCTTACCTCATCTTAAAAACTGATTAGATTGGTTTGACAGGAGCGATTCCTCATTAACCCATGCTGATATGGAGTTAAACAGTTATTCTCATTGAGATAATCCAGAATAGCATCCCTCAGAAACCCTTCAAATATTTTACCAACAATAGAGGTTAGACTTACTGGCCTATAATTTCCAGGTTCACTTTTAGAGCCCTTTTTGAATATTGGTACCACATTTGCTATGCACTAGTCCTGTGGAATAGACTCCGTCACTATAGAGTCTCCAAATATAAAAAATAATGGCTTGTCTATTACATTACTTAGTTCTCTTAGTACTCGTGGGTGTATGCCATCCGGACCCGGAGATTTATCTATTTTAATCTTATTTAGCCGGTTTCGCACCTCTTCTTGGGTTAGATTGGTGACCCTTAATATAGGGTTTTCTTTGTCTCTCTGCATTTCACCTAGCATTTCATTTTCCACCGTGAATATCGTGGAGATGAAGGTGTTTAATATATTAGCTTTTTCCTTGTCATCTACAACCATTCTATCCTCATAATTTTTTAAGGGGCCTACACTTTCACTTAAGATTATTTTACTATTGATATACAGTAGTTGAAGAACAGTTTGGGATTTTCCCTATAGTTTTTTAGAGCTTCAACGGTGCCATCCTCCTTTAGTAGTTTAAATGCTTTCTTTTTACTGCTAATTGCCCCTCTTGCTTCTTTGTTTAGACACATAAAAATGTGAGTAATTTTGTTTTTAGGTTGCTAAATGTTGTGAACTCTCAGTGACTGCACATACTTGACATGTCTATAGAATACATGAACCAAAGTATACAATATAATAAAAACCTGCAATGAGAGTTCACATGATATTGTTATTACCATTCTTCATGTGTTTATTTAGATTTCTTTGCATTCCTCTCTTTTTTCATAGTATATATGTAATGGAAACATAAATTTGTGCATACCATGTTCGACCTATGCAATTTAAATCAAAACGCTGCATCCAAGTGCTAGTTCAATTAAAATATATTTCACTTGGCTACTGATTACAATGCAGTCAGTGTGCGTCTGGAACATTTTCCATGTAAATTACATTTCGACAGACTTTGTCTCTAGTTTGTTCTATAAGAATGTGAGTAAAATTGGAATAGTTCTTTAGAAGATAATACAAGATAAGGCGATTTGCACTATGTCCGTTGATGAAAAAATAAATCTGTTTGTCTTATGCCAGATATATTAATGTGAATCATGGAAGAAGTGAACTTTTTCCTTTTTTAGAACAAACAAGTATAATTTTTTTCAGCACATACAAAAGCTTTGTGTTGCTAACTTTGTTTTCTATAAAGTTGAAAATCTATGCAAATTTCATATTTATTTTTTCAATGATGAATAGAGTAGTAGAATAAATTCTGATCATGTTATCAATTAGTGAAACATTTACGGTATTTCTCCAGAGTGGTTTATAGGGAATCTGTCATCTCATTCAAATGCCTCAAAGTGACTACTTGTGAAACAAGAAAATGCACACATTTTTTAACCCCTTAGTGACAGAGTCAATTTGGTGCTTAATGACCAAGCCAATTTTTACAATTCTAACCACTGTCACTTTATGAGGTTAAAGCTTTAGAACGCTTCAAAGTATCCCACTGATTCTGAGAATGACATATTGCACGTCATGATAGTGGTAAAATTTCTTCAATATAACTTGTGTTTATTTATGAAAAAAATGGAAATTTGGCAAAAATGTTGAAAATTTTTCAATTTTCAAACTTTTAATTTTTATAGCCTTAAATCAGAGAGCAGTATCACACAAAATAGTTAATAAATAACATTTCCCTCATGTTAACTTTACATCAGCACAATTTTGGAAATATAATTTTTGTTTGTTAGGACATTATAAGGGATAAAAGTTGACAAGCGATTTCTAATTTTTCCAGCAAAATTTACAAAACCATTTCTTAGGGACCACCTCACATTTGAAGTGAGTTTGGGGGGTCAATATAACAGAAAATACCCAAAATGACACCATTCTAAAAACTGCACCCCTCAAGGTGCGCAAAATCACATTCAAGAAGTTTATTAACCCTTCAGGTGCTTGACGAGGACTAAAGCAAAGTGGAAGGAAAAAACGAATACTTTACTTTTTTCACAAAAAATTTACTTTGGAAACAATTTATTTTTTCAAGAGTATCAGGAGAAAATGGCCCCAAAATTTATCGTGCAATTTCTCCTGAGTACGCCGATACCCTATATGTGGGGGAAAGCCACTGTTTGGGTGCATGGCAAGGCTCAGAAGGGAGGGTGTTAGGCGTCGAGTTTCCCCCACTGCACCAGGGGAATCTCAAGCTATGTCCTCCGTGGTCTCCCATTCCTCTGCAGCCGCAGAGATTCCTCCTCAGCAAAGACGTCAGTCCAGACGTCTTGCCCAGGTTAATGCTAGGCGTCTGGTTGTTTTTTCTTGCTCGGCTATAAATCCATCCTTGAGTCAGCAGCAAGTAGACGCTTCTGGGACTAAGTCCTGTCTTTTAGGTACTGAGCATGCCCGTGGGACGACCTCTCATTGGAGGCCGGAGGTCACATGTGCAGGTCCCGTTCCTGCTCAGATTGGTCCACTACTGGGAAGGTCCCGGAAGGACACCGCTATAAAAGAGCCGCATGGCCACTCGGCCATGCGCTTGTATAGACTCTTATTTTATATTGTGTGAGTGATGATGGATGCATGTATCTGGAGACTGACTCATTATGACTCCCCTCCCTTGGATACGTGTGGAATAGGGCTATGGAGTTAGAGTCAGCGCCTCACTCAGCGTCATTTGGTGCCATCCAGAGCTGGGCACCTTCTGTGCCTCATTAAGTGGCTGTGTTATGAATGAGTCACCGTAGGAGGCAAAAACTGAAATACTAGCTAAGTCCAGAAAACCAGAGAAGTTGGCAGCTATCGGATTGCAGACCCCTGAACCTAACAACAACAACTAGCAGTAGCTGTGGGGGGTTCCTACGGTGCCCTAGACCCCTCGATCACAGCCGGAGAACTACATAGCCTAAAGACAGAAAGGGAAATCTAAACTGCCCAAGAGCAGACCCCAAAGCAATAGGCAGCCCCCAACATATAATGACGGTGAAGCAAGATGAAAAAACACTCACACAGATAGAAAGATAGGCTGAGCAAATGATGGGGCCCAAGCTAACTAAATAGGACAGAATAGAAAAGCTGCTGTCTGCAATCCCCCAAAACCCTCTCAAAAACAAGAGCCAATAGACTGATAGGGAAAAAGGCCCTGAAGACGCTAGGCTTCAAAAAGACTATATCAGTACTCAGGTATTATCTGAAGACAGAGCAAAAAGGAAATCAGCTCACCCAGCAGGGAAAGGCAGAAATCCAGAAAAACAAGGCAAAACAAAACCAAAACACAAATGCAAAAATTAGAGCAGAAAACTTAGCTTTTGAGGAGCAGGAATCAGACTGGTCTCCAAGAATCCCTCAGAGTAATCACCCGCAAGGCAGAAGGGCGTCGGCTGCCTTATATCCAGTCAGCAATCCCAGTCACCCAGTCATCATCATTCTGCTCAGGTGCTTTGTAATCAGCCTCACTACCTTCCTTCACCAGAAGAGGGAGTTCATCAGACCTCAATAGTGAAGGGGAAAATGAACTCACAACAGGCTGTATCCGAACAGTGTGATGCCGTGCGCCAGTCTAGCACTTTCCTCCATTGTTCCGGGTGGTTATTGACGTCCGCGAGAGAGGTGCAGTTCACACATAGTGCGCTTTTGTTTATTTAATTTGTTTCTTTTTGGCACCACTGTTGCGGTGCTGAGCACTAGTGTGACTAGAGGGACTCTAACCCAGTGTCTCAGGGGTAGAGTCCTGTGTCTATACACCAGTGCTCACATTGCCGAGCTCTGTGAGCATAAACAGGCTGCGGCATTTGTGTTTGGCGGTCGGGTGGCTCTGTGAGGTAACATAGTCCGCCTCTGTACACACTAGGTGGAGTTAACCCCGTGTGTTCCTCTATTGTACCGCCATATAACATCAGCCATTACTGAGCAGCAGTTTGTCATCTCTGCATGGTGGACTCCGGGTTGCGATCGCACTTTATTATATTTTATATTTAGTGCGATCCGCAACCCTAACAGAGGGAGCACCATTTGACTTTTTGAACACAAGATAGGCTGGAATCAATGGTTTGCGCCAAGTCACATTTGGATAAAATGAAAACCTGGCACTCAACTTAATGCTTGGTGAGGCAGTTTATTGTAGTACCAGAAAACGTTTTGGTCAATATAGACCTTCATCAGTTACGTGCTAGTATGTTTGACAGTAGCTTGAAGGAGGGCGCTTTTTATGTTATTCACTGATAACGCCAGTAATAAAATGGTCAGAATGCTGCTGTAACGCAGGATAATCTTAATAGTTGAAAATATCAGTGCAGCCTGGCCCTTCTGGACGTGGGTAAACACCACTTGTCCATCTTCTCTCTACCGTCCACCCTGACATACCAGAATTCCAGCATTCTTTTCTACCCTGTTTTCGGAGAGCACCAAACATCAGAAACAGCCTAGTCAAAGCTGACATAGGCACTACCATTCACAAAACACAACGTTTTCTACAGAGACCAAAGACAGGTACTTTCCCCTGTCTGCATTGTATGCAGTGCAGCAACTTACTTAAAGGCAATAAATTCCATCATCCCCTTACAGGAAAAAGCTTTCCTATAAATGGATTTTTCACATGCGACTCCTCATTTGTCGTGTACCTTATAAAGTGTCCGTGTGGATGACTATATGTTGGCGAGACTACCCAGGCCATTCGGGATAGGATCTCGAAACATAAATCCACCATTCAGTGCAAGAACCTTCTACTTCCCATTCCTTCTCATTTCATCACCTTTGGCTATAATATCTCCCAGTTACAGTTCCAGGTCATTGAACACGTCCCTCAACCCAGACGAGGTGGCAATAGGATCACCACTCTAAAATGCCGCGAGGCCTTTTGGATACACACCCTTGAGACACTTGAACCTAAAGGTTTAAACCGAGATTATGATTTATTATCTTTTGTATAATAATTTTGTACCATTGTCTCATAAGAATGTTGATTATGATTACGTTTCAAACCTGACTAACTTTTATCTCTTTTTTATAGAGTCACTTATATTAATGTGATCTGCACCTATGTCTCTGTTGGAATGCACCCATCTTATACTATATGCTTTCCATGGAAAATTTCATCTCTGTTCTTGGATCCATCCTCAGTATCCTTGTTTGGTGTATTTATTTATTCATCCTCTTTCCCACTTGTTTCCATATGTAATAATGTCTCTCATGTATTCATGTACATACAGTGGGGCAAAAAAGTATTTAGTCAGTCAGCAATAGTGCAAGTTCCACCACTTAAAAAGATGAGAGGCGTCTGTAATTTACATCATAGGTAGACCTCAACTATGGGAGACAAACTGAGAAAAAAAAATCCAGAAAATCACAATGTCTGTTTTTTTTTCATTTTATTTGCATATTATGGTGGAAAATAAGTATTTGGTCAGAAACAAAATTTCATCTCAATACTTTGTGATATATCCTTTGTTGGCAATGACAGAGGTCAATCGTTTTCTGTAAGTCTTCACAAGGTTGCCACACACTGTTGTTGGTATGTTGGCCCATTCCTCCATGCAGATCTCCTCTAGAGCAGTGATGTTTTTGGCTTTTCGCTTGGCAACACGGACTTTCAACTCCCTCCAAAGGTTTTCTATAGGGTTGAGATCTGGAGACTGGCTAGGCCACTCCAGGACCTCGAAATGCTTCTTACGAAGCCACTCCTTCGTTGGCCTGGCGGTGTGCTTTGGATCATTGTCATGTTGAAAGACCCAGCCACGTTTCATCTTCAATGCCCTTGCTGATGGAAGGAGGTTTGCACTCAAAATCTCACGATACATGGCCCCATTCATTCTTTCATGTACCCGGATCAGTCGTCCTGGCCCCTTTGCAGAGAAACAGCCCCAAAGCATGATGTTTCCACCACCATGCTTTACAGTAGGTATGGTGTTTGATGGATGCAACTCAGTATTCTTTTTCCTCCAAACACGACAAGTTGTGTTTCTACCAAACAGTTCCAGTTTGGTTTCATCAGACCATAGGACATTCTCCCAAAACTCCTCTGGATCATCCAAATGCTCTCTAGCAAACTTCAGACGGGCCCGGACATGTACAGGCTTAAGCAGTGGGACACGTCTGGCACTGCAGGATCTGAGTCCATGGTGGCGTAGTGTGTTACTTATGGTAGGCCTTGTTACATTGGTCCCAGCTCTCTGCAGTTCATTCACTAGGTCCTCCCCGCGTGGTTCTGGGATTTTTGCTCACCGTTCTTGTGATCATTCTGACCCCACGGGGTGGGATTTTGCGTGGAGCACCAGATCGAGGGAGATTATCAGTGGTCTTGTATGTCTTCCATTTTCTAATTATTGCTCCCACAGTTGATTTCTTCACTCCAAGCTGGTTGGCTATTGCAGATTCAGTCTTCCCAGCCTGGTGCAGGGCTACAATTTTGTTTCTGGTGTCCTTTGACAGCTCTTTGGTCTTCACCATAGTGGAGTTTGGAGTCAGACTGTTTGAGGGTGTGCACAGGTGTCTTTTTATACTGATAACAAGTTTAAACAGGTGCCATTACTACAGGTAATGAGTGGAGGAAAGAGGAGACTCTTAAAGAAGAAGTTACAGGTCTGTGAGAGCCAGAAATCTTGATTGCTTGTTTCTGACCAAATACTTATTTTCCACCATAATATGCAAATAAAATGAAAAAAAACCAGACAATGTGATTTTCTGGATTTTTTTTTCTCAGTTTGTCTCCCATAGTTGAGGTCTACCTATGATGTAAATTACAGATGCCTCTCATCTTTTTAAGTGGTGGAACTTGCACTATTGCTGACTGACTAAATACTTTTTTGCCCCACTGTATATTTTCTTCCTCCACGTAGTGATACATAATCACCCATCATATGGATAAAAAGAGTGTCACATAATTAATACTTTCTAATGTATACACATTCCTCATAGTCTCCCCCCCTATACTGCTATGAATTTCACACAGAAAAACAGTGCATCCTGACTCTATAACCCTTTATTACACTACAATGCATCCTATTTTGCTTCTGAGCGCGCAGCCATCTTAGTTCAGCTGACGCCACCACCCAGCTCTCACCCATTGGCCGTACCCTCCTGTCCGTCAAGGCCATAGACCCGCCCTTCCTCCACTTAAGCTCAGCTCGCCTCTGTCTCCACTGACAAGTGGTGTTTACCCACGTCCAGGAGGACCAGGCTGCGCTGATATTTTCAACTATTAAGGTAACTACCTCGCCATTTATAGTGACACTCACAGCTTTGATCTACAGCATACTTTACCGCTGTCTTATGTCATCCTACATGACGTTTACCTTACAGATTATCCTGTGTTACAGCAGCATTCTGACCATTTGATTACTGGTATGTACCATTCTGTAACATCACCTAATTGACCTTATGTATACACTTTAACAGCGCCAATCACTTCTTTTTGGGCGTTATCAGTGAATAACATAAAAAGCGCCCTCCTTCAAGCTACTTTCAAACATACTAGCACAGTATGTCTTATCCTTTTCTCCTTCAATCTGAGCACCCAAGATATATATTTTTTGGTCTCTGTTGTAGTATTTCTTGTATAATATTGTATATATCCGCGACCGAATTGCATTTTATGTGATTTTTGTACATACATATTTATTTTTGTTTATTTATTTATTTTTTTCACACTGTAGTAACTGATGAAGGTCTATATTGACCATTTTCTGGAACTACAATAAACTGCCTCACCAAGCAGGACAAGTGGTGTTTACCCACATCCAGGAGGACCAGGCTGTGCTGATATTTTCAACTATTAAGATTATCCTGCGTTACAGCAGCATTCTGACCATTTGATTATTGGCGTTATCAGTGAATAACATAAAAAGCACCCTCCTTCAAGCTACTTTCAAACATACTAGCACGTAACTGATGAAGGTCTATATTGACCGAAACGTTTTCTGGTACTACAATAAACTGCCTCACAAAGCATTAATTTGAGTACCTGGTTTTCATTTTATCATATATGGTTTGGGAACCTAACTTGGCACCACTACAGTAGTGCACACAGTGTTTTCTACTAAATGTCACATTTGGAGACCTCCTGATGTACTTAAACAGTGGAACCCCCAATCCTAACTCCAACCCTAACCCCAAAACACTTAACCCTAATTCCAACCATAACCATAACTCTAACCACAATCCTAACCGTAAACACAACCCTAACTTTAGCCCAACCCTAACTTTAGCCCAACCCTAACTTTAGCCCAACCCTAACCCTAACCCCAACCCTAATCCTAGCCCAACCCTAACCCTAACTTTAGCCCAACCCTAAGCCTCACTTTAGACTAACACTAACCCTAACTTTAGCCCAACCTTATTCCTAACTTTAGCCCAACCCTAACTTTAGCACAACCTTAACTTTAGCCCAACTCTAACCCTAATGGAAAAATGGAAATACTTTTTTTAATGTATTATTTTTACCTAAGGGGGTGATAAAGTGGGGTTTGATTTACCTTTTGTTATTTTGATCACTGTAATAGGGTCTATCACAGTGATCAAAATGAACCAATAGGAAAAATTTCCTACTGTTGCCGGGTGCTGGCCGGCAGATCCCCACGGACGCACTACGCATGCGCCCGCCATTTTCTTCTCAGAAGAAGACGCCGGTGGCCCGGGGGACTTCACAGTGAGGTTGCAGGGACTCCTGGAGTACCGGGGGGGATTGGGGGACCCTATTTATCTCTTCTGTGATGTGCGATCATATCAGAGGAGAGAGAAATCAAATGGGAAATCTGACTTTTTATTTACCGACCCGAAGCTTGATCTCTGGGGTCTCAGCTATCCCTGGTAGCTGAGAACCCAGAGAAATTCTAACCCTGAGGGGCACTATACACTTGTTTCTCAGCGTCATTAAAAAGCGGCACTGAGGCATAAGTACCCTTAACTGCTGCAGTTAAAAGGCGCATCGGCAGTCGTTATGGGGTTAAAGGGAATCTGTCATCAGGGTTTTGCTATGTAATTGGTGAATAGCATGATGTAGTGGCTGAGACATAGATTTCAGCAATATTTAACTTATAAGGTTGTGTACTGTTGTTTCCATACAATAATGTTTTATCAGCAGGAGATTATCACTGCCCAGACTACAGTTCATGTGAGCCCAAGTCCGACCACTCCCCCTTCCTCTGATAAGCAGCTCATTGTCAATAGACAATGTCTACAGAAAGCTGTGGTGTGGGCGGAATCAGCTTTTTGAGCTCTGCTACATGATACATCTAAAACTCTGATTGTGTCATAACTGCTGCACCCAGTAAACTAAGAGACACATCATTGGAATCAGGTTCTCTTTTCTTGTTTATGTTACTCTCAGATGAAATAGCAAAAACTCAGTGACCTATTCCCTTTAAATAAAAATGCTGCACCGTTGAGTAATTGACTTCTGAGATGTTATGGAAATAAGGCTGGAAGTGCTCTTTGCGTGAAAGAGTGCTACTACTGCCTCAGGTCCCAGCTCCATTCTAAGCCTAACGTTGCCCCCCTAAATGGTTGACAATACATAGTGCTGGAGGTCAGAATTAGGGCGCACTCAGAAAGCCATATAACATGGATGATAATCTCATGCAAGTATTCGGCCTGACCATTGGCTCTCCTGACCTGAGCATGGCAGCTGCATAGAAATACATGCCATCACACTCTGGTCATGAGAGCTGACAGCCCGACCAAGTATTTCCATGCGTTCGTTATCTGTGTTATGCAGATGTCTGACTGCGCCCTTAGGCTGAGAATGAAGATGGGAGCTGAGGCATTAAAACATTTTTATAAACTTTGATTTCTCTGCAAAAGAGCAGTGTTTTTGCTTGAGAAAGTTCACTTATGCTTTTAAAACTTGCGCACAGTTGCTTTTTAAGAAATTTGAGCATTGAATAATGACTAATAAAGACCATTGTATTATTACATCGGTACTATAGGCTGTGCTGTCACCAGGAATACATTGACAGCTAAGAGAACCAGGTAGAAGAACATGCAGAAAGGTGATCTGATGGAAGCTACAATGCTGTGAAATATTATTAAAGGTGTTGCCTAGTCAGTGAATAAGTCATCAATATAAGATCAGTGATAGTCTAAGATCTCAAACCACCATCAATCAACTGTTATTTGTTCCACCAGGGGCCGGATGTAAACACATAGAACAGAACTGCAAAGCGCAGCTCTTTTCAATATGCCGCATCTCCTCCTGAGTACTGCAGGACAACAGCCACTGCACATTGTAGCTCTGATCCATGATTGCATAAGCAAATAACAGCCAATCTGATATTTATGACCAATCCAAGATATAGATCATCAATATCCTCTGACCAGTCAACACCTTTAAGATTAGACCAATATAAAATAATTCAATAGTAAACCAAAAACTCAGTAAATTAGTACCATCTTCAGCTGGGGGCTGTCTGAGGACCTACCCTTAGCCAAGGATGCTTAATAATCTTTTGTCCAACTGCAGGAATGGTACATAAGGAAGATTTCTGCCGCAATCAGTTGTTTTACAGCCAGAAACATGTTAGTGAGAAAGAAGAGCGTGAGGGATAGGAGACAGGCAAAGCAAAGATCCTGAAACATGCAGATAAAATTTCTGATATTTTTTTGTTTTTCAGATAAAATAAGAACAAGGAAAGAATGAGATTATGGAAAGAAAAGCAGGATTTTTTATTTTATATTTTTTTCTGCGTTTAATGCTCGTTTAATTCTAGTTATAATAAAGAATAATAAAAATGATTCCAGATGAAGAGCTACATCGTTTTTGTCAGATATATGAGAGGGTGGCCAGCTGCTTCTGCATTGTCAATTGCACACGTACTGTTTGAAGAAAATGACATGAAAGAGAAATAGGGAATATGTAGCTAATACTGTAAATTAGAATAAGGATTGGGGTGGTAAACAGAGGGTCACATGGCGAATTTATGTAAATGATTGTCCTCTCAACCACTATCATACTGAGCTACAAGACTCAAGGGAGGAGAATGGCATTATGGAACTGCTACCTTGGGTACTGAGAGAAATTCTCTCCTATATGATACAGAGCCCTAATACCATAATTCTGTCAGCAAAAAGAAAAAAGGTAAGAAGCTGGTGGCAGATACTGCTTCACTTTCTAAATATCTTCCATGCACAGTATATGCCATTCATATGCTTGAACATATCAAATCTGTCAGTGCATTTGTAAGCATGTAGCAGGATGCAGTGACAGACAAGAGGCAGACCAAGGGTTAATAAGGGGTTTAATTGACAGGAGGTTACTCCTCGCAGGGAGATATTTAAATGGGGGAAGAGTTCTTCCCTAATAAAAAGAGTGCTTCTAAGGGGGTTTAACTAATAGGGGAAAATAATATAAACTAAACACTTATCACTTTGGGCACCAGCCACAGATGTGCCCCTCTCTTTAACTGGGGCCACTTGGATTGGGCCACAACGGGAATTGGTTACAGTCCTGTGGAAAATGGGGGAAGCGTTTCTGGCATTGAGAATGTCCTCTTGTGGTCCTGACGATGACGGTGTCTTCTTTTGATCCTGATGATGGCGGTGATTGCCCAAGGTTCCAGCACGGGCACTGCCCTCAACAGATGGAGGGAGGAAGGGGGAATAGACTCTTCCTTCAGCGGTGAGCATCCTTGCACTATAGGGGCCTGCGACATGGTCCCGACACAATGGCCTGTTCAATATGCAGTGATGTACCAATGAGCGTCTGTATCCTTTACACAGACCTTGCCTTCCCAGGTCAGTACCGTCGGCCAGAGCGGTTGTGTCAGCATCATCGGCCGAGTTAGCAATCTTGTCAAGGTCCTGGATGTAGGTGGACACAACGATGTTAGAGGGGACAGCGGTATATGCAGTGTGTCAGCGGGACCCCCTTGGTCGGCTCCTGTCAGCATGCCCTCTCTTCCCAGGCTCTCCTTAGCGCCGCCACCTTGCCTCACAGCTGAAATTACCTCACAAGACTTGAGTGCGCTCGGCGTTCCTGCACAAACAGTTTGATTTTCTGCGTGCGCATTCTCTGCCGGCTTAGCCTCGCTCCCTTTTCTCAAACACAGGGAACATCCCTCGCTCCCCCCTGTAACTTAGGTGACAGACCCTACGGTACCAGACCAGTTACGGACAAGGCAAGCCTGGCTAACTTCTTCTCCTTACACATTCATTCTATAAACAGGTCTCCTCCGAGTAAATACATTTTAAAATAGTACAGAGCACATACATTTAATTAAAAATATGCTGCATGCAAACCTACAATACAATTATTACTGTGCTCATAGAGGAATTGAAATGACTATCCCCATTAGAAATTTGATAGTCTGTCAAATGTTTTATATTACAGTGGGATCCAAACGTGTGAAGCTCTGCTTCAATGATTATGTGGATAATTGGATTATAAATGTGTTGTTTTGGGACTGGAAATTATCCGATTGTGAGTGGAACGGCTTAGCATAGCTTTCACTGTAACCGTTTTTTGTTATAAAATCCCTTTTAGTCTTTTTATTTTAAGCCGTATTGCAATAACTAAAAAGTAATGAGGCTTCATGAGTTCCCCAGGGCAGATAGAGTCATCCATCTGGCATCTTATTACATTTGACTTCTGACTCAATACTAGCATCATACTTCATCATGTAAACACAGAACCATCCTACTAAATTTAGCTTGTGACTAGATTTTGGCTGTGTACCTAATACTAATGATATAGTGATCATGACTCGCCTATGTCAAGGGTCTTTTTGGTCTGTTGGATTCAGAATTCCTTATTTCATTCTGTTCTTTTATTTCTAACTTCTGTAACTTCTGGCGACTATTATGTCAGTGACAAATACCATGGAGAGTTTAACAATGGAACAAATACATTTTCAGAAAAACTGTGCACATAATTTTAATTTTCTATCATGTCCTTCATTTCACAGGTCTCTTAAAAATGTGCAATATTTGAAATAATATTGTATTTCATACTGTACTTGTAGCTGAAATCTTTGAAGTATTCCTTGATAGATCACTTTACCATGATACCAGAAAATTTGTTTTAAAAATACTTTCACTAACTGTGAAGAAGATAAAGTCCTGATAAATGAATAAAACTAGACATCTTGGAGATATGGTCCACTATGACCCAGATAGTAGTGAATTCTTACGCCTCTGGAAAATATGTAATAAAGATCTCTCACATGGAAATCTCAGCCCAGGGCTCTTGTATTAGAGGAGGCTGAAGATAACCAAAAGGTGTTTGACATAAGTTGCTTTAAAATCTTTGACACCTGGTCCCCATTTGAGTCACTAATAGAATGAGAAAGGAGTTTTGCAGTTCGTTTAAATTCTAGGTTACCAAAGAGAAGAGAAGATTGAGTGCAAGATAAGACTTTCTGCTGGAGTGCTTTTGAGACCAACCTTTATGTGGAGAATTGGAAGTAGCAGTGATAAATTAAGGTTAAATTACATGTGAGGGTGCATTTTTAGAAGCATTACATGAGTCAAAGTATCAGGATAGGAGATCAGACCTGTGCTTTTTCTCAGTAGGACAGTAGGTAAGGATGAATTCAAACAGTGAGAAGAAAAGAGACTATCAAAGTTAGGGGATGATTTTTGTGATCAATATAAATGGACACTTGGATCCTTCAACAATTTCCATATACCGTAAATGGCAGGCATTCATTTCAAAGAAGATCTGTCTGTCGGAATCAGGATGATGTTGGACAGGAACAGCGGACAAGGCAGATTTCAGTTTTGTGAAGGTTTAAATACACAACCTGACCATTTCCAATAATTATGCCCCCCCCAAGATATGGCAGTAAGAGGAGCAACCACTTGAGGGTAGTTTCTAATGAACTGGTGATAATAATTTGCCAAGCCAAAGCATTTTTGGATTTGAGAACAAGGGATTGTGACTAATCTAAAATAGCAAAAACTTTTTCAGGGTCCATACACAGACATTTAAAAAGAGGATGTATCCAAGGAAAGTTAGATCATAATGCCCAAAGAAACATTTCAACGGCTTGGATTTTTTTTGTCACATTCTCTTCAGAATTGAGCAGACAAGAAGATGATGAGAATCCAAGTTCCCGGAGAATATTATGATGTACTCCAGACAGACTATGAAACACTTGGCCAGACCAATAAGATAAATTTCATTCACAAAATGCTGGAATCCAGCTGGTACTTTGCCTAATCCAAAAGGCATAACTAAATATTCATAGTGACCATCATTGGCATTGAACGCTGTCTTCCAATCGTCCTCTTTATTGTGTATTCAGGTTTAAGATCCATGCAGGTCTAATTTGGTGAAGCTGGTAGAAGCTTTAACCCTGTCAAATAATTCAGAGATGAGGGACAATGGACAACTGTCTTTCAGCATGATTTGATCCTGACCACAGTAGTCTATACACCTGCCTTTCTTCTGTACCAAGAAGCCTGCAATGTCTGGAAATTAAAATTTTTGGATGAATCCCCTTTGAAGATCCTCTTTAATGTAGGCAGATGTAGTCTCAGTCTCTGGGAGGGATATGGGATATACTCTCATTCGGTTCAGTATCTGGAAAAAATGGAATGTAACAGTCAGTCAATGAGGAGGTAGTGTTTCAGTCCTTTGCTTAGAGAAGACATTTCTGAAATCCTGGTTGGGAGCAAGTAAATTGCAGGCAATGGAGCCAGAGCAGAGTTTCAGAGGTCTTTGAAGTAGAGCTTTAATGTAAGTATGAAATCAAAATAATCCGTACTGGCCGATCTGGTCAAATGACCAATCAATGACCAGAGCATTTACTTTTAGATACAGAAGTCACAAAACACCAGTGCACCATAAAGTTGAAAATTAAAAAATAAATGTCCTTAAATGTCGTTCTCCATCCGTAATTGTATATGAACACTAGGAATCATGGACTCTTTCATAGAGATTACCTTCAAAGGTATCTGCAGAGAAACAAAAGGACTTTTCAACCTTTGGGCAAAAGAGCAGTCCATAAATGTTTCTGCTCTGGAAGGCAGATGAACGAAAATAAACAGAAGCACTAGCATTTTGCCTTTAGTGGAGGATAGTGAACCCAAAGGCGAATCCTTCTCTTTCATCTAGGGTCTAAAGTTCCCTGTTTGACCTTCAGTTATGTAATAATGACCCTGTTCAATACAATGATGATAATCTCTTCCGACCGATTTGTATGGGTTCAAATGTGACTCCTCAGGCAGGAGATTTTGAATATGCTCTAAAATATGGGACATAGAGATCTGGAGCTTTTTCTCAAGACTGCTTTTAAAATGCAAGTTCACTCAGGAGGCAAAGAATTCAAATCATCAAGGTAGGAATTATCTATGGCTTAATATTTGCAGATGGCCAGGGCTTAGTTTTTTTAGTTCACAAAAAGTATTATTATATCATATTGGTGGGATGTTGTTTTGTCACTAATTGGGGTGTTTTTAAATTGGATTATTAAAAGGTATATTTTATACCTACTCTATTGTTGGCTTCAAAAAATTTATAGTGGCTTATTTTGCACGTCTATCTTCCAATTTTGCTGATTATCCGAGGTAAGTCTTTTCCAGCAAGCTCATCTTTGATCCAATTTTTTAGGCCAGCAGTAAAGATAGCCTGGAGAAAGTCATTATTCAAGGCTAATTCAGAGGACAGGGTACGGAACTAGATGGCATAATATCCCACAGTTTAATTCCCTTGTATGAGCCACAGCATGGAATCAGGTGCTGAGTGCATGCGGCTTTTCTCATCACTCTATGGAAGACAGTCATGATGGATGATAGAAAATGCAACATAGGATTGTCCTGCTTCCATAATGATGCAGCCCACACTAAAGCTTTTCCAGAAAAAAAAAAGTATGCCACGTTTGACAGAAAATAGCTGGGAATAAAACTAAAAGTTGAATGTGCATTGATTCACAAAGACCCAGCAGACCTTAGGATCACCATCAAAATGGCCAGGAGTGGATAAATGTGGAAATATTCTACAAGCAGAATTTCCTAAGGAATATTTAGGTAATTGCAGGTGCTGAGGAGCCAGGATGATTGAAGCAGTGCATCTCTATGGGCTAAGTGGTCTTGCACAGTCTGGACAAGTTTCCATTGCTCAGAGCAAGTTTCAAAAACAGTCCAGAAAAATCTTTCTTCCATATCCAACATCAATGGTCTTGTTGCATTTCACTTTTGGAATCTGTAGTATGAATGTTCTATTAGAATCACCTGGTGAGGTAGTTTTGCTAAGCTGCAGTTCAGGGTGAAAACACAGACCCAAGGAGTCCTAGAAGGCATTTGGAACAGTGAGGACTTGGACAACAGGTTATGCTAAGACAGCAGACAAGTGAAGTGGGACACACTGGAAGCCACCAAACCAGGAGGGCAGATGCAAAAGAAAATGGCCACTCTGAAGCAGCACACCGTTGTAAGTTGCAAGTCCACAGAAGGTAGTGACATAATGGGAACTGACTCTAATGACAGTTTGTGATGCTAGCAGCCCACAATGGGTTAACCAGCACCAGATGCAAGCATTGAGATCCACAGTAGATGGTTACATAGTGAGAACAATCTTAAATAAAAGTTTGTTATGCCAGCAGCACACAATGAGTTAACCAGCAGCAGATGCAAGTAAATGTGAACAGTCTCTAATAACAGTTCAAGACGCTTACGGCAAACAATTTCTTAACCAGCTGGTCTTGTGGAGCTGTGGATATATTTGAAGAAAGCATAGAGTCTGAGGAGACAATATCAAAGAAAAAGGTGGATGCTGATAGAATCCAGACAAATAACAGCTGAACACAGTAGTATCTTAACACTCAGACACAGGAGTGTGTGCAACTGAGCCTTAAAGTCCTATGGAGATTATATTACTGAAATGTACTGGGTAACTTGTAAAACCCGATGTGGAGCTTAGAAAAGGGTGGCGGCCATAGGGGAAGGCTGAAGACCCAAGCCAAGATAAGACAAGCGCCCAATTGCATGCACCAGTAAATTTCAAACCTTGTTAATCAGGGGAAGAATGTTGGGGATCCCGTTTGCCAACTCGTAGAGCGAACCTAGTGAGCAATCTGTTTGTCTTTTAGTTATGGCATGTGTTTTGTTCTGTGTTCTTTGTTTGCTGTTGTGACCTTGTCTGTGGTTTGAGGCCAGTTGATTTGAGAAGAGGTGTTATGCAGCAAAGCAGGGTCACACTGAGTGACCATATGTTTTTTTGTAGGACTATGTCACTGTATAGTGGCGGATCTATGCATATGGGTCATAAAAAATATGCCTACAATGTCCTGTGGATAGGTATTCCAATGGTTAAAGTTATGCCCTTGTAATTACTGCAATACTAACTTTATGCCCTTTTTCTGGAATCAAACACAGTTACGCTTGGAAAAATGGTTTCCAGCAAACCATTTCTGAATTCCTTACCACCACCAGTACCACTACTAGTACAACTATTAGTGCAACTATTAGTACAACTATTACTACTACTACTACTACTGTTAAGTGAAATCATGAAAACAAATATTCATCAACTATGTATCAAAAGAAGAGCAGACCATGTTCAAAATAGAGTCTATTTATATGATAAAAATGATACCATCCTTCAGATATGCCGTAAATATTGATAGAAGACTTTAACAGAAACAATGAAGAAATGGAAGACTTGACACTTTAATACAAACCACAGAAAACCACAAAAAAGAGACATTTCTTAATAGTCAATTCTCTCAATACACAAAGCTTTTTCACTCTTGGAAAAAAAAACACTCAATATAGATTTGATTATTTCAAGATTAAGAGAATCCGAGGACATGATTCATAGCTTGGAACGCTGCAGCTATTAAACAACACATTAGGGTATTTCCTACAATCCAGATTTTACCATCAAAGTGTATAATAATTTAACCAGCACTTTGGGAAACAGAAAACTCCTTTTATATAATGTAACACAGACAAACTATTGTCTTGTAAACTAATAAAGCACTACACACATCTATGTCACAATCTAATCTTTACATACACATTATGTGTATATTGTTACTGTTTACTGGTCATTTTCATCTAGAGATGAGCGACTTTGCCTTTTTTCGGGTCGAGTCGGGTTTCATGAAACCCGACTTTCACAAAAGTCGGGTCGAACGCAATCGGCCGATTATCGTGAAAAGTCGAAGGCCGACTGAAACACGAAACCCAATGCAAGTCAATGGGGAAGAAAAGTTGGCAGTGAGTGGAGGACAGGAAACACACCTACAGTGCCCATTTTAATGCCAAAAACATCAATTCTTATTACTTAAGCTTGTCAACCTTAATTTACTTTTTAATAATAGTTAGGCATCGAAAACTGGGGGTTATTTGGCTAAAGTTGTGGTAGGGGTAGGGCTGGCTCCAGATTTTTGTGGGCCCAGGGCCAAAGAGAGTCATTGGGCTCCTTTAACACATGCCACAATTCATGATCCTCTGATACGGCAGAGAAATAGCGGTATAGTACAATGAAAAATACTTCACTTCTTAGATCTCATGACTGATATCCATTTTAAATTCTCCAATAGCTCCAAAAACGGACAGTATATTACTCCATACAGTATTATGGCCACCGCATAGTGCGCCATCCAGAGTAATAAGGCTCATATATTTCTCCATACAGAATCATTGGTCCCATATAATGTTCGATAAAGTATATGATGAGCTCCACATAATGCTACAGTATATGTTGGTCCCCATGGATGAAGATCCACTGTCTTATGGGCCCAAATAATGCTCCATATATAATGGGCCCCATTTCTAATGCTCCAGTGTATAATGGGCCCTGTAAATGCTGCTCCAGTGTCTGATGTCCACCTTTGGAATGCTCCAGTGTATGGTGGGCCCCATATATCATTCTCTAGAGTATAGTGCTCCCCAAAAATTGCTCCCAACCTTTAAAACAATTAAATAAGTCTCCTCGATAGGGAATCCCTGTACTCTTTTATTGCGCTCTCTGACCAGAATGTCACTGTCAGGAAACGCAGAAGATATCACGGCGGTGGAGCAGGGAGAGGTAAGTGTTTCAACTTTGCAAGTGCTGTGATCCTGAGCAAGCAGGGGTGCCCACTCGTTGGCGACGGCCCTGGCACAGGGCCCCTCATAGTACGGCGGGGTGGGCCCTCCCACCGGCAAAGACACTTTTGCGTACTATGAGGGGCCCTGTGCCAGGGCCGTCACCCATGAGTATGCCCCCCACCTGCTCAAGGAACCTGCACTTTCATCTGCACCTTCCTCTTTGTCACCGTGTAAGGTGGTATAGTATGCGGGAAGGGGAACCTGAGTTTGATCAGGGTCAGATTCTAGCTGTGTAGAGTGCGATTGGAATGTAGTGGTCTGGGTTAATGTACCAGCAGAATCATCTAGCAGTGGCTGGGCATCAGTGCACTTGTGGCGCCCCCAGGAGTACGGTCACCACAGTGGCATTACCTTCCTCTTAGGGAGTGTGATGTCATGCTTGGGAGCAACGAAGGATCTCTCTAGCAATTAAACCAGCACACAACACAGTTCCCATTCCAGGCCAGCAGGGAGAGCTCTGAACCTGACTGCTGAGGAGCTGCTGTCAGTGGTCGGGAGGAGGGAAGTTAGGGCAGTCTGTGAAGGGAAGGGGAAGTTTGTGGACGTGAGAAGGGGAGCTGGAGGATGAGCAGAGTTAAGGCTCACTCCTAGCTGGAGCGCATGGTCTGGATTCCGGTCCCAGAGTTTGTAGGGACACTGACGGTCCTGCAGCAGAAACCGGAGGAAGTAGCAGCTGTAAATGCTCTGTTCCCAACTAAGCCTTGGAGGCCCCAGCAGCGACATGTGTGAGCCAGAAGGAAAAGGCTACGGCTGCCTGCCATACGAGAAAGTTCCAAAAGAGAGTCAACAGGGGGAACTTCAGTAAACTCAATGCTGCGAGTACCTCAGATATGCGCTAGAACGGAGGCCACACTACCTATCTGCAGAGAGAGAATTCCTAATTTGCTTCCAGGCTGACCAACTCCTTCTCCATCTGTACTCTGGGTCCTGGACGGCACTTACCAAGTACAGGTAAAGGAACTGCACGACTGTGTCTGTCATCTTTCTCCTGCACCTGGTGCATGGCTCTGCTACATCCTGCACTGCACACCATCTACCAACTCTCTCATCTGCCCTGCGACTACGGCCCTACCTGTGCAGGGCTTCTACATCTTAGCTGCACCACAACATCTGTCCTAGAGAAGCGACACTGCAGCGCTGGTCAATCTGATCAGAAACCACAGGTGGCGTCACATATCATTCACCTATAAATGTTATTCACCCCTTTGCATGGATGCCAAGGGCCACGGACCGGGTCACCACCACCGTGACACATCCCTCTGAGACACCGGCCCGGTACTGATTAACCCCACTGCCCTGGCTGGCGACCCACACTACATGTCAGATTCATCTTGGACTGGGGAATTCACGATTTGACTTGAGAACAGAGGCATGGTATGTGAGAAAGAGCTACATGGACTAATGTGAAGTGTGGCCTGCTGCATCATTCACTTTTGGTGGGGGAGAAGGACACAAGGAAAGGGGTTCTTCCTGATCAGGAGCAAGCACTTGACGACTCAGTGCTTGCATTTTTTGAAACTTCAGAAGTGGAGGGCATATTAGCTGGAGTCTGTTTCGACAATGTAGGCCAAAACCAGTTCCTGATGCTCCGGCTTTAAAAGCGGTTAGCCTACTCCCAGAAAAGGTAGCCTTCCAGGCGTTCAGGAGCCAGACCAAGATGCAGGCTCAACACCTTCTGCCTTAGCTGCTATTGTGCTTTTACCACTACCAGCAGATGCACCACCACCATCAGTACCAGCTGCCCCCCCCACGCCCACGTCCGTGGCCTCTTCCACCATACTACCAAATTTTGGTGAAAATGTACCCAAAATAACATCAGATATATGGTACTGTATCAGAAGCGTACAGCTGTATACAGTCAAAGGATAATTGTAAATGTCCGTATATATTTCAGGTGTCACACAGAGACGCTCACAGGCTCAGTATGGATTAGACAAGAATATAAAAAGTAGAATAAGGGTACAGTATCATCAGATAGCAGGTATATATAGTATAGTTTAAACATTCTAAATCTCCTTTTATATTTCAGGAGGCAGACACAGATGCTCTCAGGCTCAGTATGGATTACAACACAATATAAAAAGCCGTAAAACGGTAATGGATCTGAAGCGAACAGCTGTATACAGTGTAGGGGTCATTGTCAATCTCAGTATTTATTTCCAGAGTCAGAAACAGACTCTCACTTGGTCAGTTTGGATTAGGCCAGAAAATAAAAAGCAGTAAATGGGTAATGTATCACAAGCGTAGAGCTGTATACAGTGTTGGGGTAATTTTTAAATCTACATATAAATTGCAGGAGTAACCCACAGACTCACACGCTCAGGATGGATCACACCACAATATAAAAAGAAGATCCACAAGAAATAATCACACATGTGGGCCAATGTTCCAGGTGTCAATGATACACTTAGAGTGATGGGTGGAGGAGGACTTTCTGGCAGAAAGGGTACAGTATCACCAGATACCAGGTATATATAGCATTGTTTAAACATTAAAAATGTATGTCTATGTATCAGGAGTAGTGTTGAGCCACCCCGCTAGTGTTCGAGTTTGGTTTGGTTAGTCGAACAGGAGGCAAGTTCGTCGAATGTTCGACGAACATTGTCGAACCCCATTGAAAACAATGGTAGGCAAACACAAACACATACAAACACAAAGAAGACATATACAAAACACCTTAAAAGGTGTCCCAAAGCAGACAAAATGCTCAGAAGACACAAATAACATATGGAAAAGGGCAACTACATATAGAAAAGAGGTGGAGGAGTAAAAGGAGGAGGTGGAGACACAGATATAGGCACGTCATGCCCTTATAAAGTCAAGAAAGGCTGGAATAAAAATCTAAAATAGAAAAAAATTCTAAAATTCTAAAATCCAAGACGATCATATACCGTCGGACTTCCCACCATAAATTATGCCAACTGCCGATCAGGCGGCGTTATTCCTATGACCCTCCGAACAGCGTCCATGAAGGCAAAGTGTTTGGTTTACGCGGGCAGTAGGGTTGCAAAGCTGAACCTTAAAGGAATGTCCAGAAGGGCACCACCACAAGGAGTGGAGCCTGCGGCTTAATTGGACTCCACACGGGCAACCTCAACCATGCCAGCCAAGGAAAGGATGGACAGATTGCAAGCTTTCTCGATTCTGTGGGTGGTGGTGCATGGCCGTTTTTAGTTGTGCTAGCGATTTCTCAGCTTAATTCCGTTAACAAACGAGACTCCGGCATGCCCCCGTGGTCCGCGTCCAGCTTACTAGAGGGACACGCGAGGCTCTGGCACGCGAGATCGAGCAATAACAGGTCTGTCATGCCCTCACATGTTCGGGGCTGCACGCGCGCTACACTGAAAGGACCAGCGTGTGTCGCTTACAGGGGCGGATAACCAGCTGAACCCCGTTAGTGATGGGGATCTGGGATTCCAATTCTTCCCCATGAACGAGAATTTCCCAGTAAGTGCAGGTCAATCGGAATTCCGGAATTAGGCCTAACCGGCATTCCAGAAAGAATGTGCAAAAATTAAGTGTCCAAACCACAGGTGCTGTAGCTTGCTTAACAGCTGGGCTCCTCTGCTGAGTAGCACACAGTTCTTACATAAACAGGCAGCATAGCTTGGTTCACGGGTGGGCAACTCTGCTGAGTAGCAGACAATGCTTACATAAACAGGCGGCATAGCTAGGTTCACGGGTGGGCATATCTGCTGAGCAGTAGACAAAGGTACTAAGCCCAAAGTATTGACTGGGATAAATGGAGTTAGAAAATGGTTCTTACATAAACAGGCTGCACAGCTTGGTTCACGGGTGGGCTCCTCTGCTGAGTAGCAGACACAGTTGCTAGGCCCAAAGTATTAACTGGGCTAAATGCAGTCAAAAACTGGTTCTTTCATAAACAGGCGGCATAGCTAGGTTCACAGGTGGGCTACTCTGCTGAGTAGCAGACAGTGCTACAAGGCCCAAAAGGATTTTCTGGACAAGATGCGGTAAAAAATTATTAGAAACACACACGGTGTAGCTCCTTGACAGGTGTACTACATCGCTGGCTACCAGATACCGCTACTATGCCATGAAACTGTCTATTAACATTGAAAACCATTATTAATGTGAAAATAAAGTTACGCTTTTGGTGAACAAACCGTTCTCGAACGGAACCTCGAACAGCCGAATTTTAAGCAAAGTGTTCGAGTTCGACGAACGGCTCGAACACCACCCAAAACAGCTTGAATTTGAACTTGGCGAACAGTTCGACTCGAACACCGCTCATCTCTAATCAGGAGGCAGACTCAGACGGTCTCAAGCCCAGTATGGATTCGACAAGATTGTAGAAAGTTGAGAAAGGGTGCAGTTTCACCGGATAACAGGTTTATATAGCATAGTTTAAACATTAAAAATCTCTGTGTATATTTCCGGAGTCCGACAAAGACACTCACAGCCTCAGTATGGATTAGACAAGAATCTAAAAAGTAGAAAAAGGGTAATGTGTTAGAAGCGTACACCAGTATACACTGTTGGGGTATTTTTAAATCTTCATATACTGTTTATTTAAGTCTCAGTAAGACAGTCCAGACTCTCCGCAAGAGGAATCGAGATGGATACAAGTACTGACGTAAAGTCGAGTGATTGCAGAAATTTTTGTATTACTAATCATGGGAAAAACTCCCGGGAGAATTCTCAGAGGCGATGCTCACCCTCAATTACTTTGTCTGTGGAGACAGCGAAAACAGTTCTTTCTGAAGAAAGGGTTGCTGTATCGCAGTACCGTAGATCCCATCACCGTTACTCATCTCCATCAAATTGTGATCACAGGGAGAGATGTAGACATGGTCCTCACTGCCTATCATGATCTGTCAGGTAACTTTGGAGTGCAAAAGACAGAAGCCACAGGCCGTAGGCGATTCTATTGGATTGGCATGAGAGGACACATTTAAAAATGTGGGCAGGAATGTCACACGTCTGTGAGTAGGAAAACCGTGAAAGCTGATAATAAACCACCACTGCATCTCATTGTGAGTTGACGTCCATAACAAATGGAAGCCATTGATCATCTAAAGATAGAGCCCAGCAGGACAGGGCATAGCTACGTCTTAACCATCATCTATCAGTTCACCAAATTTGTAGTGGCAGTCCCAGTGAAGGATTTAACAGCCCAGACTAAACAGCGGTGGAGCAGGGAGAGGTAAGTATTGCAAGTGCTGGGGCCCTGAGCAAGCAAGGGGGCCCACTCGTGGGCGGCGGTACTGGCACAGGGCCCCTCATAGTACGGCGGTGTGTCTGACAGCGGGTGTGCACCCCCACCGTCAGAGACACTTGATTGTACTATGAGGGACCCTGTGCCAGTGCCGTCGCCCAAGAGTGGGTCCACCCACCTGTCCAGGGCAATGGCACTCGCACGGGTGCGTGCGCCAGGTGGTGACCCCGGCCCTGGGGGGGAGGCAGCCCAGTTAGAGAGGTTGAAAAAATGGCATATGTTGATGTTGGACATTCAGCAGCTGCAAATGGAGGAATTGCAGAAGTCCGAGGAAGAGGAGGACAAAAGCGAGCCATTTTTCTGGCAACCTATGTGTCAGCAGAGGAAGGTGGGACAAAATCCTTTGAAACCCATGCATGGTTCATTTTAATGAAGGTTAGATCATCAACATTTTGGGTCGACAGACGGGTCCTTTTTTCTGTCAGGATTGATCCAGCAGCACTGAAGACTCTTTCGGATAGCACACTAGCAGCAGGGCAAGCAAGCTCCTGTAAGGCATATTGTGCCAATTCAGGCCATGTGTCCAGTTTACAGGCCCAGTAGTCAAAGGGGAATGACCTGTGAGGGAGAACATCGATATGGGCGGAGAAGTAGTTTGTAACCATAGTTGACAACTGCTGTCTCCTGTCACTTTCAATCGATGCAGTATTACCAGTCGTGTGAGCGGTACTTGAAAAATCAGTCCACAACATGGTCATGAAATCCCTGTGTCCAACGCTTCCATGTTGCCCCCTATGGCTCGTTGGAAAAACATCACCGCCGCTGTGTGCTGGGAATGCCTCAAACAAACGGTTTACCAGAGTTGCTTGTTTGTTAGCCAATATTAGCTCTAGGTTCTCCTGTGGCATGATGTTTTGGAATTTGCCTTGATAGCATGGATCCAGGATGTTGGCCAACCAGTAGTCGTCATCGTTCATCATTTTGGCAATGCGGGGGTCCCTTTTTAGGATCTGCAAGGCATAATCACACATGTGGGCCCATGTTCCCAGTGTCAATGATGCACTGTGAGTGCTGGGTGGAGGAGCACTTTCTGGCAAATCCACATCCCTCCAGTCATGCACGAACCCTGTACCTGACCTTGCCACACCAACATTTTCTCTTGCCCCCTGAGAAGCATCCTCCTCCCCTAAATAATCATCCCCATCATCCTCCTCCTCCTCCTCCTCTTCCTCCACCTCGTCCAGGAGAGTTCCCTGAGCAGACAATGGCTGACTGTCATCAAGGCTTTCCTCCTCCTCTTCCTCTTCCTCCTCGGCTGCAGATGCTTCCTCCTTAACGTGCGTCAAAGTTTGCATGAGCAGATGCATAAGTGGGATGCTTATGCTTACGATTGCGTCGTCTACACTTACCAGCCGTGTGCATTCCTCAAAACACTGAAGGACTTTACAGAGGTCTTTCAGCTTCGACCACTGCACACCAGACAACTCCATGTCTGCCCTTAAACTGCCTGCCCGTGTATCCTCCCACAAATGCATTACAGCCTGCCTCTGTTCGCACAGCCTCTCAACCATGTGCAGGGTCGAGTTCCACGTTGTTGCAACGTCGATAATTAGGCGGTGCTTGGGAAGGTGGAGCAATCGCTGCAGCTTCTGCATACAACTGGAGTGTACGGGCGACCGGCGGATGTGCGAGCACAGTCTTCGCACATTATGGAGCAGGGCTGTTAACTCCGGATAATTATTGAGGAAGCACTGCACCACCAGGTTCAAGGTGTAAGCCAGGCAAGGTATGTGTCTGAGTTTTGAAAGGGCTATGGCTGCCACAAAATTCCGTCCGTTATCACTAACTACCTTGCCTGCCTTAAGATGTAGACTGCCCAGCCATGACTCAGTTTGTCGCTGCAAGTAGTCGGCCAGTACCTCCGCGGTGTGTCTGTTGTCGCCCAAACACATCATCTTCAACACAGCCTGCTGACACTTACCACTAGCTGTTCGATAGTGGGACCCATTGTGTGCAACACTGGCAGCTGCGGATGGAGTGCTCATGCGACTGCGCTCTGTGGACGAGCTTTCACTTCTGGAGGAGGGGGTCGAACGCCTACAGCCAACTGTTTCCTATACCGTTGGCTAGGCAGCACTGTCCCACCGCCACTGTACCCTGTGGATCCTGCATCCACCACATTAACCCAGTGTGCAGTGATTGACACGTAATGGCCCTGGCCATGCCTACTGGACCATGCATCTGTTGTGAGGTGCACCTTTCCACTCGCTGATTGCTTGAGTGCATAGACAATGCGGTCTTTCACATGCAGGTGGAGGGCTGGGATGGCTTTTCGAGAAAAGAAGTGCCGACTGGGTAGGTCATAGCGTGGTACTGCGTAGGCCATGAGCTCGCGGAAAGCTTCGCTTTCAACCAACCGGTAGGGCATCATCTCTAACGAGATTAGTTTGGCAATGTGGGCGTTCAAACACAGTGTACGCGGATGAGAGGATGAGTACTTTCTTGTCCTACTCAGAGTCTCTGGTAGGGTGAGCTGGACTTGAGAGCTGCATATGGTGGAACTAGCGGTGGACATGGCGGACTGAGAGAGGGTTGGTGATGGTGATGGTGTTGGTGGTCATGCTGATGGCCTAGATTCAGTCTTTCATAGCAATAACATTGTGATTCCCTGACTGCTTTGGCCTTGTGACGACACCTCAACATTTGCTGCTGGTGGTGTGCTAACCGGTGGGCTTACAGTGGGGGAAGCGATGTAGCATTGCTGACTACCTTCATTCGGAGCAGGTGCACATGTGGTACTTGAGGTTTGGTAGTCCGTTTACGCTTGCAAGTGCATGGTGGTTAAATGTCTAAGCATGCAACTGGTATTCAAATTTCTCAGATTTTTCCCTCGGCTAAAGGTTTTGTGCACTTCTTACAGATAGCCTTTGCCTGATCATTATGATTTTGTTCAAAAAAGTGCCACACTGCACTCTTCCTACTATGGAAGACATTTTGAGGCCTTGCATGCTGTGCTAATTTGACCATCTGGCCAAGCTGTCCTGCAACTCTTATGGTTTTTGTAACCCGTTTTTGGACTGCTACGGGCCTGCCAGATAACAGCTGTTGCGATGTCGATGCCTGCTGCGGATCCTCCGCCTCCTCTTCTGAGCTATTGGCAGCGGCACCCTCTTCCCCCTATGGATGCCAATCTGGGTCAACAACTGGGTCATCCATCACCTCCTCTTCAATTTCATGTGCACCTTCCTCTGTGTCACTGTGTAAGGTGGTATAGTATGCGGGAAGGGGCACCTGAGTTTCATCAGGGTCAGATTCTGTCTCAGTACACTGCAAGGACAATGTAGTGCTCTGAGTGAATGTACCAGCAGAAAAATCTAGCAGTGGCTCTGTATCAGTGCACTCCATGTCAGATTCATCTTGGACTGGGGAATTCTCGATTTGACTTGATAACCCAGGCATGGTATGTGAAAAGAGCTCCATGGAGTAATCTGTAGTGTGGCCTGCCACATCCTTCACTTTTGGTAGGGGTGAAGGACACAAGGAAAGGTGTGACGACTCAGTGCTTTTATTTTTTGAAACTTCAGAAGAGGAGGCAATAGAGCTGGAGGCTGTGTCAGCAATGTAAGCCAAAATTTGTTCCTGAAACTCCGGCTTTAAAAGCGGTTTACCTATTCCCAGAAAATGAAGCCTTCGAGGCCTTGTGGAGCCAGACGATGACGCAGGCTCAACACCTCCTGCCTTAGGCGCTATTGTGCTTTTGCCACTACCAGCAGATGCACCACCACCACCATCAGTACCAGCTGGCAACCCCCACCCATGTTCACGGCCTCTTCCACCATACTTCCTCATTTTTGGGAAAATGTACCCAAAATACCACCAGCTATACAGTACTGTAAAACAAGGTACAAGTTTTATATAGTATTGGGGAGAATTTGAATCTCCCTAGAGATTTTAGGAGGCTTAACTATTATCTCAGGCCCACTATAGATTACACCTCAATTTAACAGGCTGAAATTGGCTGGTGTATGACAGAGTACAAGGTGTATATAGTATTGTTGAAAATTTGAATCTCCCTAGAGATTTTAGGAGGCTGACAATGATGCTCTTCGTATAAGTATGGCAGCAGGCAGCCTAATAAGCAGGACTGCTGCACACAAAAGTGTGGATAAATGAACGCTTGGTAACTGTGCAGAAAAGAGGAAGAAAAGTATTTTTGCTTTTAAAAAAGCAGTTTGCACAGCAGTGTGCAAACAGCAATGCAGCTATCAGGGAGCCTTATAAGGCAGCCTAATAACCAACAGAGCTGATGCACAAAAATATAGCCTCCCCTGTCACTGCACACAAACTGTTGTGTTGTACAGTGAAAATCGCTAACAGCAGAAGCAGTTTTTTTTGTTCTTCATCCCTGCCTAACGCTCTCCCTACAGAATCATCATCAGCAGCAGCTCTCCCTATGCTTAGATTGGCAGAAGTAAGATGGCAGTCGGCGTGCACGCCCTTTTATAGCCCCTGTGACGCCACACAAAGCAAGCCAATCACTTGCATGCCCTTCTCAAAGATGGTGGTGACCGCTGCCCATGTCATCGTGTTGCCCACAGTGTGCGTCCTCCTTCATTGGCTGAAAAAGGGCGCTGGAAGCATCATTTGAAACGCGACTTTGGCGCTCTGGTCGCCGACCTCATAGCCAACCGCACGGCCGACCTCACGCTAAGGTCGGGTTTCATTTCATGAAACCCGACTTTAGCGAAAGTCGGCGACTTATGAATTTGACCGACCCATTTCTCTCAACTCTAGAAAAAAGGTGTTGGGAAAAAAACACACATCAATTGCCAAGGATTTGGGAATAATCAAACTTGAAGTGACCAGGAAGCCAATATCCTCCAGTGCTGTCATATTCCAAAACTGCAGCCTCCATGGGGGCCCAGAATTACAAAGTGTGCAGTGCGCAGAGAAATGGCCGAGGTAAAGGAAGACTGAAATCTGGCCATATACTTTATTTATGAATTGGTACATGTAGGTTTGCGTGTATGATGAAAAAAGGGTGAAGAAAAATCAGCTCACCTATAGTAGTAGTGCGGAACTTGTGTTCCCACACTTGTGCGTAATCCAAAAGAAAAAAGGGGAGATTGATTCAGCTTCATAAAAATCAGTGTTTATTTGAACATGATAAAAGTCAATCAGGTTGTAAAGTCACACGATATTCCATATAGCAACACGTATCAAACACTAAAGGGGCCTTTACACATAGCGATATCGCTAGCGATAAAGCGTCACCGATTTTGTGACACAAATGACACTATGTGTGATACTTACGTCCGACCGGCTCCCCCGCTGTCTGTCGCTGATCACGCGAGATCGTGCAGCTCCATTTCTCGTCAGGTGCTTCCTGCTGGACTTCCTGCTGGCGCCGACGAGCGACGCTTGGACGCGGGCGGGAGGACGTCAGGATCGCCGTGTATGAAAGGTAAGTAACGACCGCTGCTGCATCGCTACATTGCTGTGAGATCTGCCTGTGTGGCAGCTCACTAGCGACCATTTAGCGATGCACCAGCGAACCTCACCGGGTCGTATCGTTGTCGGGATAACTGGTGCATCGCTAAATGTAAAGGGGCCTTTAGAAGCGTCCTTTATCTAGGATATACACTTTGACTACTGTTTGAGATTTTGTACATTCATATTCATTGTGCCCATCCTCACAATGTTACATGCACTGCTCTATTGTCGTCTTTTGTGTTTTGTCATTTCCTAAATACTTTTCGTATATGTATAGCCAATAAATAATGGATATTTTTAGCTGAAAAATTCTTTTTGCTATTGTATAAACTTTTTATGCAGTTGCTAATGGTTACTAGTTATGAGCTTGTTTTCAGACCTAATGATTGATTCAGTACTTTTAAAATGTACCAGGTGGATTTTTATGATCTATGTCTCTCTATTATGTCTGCTTCCTCTATATCTAAAAGTCTATTGTAGGATACTCTAGAAGGATGTGATTGCATGAAAATTAAACATTTTCCAAAGTTTAGCAAAGTGTGGTAGCCTATAAATGTTAATTACACTCCAACTTTATTAGCCATTATTATCAATAATAACAGCATCTGCCTTCAATAAAATCTAACCCATTTGTGTCATGACAACTCATTGGACGAACATGATACCCACTTTTTATGGTCCCAAAGGTATAATCCAGGAAGGAATTTGAATTATATGGGATGTGAGAGGAGGATAGGGTGAGGTTACACACATACTTCAATAATGTTGGCAGTGATACAATCAATACAATAAACGTGCTAAAATTGACTTTTATATGTTCTGCTTAGTTTTTTAGTCACTTCATCTTTTCTCTTTTTCTCTTTTTCTTTCTTTAATGCCTGGCTGTTACATAGCATCAGTTACTTAACTTTTCAATAGATGTGTTTAAAGCTTATGGTAATGTGCACTGAATGAGATAAACATCATTGTGATATGAAGGATATTATATTACATGCTATCAGCACAAATACAGTAATGGATATGATATGGTATGTAGCTACAAATATTAACATTTGCAGAAGAGAGAAGAAGCTGCTGCATTACCAAACTGTATCTAATGTTTATTGGAATAGTCAAGATTACCAACTTTAGTCTATTTTTCTTTCTGTTTTGCAACATACTAGGGCAGAATCCTGGCTCCTTTATTAGAAACAAAATATGAATCTGTAAATATTGGCAACTGCTAGAGATGAGTGAATCATTTCAACGCAACTAGACTTTGTGTCAAATTTCATGAACTTTGAAGGCCTGAGCAAACTCAAACAGTTTGTGTTTTGATGCACACAAATTTTCCAAAAATATGCCCTGTGCCATTTTACACATTCATTGACAAAGAATGCATCAACCAGAGCAGGCTCACATGATCTCAAGAGCTGCAGGTGCTCAATTTGCCTTACAGCTATCTCATCACGATGTTATAGCGCAATCAATTGAAAGGGCTATCAGAGCCACTATGAAAGCTTAAGCAGGGAGTAATGGTACCATTTTCAGGAGTTTTAGGCTTCAGAGAGGACCTCAGAACGCATAGCTCATAATAAGAGATGAGAGGGGAAAGGGTTAAAATATTGGACAATTACTCGACAGTGTGGTATACATTTTCAGTGCTGATAATAGAACATTGGGCTAGTATTTTGTAAATAATACATATTAATAAGGGGAAAAAGGCATAGGAGAGGTGCATACAGCAGACTCAGTGTGATTAGTGATGTAGTCAGGGTCAGCTTGTACCTTGACTCGACTTTCCCCTCTCCAGTCCATCCTTAATGCAACAGCCAGGGTCATCCATCTAGCTAATCGGTATTCAGACATGTCCACTCTTCGCCAGTCGTTATACTGGCTACCCATTCATTATAGAATCCAATTGAAAGTACTTGTTCTCACCCACAAAGCTCTCCACAGTGCAGCACCCCCCTACATCTCCTCCCTCATTTCTGTCTGTCGGCCTAACCGACCACTGCGCTCTGCAAATGACTTTCGACTAACCTCTGCACTAATCAGTACCTCTCACCCCCTACTCCAAGACTTCTCCCGCGCTGCACCAAACCTCTGGAATGCTCTACCCCAAGAAATTAGGATCATTCACAATTTGCATAGTTTTAGGCATTCCCTCAAAACACACTTGTTCAGAGCGGCCTATCACGATCCCTAATCAAAGTCATTTTACTTGTAAGTGTGTGTAGCCCATTCACTATCTCCATCTATCCCTCACTCCCTCAAGATGGCTGGACCATCATTGTAAATATATCATTGTAAATAAACACCTGTACTTTGTATCTCCCCCACCTCATTGTAGATTGTAAGCTCTCACGAGCAGGGTTGTCTTATTTTGCTTTAATTATTGCATTGTTAGCGTTGCTACCTATGACTGTTGTGTTTGAAACTGTTAAACTGTAAAATGCTGTGGAATATGTTGGCGCTATATAAATAAAGATTATTATTATTTATTGCCTTGCTACTTGTGAATTACACATTTTCTATTTATTCTTCAACCACATTTAACCTTGTGCACACTTGCGGCAAACCATCCCATCAATTTTATTGGGAGCAGGGATAATAAGAAGATGCCATTTTGCTGAAAACATGCGGAAACAAATTACCTGCACTTTGACAAATGCTGATTGCTGTAAAACTTGAGAATAATTCAATTCTACACCAATTTATTTGCTCATCTCTAGTCCTCAGTACTATTGTCTTTTACTTAAAAAAAAACTGAAATCAGTTTCTAGTCAGGGAAAGTTTGCTTGCTGGCTTGTGTAATAATAAGTTATGGCTCTGAGATTTAGCATTTTGTTTGCAATCCTTTTTGTATTGGTGGTGAATAATTGTTTTTAAGACACAAAAGAAAATTTCCAACAATCCAGACATTTAAATGTCACTGTCTACTTCGTAAGGTGTGCATGTTTGATTTTTGCACACTTGTTTTACTAAGTAGGCAAATTTTACATTCATACATGTCACACCAATAATAATCTTTACATAGGGCTAACATATTCCGCAGCGCTTTACAGTTTGCATACATTTTCATCACTGTCCCCAATGGGGCTCACAATCTACATTCCCTATCAGTATGTATTTGGAGTGTGGGAGGAAACCCACACAAACACGGGGAGAACATACAAACTCCTTGCAGATGTTGTCCTTGGTGGGATTAAAACCCAGGATCCCAGTGCTGCAGCACTAACCACTGAGCCACCATGCTGCCCATACAGTGCACTGTTACAGTTACTGGTTTTCAGGAAATTTTCTTTACCTACCTGGCATTTCTTGTGATATCTTTATTTGGGAAAGAAGGATTGAATTTTGTTATAAAAGTAGAAACATTTTTTTTACACATTTAACTTTTTCCTTACCTATTTTACTAATCCAAATTGTCAGTCATATTCGCCAAAACAGTTCTACGGGCTGTTGCTGCATTTTGCTATCTGCGAAAGTACCTACCATGCATTTTTTGTTTCATCTTTTTTAGTAAGGGGGATTTAATGTTGGAAATAGGAAAAAAAATTTAATTGTATTTAACTCTGTAGATATGTTTTTGCACATGCGTTTAAGAAGTCAAAGTTGAGATCCATACATGCCCAACCAATACTTTAGGTTGTTGCAGCATTAGGCTTTTTTGTCATCACATAGCATACCTAGTATTTTTGGTCAGTTCTTTCTGTTGACGGTTGAATGACTGTGGCTGTAAATTTTTTCAAAAGTTATTTATATACTAAACTTGGGTTAAATGAAAAATTAACAATGGCAATGGATGGTGTAGTATGAAAGAAAACAAACCCATATAATGCCAGGAGCACCACCACCTCTGGTACAAACTGTCCAGGCAGTAGTGCTACAAAATATAGGTCACAATTACCTCCTTTGCTTCCAACACTTGAATTTAGTGGGGAGTAATTGGAGGGTGTAATGGAATCTATGGCACATTACACATCTCAGTCACAGTAGGATGATGTTACCTCTGATAACGACACCCTCAGTTTGAGACAATTTTCACATTCCATCGCCTTTGCTGCCATAATACTTAAAAAGGACCTGTCATGTCATTTTAGCTATTAAACTGGCCCCAGTGTGTTATTAGTGTTATCTCACACAATCCTTATTGAAAAAATGGCTAAGTATGGAATGGACAAGACAACTGTTAGGTGGATTCAAAACTGGCTTAGTGATTGGACCCAAAGAGTGGTCGTAAATGGCTGCACATCCAGTTGGAAGAATGTCTCAAGTGGGGTACCACAGGGCTCTGTCCAGGGGCCCTGTACTGTTCAACATCTTTATCAACGATTTAAATGAAGGAATTGAGGGTAAACCAATTAAATTTGCTGATGACACAAATCTAGGAGGGTTAGCTAATACTAGAGAAGAGAGAGAGAGGATTCAAAGAGATAAAAATAAATTGGAGAAGTGGGCAGCAACTAACAGAATTGTTTTTAACAGGGAAAAATGCAACGTATTACATCTGGGCCATAAAAATGAAAAAAAATCTACAGAATGGGAGGAATAGGGCTAAGCAACAGCACATGTGAAAAAGACTTGGGTATACTAATAGATCACAGACTGAATATTAGTCAACAGTGTGATGCAGCAGCAAAAAAGGCAAATGCAATTCTAGGATGTATTAACAGAAGCATACAGTCTAGATCACGTGAAGTCATTATTGCCCTCTACTCCTCTTTGGTCAGACCTCATCTGGAATACTGTGTCCAGTTTTGGGCGCCACATTTTAAAAAAGACATCAACAAACTGGAGCAAGTTCAGAAAAGAGCGACCAGAATGGTGACCGGTCTGCAAACCCTGTCTTATGAGGAAAGGTTGCAGGATTTGGGAATGTTTAGCTTGCAGAAGAGAAGACTAAGAGGAGACTTAATAACTGTCTACAAATATCTCAAGGGCTGTCACATTGTAGAAGCATCATCTTTATTCTCATTTGCACAAGGAAAGACTAGAAGCAATGGGATGAAACTGAATGGAAGATTAGATATAAGAAAAAAAAATCACATTTTTCCTACAAAAATTTTCTTTTAGCCCCAGTTTTTTTATTTTCACCCCAAAATTTGTTGTGCAATTTCTCCTGAGAATGCAGAATCCCCATATGTGGTGAAAAAATACTGTTTGGGTGCATGGTAGGGCTCATAAAGGAAGGAGTGAGGTTATGGAATGCAGATTTTAATGGAATGGTCTGCAGGTATTATGTGTTTGGATATCCAATGATGTGCCTAAACAGTAGAAACCCCTGAAAAGTGACTTCATTTTGAAAACTAGACCTTTCAAGGAGTGTATCTAGATGTGTGGTAAGCACTTTGAAGCACCTTCACAGAAGTTTATAACATAGAGCCATGAAAATGAAAAACTCACATTTTTCCTACAAAAATTAAATTATAGCCCCAAACAGGACAAGAGAAAATGCAACAAAAATTTGCTAATATGTGGCCCAAAGCTAATTTTCAGGCACAGTGCAAAGCTCAGACGGTAAGAAGCGCCATATTAGAGTTCAGATATTGCTGGACTGGTTTGATGGCACCATGTCACATTGTCAAAGTCCCTGAGGCGCCAAAACAGCAGAATCCCCCATATGAAACATCATTTTACAAACGATACCTATCAATAAATGAATCTGGGAGTGCAGTAATCATATCGACACCACAAGTAGATCATAGAATTTTATACCATTGGGCAGTGAAGAAAAAATAATTACATTTTTACCACAAAAATTTTGTTTTACCGCTAGATTTTACATTTTCACTCTGGGTAATGGGTAAAAATGGCACCAAAATTTTTACCACAAATTCTGCTGAATGTAGAAATACCCTATATATGGCTGTACAGTATTGCTTAGCCACACAGCGAGACTCTGGAGGGACATACCTCTATTTGCCTCCTGGAGCACAGATTTTCCTAGAATAGTTTGCAGACTCCATATACAGAGCCCCTAAGTGATAGAAGAGCAGCATCCCCCCTCAAGTGACCTCATTTTTGGAAATTAAACCCCTTTTATGAATTTATCTGCAAGTGTAATGATAATTTTGACTCCATGGGTGCTTTTCAGAAACAAGCAGAAGGGGATGCTGAGTAAAAAATTGCAAACTGCTGTTGTGGTGACCAGTAGGTTATGAAGCCGTAAATTAAGCAGGTTGTCAGAAATGCCAAACATGTGGACGCTTAGGCTATGTGTACTCGTAATTTGAGGTCCTGCGGATTTTTCCACGCAGATTTGTAAAAATCCGCAGGTAAATTCTCAGATCAAAAGACCTGCGGTTTACCTGTGGATTAGCCTGCAGTTTTACACCTCTACAATGGAGAAGGTGTGAAACTGCAGCAGATTCCGCACAAAGAATTGACATGCTGCGGATTTGAACCCACAGCAAATCCGCGCAGAAAAATCTGCAGCATGTGCACAGCGTTTTTCAGTTTACCATTGAAAACAATGGTACTGTACAACGCACCTAAATCTGATGCGGACCCGCAGAGCCTGAAACGCTGCAGATCCGCAGCAGAATCTGCACCGTGTGCACATGGCCTAAATGTGGTTTAGGCTCACTGTGGGGCTCAGAACGGAGGGGAGCTTTTGGATTTGAAAGCACAGAATTTGTTGAATTTCTTTTGGATGCGAGGAGATATCTCGCTTTTACATACTCTTTGTACTACCAGTAACTGTAAACCCCTATATTTCCATTGACAGATGACAGACATGAGTGGGAATTTTTTTTTGTGAACTGAGTTGAAGCTTTTATTTGGTCCATTTTTCATAACATTTGGGATCACATTTATCTGGTGCTCTATGCTTAGCACTTACTTTAGGGTTTCCATCTAAATCTCTGAGTGACATCATTCAGATGAACCCCTAAAGGATCCATTCACTATGAGACAGAAGCATTATCTCTGTTCAGCAATGTCCTATTTTTCGGAAGTGCACAAAACTGTGGAGGACCGCACTTTTATTCATGCCTAAAAAAAACGTACACTGCTGTATCATAGACCACAGCGTTTTCTCTGCCTCAATATAGGGAATCTTCCACTTGGGGTTCCGTCTGAATCACGTATTTCAGAAATTTACATGGAAACCCCGGTGTAAGCTCTCAGAGGAGAGTGCAGGATAAATATGCACCAAGCCTTACTGTAATCTTTGTGAGGCAGAATGAACAAATCAACAGTAGGAGAAGAATTGGTGATTAGACAACTTTATTCTTCTGGTCAGAGTGATTGCTGCATTACCAGATTTATATTGGGCAGTTCTGTTTGGCTGCTGTCACAAACTAAAAGACTTTTTTTGCAAAAACTAGTTTCTGCATCTCCGTTTTTTTAGAGCTGTAATTTTCTATATTTTTGGCTAACATTCTTTTGAGGGCCCAGTTGTCGTTTTTATTGAAAAAGATCGGGGAAGAAACCTCCAGCGATGAAATCAAGAAGGATTGTACTCACTCAGGTGCCACAAGTGGAAGACAGGAGACACGTTCCTTTCAAATTCCATATAGGTTTATTTGCTTCATAAACCCAGAAGCACCAACAAAAAGGAGAAACTGCCTTTAGAGCAGGCAAAACAAAGTATCAGTGTCCATAGCACAGACCTCTAGAGAGCTATGTGGGAGTTCCTGCTCTCCCAAGACACCAGCCACCGCTAACTTACATGGCCAGGTCACATGACCCTGACCTCACACAGGTCCAGGAAGGATTCTGCTCCCTCAGGCCTGTGGGCACACAGGTTGGAGTAATTTCCAGCACTCAGGCTCGGTCTGGAGCCACATACACAGGAAGACTTCTCCCTCTCTGTGCACAGACCATATGCCAAACAACAGCCTCCATTATGTAGGCTGTAACCACATCCACATGGGAGGTATATGGGTAACCAGACCTGCCCATCTCTCTTAGCTACCCCCAACCCGGACACAGATGCCTAAACGACATCTTAGTGCTCACGTGCACTAAAGCAAAATACTGAGTTGAATTGCACAGGGCAGCCATCTCTGCGACACATACCTCCAATTGATTATACAGCCATTAGCGTCCTTACAAAGGAAAGTTATCCCAGTTACAACCTGGGATGAACAACCAACATGTTTCAGCCAAGAGCCTTAATCCTGGTATGTTTAAGGCTCTTAACTGAAACATGTTGGTTGTTCATCCCAGGTTGTGGTTACCAGGATCCATGTCTTTTTATTGTACCGAATAAAAGTCTTTTCATATTTTCTTTACATAAAAGATAACCTACCTTCTTGATTTCATTGCTGGAGGTTTCTTCCCCCGTCTTTTTCTATTTCGTTGACATCCAAAACTGAGATGGCTCCGAGCAATGTTACTTCATCCGGCAAGGTGCTGCAACAGATGGTGAGCTGACATTTTTCCCCACTATTTTCTCTATGTAGTTTTTATTTATATTAGTTTTGGATGCATGACATGTTTTGATAGCTTTCTATTCAGATTTTTTGAGGCAGAATGAACAAAAACCAGCAATTCAGGAATTTTTTTTAATGTTGTTTCACGTGTGGTAAAATTGATAAGGCAGCTTTATTCTTCGGGTCAGTACGATTAAACCACATTTATATCTTTTTTTAATGTTTTGGTGCTTTTACATAAGGAAAAACTATTTAACCCCTTTCTGACATCAAACATAATAATCCATCCATGTGACTTGTGTCTGTCTGACCAGGGACGGATTATTACGTCTGCGCGATCACTCGCACACACAGGTGTTGTAGGGATGGTCGCTGACGGGTGTCAGCTGATTCTGACAGCTGTCACCCAGCAATACGTGTAAGGAGCGGTCACGAGATTACAGCATTCCAGGAGCCATCAGATGGCTGACAGCTGCTCTGCCTTTGGATCGGAGACCCCGCGGCGTGACGACATCCGGGTCACCAGAGCTAGGAAACATGCTGATCATGCGCAGTGCATGATCAACAACTTTTCCTGCCAGTGCAGAGCTGACAGCTTCTACAGTATGGGGATGCAATCAGCCTGCAAAAAAGGATTGTCCCATAGTGGAACTAAGTTAAAAAAAAGTATAAAAAAATGTAAAAAATTTTTTAAATAATTGTACAAATATAAAAAAAACAAAAATAAAAAATTCTTAAGATATTTTATAATATTATGCTTCTATAAATAAGTATTTCAATGAAAAAAAATATAAAAAAGAAAAAAAAAAGAAAAAAGAAGGCAAAAAAACAATGCTTTTTCATCATACCACTGAACAAAAAGTGGAATAAAACGTGATCAAATAGATGTATATAAATAAACATGGCACTGCTGAAAATGTCATCTTGTCCTGCAAAAAGCAAGCTGCCATTCAGCTCCATCAGAAAAAAATAAAAAAGTTATAGCTCTCAGATTAAAGCGATGCAAAAATAATTATATTGTCTCTAAAATAGTTTTTATTGTGTAAAAGCGTCAAAACATTAAAAAAAATAAATGAGGTATCGCTGTAAGCATACTGAGCTGAAAAATAAAAATGCATAATCAATTTTACCACACACGGAAGGGCATAAACCTCCTCAAAAAAAATCCTGACTTACTGCCTCCCAAAAATTGGAATAGAAAGCAATCAAAAAATGTCATGTGCTTGAAAATGGTATGAATAAAAACATCAACTCTTCCCGGAGAGAACAAGCCCTCACATGACTCTGTGGGCCACAATATGGAAAAATTACCATATAGCGCTCAAAATATGGTGATGCAAAAACTATTTAGTCGCCTGATCACTTATAGCACATGATTAGCGACCTAAAAACTAAATAAAACTAATTTTAATGTTCTAATGTTGATTTTTTCATTCTGCCGCCCAAAGATTGCAGTAAGGCTCGACGCACATTTATCCTGCACTCTGCGCTTGCATCGTAATCTCCATGTGAATCTCTGAAATATGTAATTCAGATGGGATTCCATGTTACTGGTAGTACAAAGGCTCTGGAAAAGCAAAATGGCTTTTCTGCCGAAAGAAAATCAGCAAATTCTCCGCTCTCAAATACAAATGCCCCACTCCCTTATGTACCTAAACCACATATTGTGTCCATGTTTTATATTTCTGAAGTGATGAGAGCCCGCCTAACTTACGGGTGCATGCCTCCAGAAGCAGTTTGCAATTTTCACTCGACAACATTCATTGCTGCTTGTTTCTGGAAAATACCCGTGGAGTCAAAATCGTCACTACACCTGTAGATAAATTCCCCAAGAGGTAAAGTTTCCCAAATGGGGTCACTTGAAGGGATAGTCTACTCTTCTAGCAATTATGTGCTCTGTATATGGAGTCCGCAAACTTTTCTAGAAAAATCTGCGCTCCAGGAGGCAAATAGCGCTCCATCCCTCCCGAGTCTCCCCATATGGCTAAGTAGTACTATACAGCCACATATGGGGTATTGCCACATTCAGTAGAAATTGTGGGACAAATTTTGGTGCCATATTTACCGACTTCTTGAGTGAAAATGTAAAATCTGGGGCTAAAACAAAAGTTTAGTGGTAAAAATGTAGTTATTTTTTCTTCACAGCCCAATGGTATAAAGTTCTGTGACACAACCATGGTGTCAATATGATCACTGCACCTCTAATAATTCATTGAGAGGTGTGGTTTATAAAATGGGGTCCCTTATGGGGAGTTCTGCTGTTCTGGCATCTCATGGGCTCTCCCAGTGGGTCAACACCTACAAAACCATAACAGTAAAATCTGGCGATCCTTGCATTCTGAGCTTTGCACTGTGCCTAAAAAAATTTCCCGATTACATTTACGGTATAGGCACCCTCATGAAAAAATACACCTTAGTTTGTTGCAGAAAAAAATCCTATTAGCCCTTAGAAAAATTAAAAACTTGGGGCTAAAACAACATTTTGGTGGTAAAAATGTAATTTATTCTTTCTTCACCGCTCAGTGGTATAAAAATCTGTGATGCACATATGGTGTCCATATGATAACTGCACCACTAGATGAGTTCATTGGGGAGTGTAGTTTGTAAAATGAGTTCACATATATGAGGTTTCTGTTGTTCTTTTACCTCAGGGGCTCTGCCAATGTGACAAGGCACCCTCAAACCATTCAAGCAAAATCTGAACTCCAATTTGACATTTCTTCCCTTCTGAGCTTTGCACTGTGCATCAAAAGTAGTATTCCCCAACATACGGGGTAACGGTGTACTCAGGAGAAATTGCACAACAAACTGTATGGTGCAGTTTCTCCTGTGACCCTTATGAAAATGCAAAATTTGTGGCCAATGTTATAAACTTCTGTGAAGAACCTGGGGGTTCAAGGTGCTCACCACACATCAAAGTACACTCCTTGAGGGGTTGATGTTTCCAAAATGAGGACATTTGTGGGGGATTACCACTGCTTAGGAACATCAGGGGCACTCCAAATGGGGCATGACCTCCGCTAATGATTCCAGGAAATTTTACATTAAAAAAGTCAAATGACATTCTTTCCCGTCTGAGCCCTGCCGTGCGCCAAAACAGTAGTTTTCCCCTCATATGGGGTATCAGCATACTCAGGGGAAATTTCACTACAAACTGTATGGTGCAATTTCTCTTGTTACCCTCATGAAAATGCAAAATTTGAGGCTAAAACATAATTGTGGGGAAAATTTGATATTTTTTTTCATAGCTCAATGTTATAAACTGCTGTGAAGCACCTGAGGGTTCAATGTGCTCACCACAAATCTAGATCAGTTCCCTGAGGGATCTAGTCTACAAAATGGTGACACTTGTGGGGAATTTTAATTGTTTAGGCAGATCAGGTGCTTTCCAAATGCAACATGGCATCTGCCAATTGTTCCAGCAAATTTTGCTCTGCCGTGCATCCAAACAGTGGTTTTCTTCCTCATATGGGGTATTGGCATGCTCAAGAGAAATTACACAACAAAATTTGGGATTCATTTTTTCATGTCTCCCAAATAAAAAAATTTGGAACCAAAGTAATTTTTTTGTGAAAAAAAGGTAAATGATATTTAAAAAAAAAAAACTCCTGTTAAGCACCTAAAGGGTTATAAACTTCTTGAATGTGGTTTTGAACACCTTGAGGGGTGCAGTTTTTAGAATGGTGTCACTTCTGGGTATCTTCTATCATATAGACCCCTGATAGTGACTTCAAATGTGATGTGGCCCCAAGAAAAATGGTTTTGGAAATTTTGCTGGAAAAATTAAAAATTCGCTAGTCAACTTTTAACCCTTATAGCTTCCTAAGAAAATAAATTTTGGTTCCAAAATTATGCTGATGTAAAATAGACATGTGAGAAATGTTATTTATTAACTATTTTGTGTGATATATTTCTGTGATTTAAGGGCATGAAAATTCAAAGTTGGAAAATTGCAAACTTTCCCAAATTTTCATTAAATTTCCATTTTTTTCACAAATATACAACAGTAAGGGTGGTTTCACATTAGCGCTTTTTAAGCGCACGCACGGCCGGGGGTAGCTCCGCCCCCGAGCCGGCTCTCTGCCCAGCGTGCCCGCCCCTTGCTTGTAGCGTCGCCTCCTAGCGCACAGCGGCGCCTGCGATCGGCGCACCCTATCTTTAGCATAGGGTGCGCAGATCGTGCGCAGGCCGTGCGCTAGTTGCGCTTTGACCTGCGCTGTGCACTTTTGACGGTGCGCCGTGCGCGCCAAAATCCGAAAAGTTTGATTTTGGCGCGCACGGCGCACCGTCAAAAGTGCGCAGGTCAAAGCGCAACTAGCGCACGGCCTGCGCACGATCTGCGCACCCTATGCTAAAGATAGGGTGCGCCGATCGCAGGCACCGCTGTGCGCTAGGAGGCGGCGCTACAAGCAAGGGGCGGGCACGCCGGGCAGAGAGCCGGCTCTGGGGCGGAGCTACCCCCGGCCGTGCGTGCGCTTAAAAAGCGCTAATGTGAAACCACCCTTATACTGAAGAAATTTTAACACTAACATGAAGTACAATATGTTACAACAAAACATTCTCAGAATCATTGGTACCCGTTGAATCATTCCAGAGTTATTACCACATAAAGTGACAGTGGTCAGAATTGTAAAAATTGGCAGGGTCATTAACGTGCAAACCATCTTTGCGAGTAAAGGGGTTAATAGAAAAATAATTATTTTTGCATATCTTTATTCTGAGAGTTATAACTTTTTTATTTTTCCGCTGATGGGGCTGTATGGCAGCTTGTTTCTTGTAGGACACGATGATGTTTTCAGCAATGCTGTTTATTCATATTCATCTTTTGTTTCCATTTTATTCCACTGTTTGTGGTATGATGATAAAGCATCTTTATTTGCTTCATGTTTTTTTTACTCCTGTGTTTTGGGTTATGTTAGGCACATTGAGCCTCTTTCTTTGCTTCTTCCACCTGGCGTTTCAACTGTTTCAGGCGCACATCATTTCCCTCCGCCAGGCCTTTGTACTGCTCAGAATTACGCCTTTCATCATCCATTTGCCTTTGTACAACCTTCAGTTTTTTCTCCGTACGACGTAATTGTTTGCTAGCAGATTGCTGCACTTTAATTTCTGCATCAAGCTGTTCCTCCAGTAGTGCAACCTTTGCTTCTAAGTCCTTATTCTGGCGAACTAATTGCTGACGGGCATTCTTATTCTTCTGAGCATTACTACGTTCTGTCTTCAGATCAGCATCCATCTGGTCAACCTGAAGTGTGGCCTTTCTCAGCTTGTCATTGGCTAATTCAACGTTGCCGTGTTATTCCTCCACTTCTTCTTCAAGCTGAACAATGCGAGACTCTAACCGCCTCTTTTCTTCCAAAGCCAGAGCACCTTCACCTCTGTTGTTGGCAATCACATCAGCCAGTTCATCTCTTTCCTGCTGTGCTTGTCTTTTAACACACTCTGCAGCAGCAAGCTCCATCTGCAAACGAATCACCACTGCTTCCATACTTTTCAAATTCTTATTGTCTTCACACTGTTCATCACTCAGGCCTGGCCGCTGTAAGTCTTCATCCCACTTCTTCTCCCGCAGAAGACCTCTTACAGTTTCCGTTAGTACTCCTACCTCTTCTCTGAGGGACTTATTCAGACCTTGCCACGATGCCAGGTGACCTTTGAGCTCGAAGACTTCTTTCTCTAGCTCATCCAGTCTGTGCTCCCTTTCTCTCTCAGAGCCACAGTCACCCCTAGAGTCTGAGTCACGCCGATCAACTGAGTCAACCCTCCAGTTACCCTCTGACCGTGTGTCCACTCCAGTCACCTCATCTCCCAGCCCACCATCTGTCTTATCACGAGACGTCAGGTCCGTCAGTTGGGCAGATGTACTTCTTCTTCCAGTCACTTCTACATCAGACCTGTCCACTTTAGGAGGTGTCACCATCTCAAAGTCTGTTAATCCAACAGTAGAAACGTCTCCCTCATTCGACCATACATCATCAAACAACACAAAGTCCCGGCCCCTCTCCAAGGCATAGTCTAAGTCACGTGGTATCCTGCCCCCTTGGCACGCACCACCTTTGGTCCCCTCGAACACTACTCGGTCTACTGCATAGTTCACCTTGACCCCATGTTTACAGCGAACCCTGGCATTTTTCTTGGTCAGAGACAAAACGAGAGGAGTTCCTGTCAGAGTTACCTTACTCTCTGAGTCCAGTCTACCAGAGACTCCATCCCCGTGCAGCATCATGGTACACACCTGTGGCCTGTCATTATCTGGAAAATACATGCCGCACTCCTCAAAACTCATACAGACACACTGCGGTTCCCCAGACATACCCACTGAGGCAACCAGTGCTGCCATTTCCTGAACCACCCCAATTTGGGTCACCGCCCCCTCCCGGGACACCATCCCTTTTTGGGTTACCATCCCAATTTGGGTCACTGCCCCCTTCTGGGACTTCACCCCCTTTTGGGCTACCACCCCGATTTGGGCCACCACACCCTTTCGGGACTTCCCCATATCCGTTATACCGTTCTTCTCAGACCACAGTTCACACAACACAGTTTATGTCTTTTAACGATACCACACAAGTCTTTGTTGGCACCACCACAGGTCCTGCTGTCACCGATCACAGACACCACCGACTGCTGTTCACACACAGAGGCTGGTGTCCTCTTCGTAACCCCACCAAGTTACCGGAAGCTGCTTGTCACCTTCTTGACTCCCACTGAGCCACCGCAGGCTGAGTTGAGAAAAGAAGAAAAAAAACACCACACAAAAACTCACGTGTCCTGTCTGTGTGCTATTCAGGATGTACCGTCTCCGTTGCCCCTAGCAACAAGGCTACAATATTGCCCTTTGCAATTCTCCACCACATGTGAGGTAGCGCTGTCATTTAAGTAGGGGATCACTCGCTTGGCAGCCACAAAATCAGATCCGGCACAGGTTTTCCATAAACCAGTATAGTCCATGCGGTTTATTAAACATCATAAACCATGACCAGCAATATATTAACGGCATAGCGTCCATGACAGAGCTTCACTCTGTTAGCAATGTCCAATATGCAGGCTTTTCAGCCTCACAGTTATATCTCACCCCGTCAGGGTTCTCTCATGGCTGCTTCTCCATACTGCAGACATTCATTCCCTCCAGGGAACTCTCAGGCACTTGCAGCCATTACTCACAGCGTCCACATGTGCTGTCAGGCAGGAAGCCCCATCTCAGCGGGAACTTCCACACTGGACCAACTGGGTCCAAGCATTCACCACCTGTGACCTACCCTGGCCACATTATATGGTTCATAGCCACACCCACCGGGTCACATGACTCATCACAGGTCCTTCATGCATTTGCACACTCTTTCCAACAGTGCTTTAAACACACCCCCTGGGTGGGTTCGTAAGTAACCAGGCTCGCCCATCTCTCTAGTTACCTGGAGACTTCTCCCTTACACATTGAAACAACACCTCAGCAATATCATTGTTGAACAACACATAAGTCTCCATCCCAAAGCCACCCACTTTGGGATACATAACGGCCATTCCGTATTCTGCCATTCATCCTTTCTCCTTGGACATCCACACAGCACCCCCTAGCGGACTCAGTGGTTACTACACCACAGTTAACTAGTCGTAAAGTTTTATAGTTTGGGCTGTTCCGGATGGGGCAATACCAAATATGTGTACTTTCTTTGTTTATTTTTTTTCCTAAAATAATTTATTTATGGGTTCAATATATATATCTAATATATAAAGCTCAAAGTGTGTGTGTATGTGTGTGTGCGTGTGTGTGTATGTGTGAATGTCCGGGATAGGCATCCGCACCGTCGCAGCTACAGCCAAAAAATTTGGCACAGTCGCACGTCTGGACCCCGAGAGCATCCTAAGCTATGTTGTGAGGCGAAATTTTAACCCCACGCGTTCCAATTCACCAAACAAGTTTGCCCCTAGCTACATACTGGGGGAAAAAGTGTGCGCGCATCAAGCCCCGCCCCTCATTGTGATGTCATAATGCCCCTATTTGCATACTGGGGAAACATTGTGTGCGTATCAAGCGCCTCCCCTCATTATGATGTCACAATGGTTGCCATGGCGACGCTGATGTCATCATAGGTTGCAAGCCCTGCCGCCACTCATTATGATGTCATAATGATTGACTATGGAATGGAGGATGTGTGATGGGTATATGGGCACTGGAGCACTGGACTATGGGATGGAGGATACATATGACGGGTATATGGGAACTGGACTATGGGATGGCAGATATGTATGACGGGTATATGGGCACGGGACTATGGGATGGCGGATATGTATGATGGGTATATGGGCACGGGACTATGGGATGGAGGATATGTATGACGGGTATATGGGCACGGGACTATGGGATGGCGGATATGTATGATGGGTATATGGGCACGGGACTATGGGATGGAGGATATGTTTGATGGATATATGGGCATGGGACTATGAGATGATGGATGTATGATGGGTATATGGGCACTCGACTATGAGATGGAGGATATGTAAGATGGGTATATGGGCACGGGCCTATGGGATCGTGGATATGTATGATGGGTATATGGGCACGGGACTATGGGATGGAGGATAATTATAATTTGCTATAACTAACCACAGTTAGTTACTATGCCCGGGCAGCGCTGGGCTCTTCAGCTAGTAATATATAAAGCTCAAAGTGTGTATGTATGTGTGTATGTGTGTGTGTGTATGTCCGGGATAGGCATCCACACCGTCGCAGCTACAGCCACAAAATTTGGCACAGTCGCACGTCTGGACCCCGAGAGCATCCTAAGCTATGTTGTGAGGTGAAATTTTAACGCCGCGCGTTCCAATTCACCAAACAATTTTGCCCCTATTTACATACTGGGGAAAAAGTGTGTGCGTGTCAAGCCCCGCCCCTCATTGTGATGTCATAATGCCCCTATCTACATACTGGGGAAACAGTGTGTGCGTATCAAGCCCTGCCCCTCATTATGATGTCACAATGGTTGCCATGGCGACGCTGATGTCATCATAGGTTGCAAGCCCCGCCCCTCATTATGATGTCATAATGGTTGACTATGGGATGGAGGATGTGTGATGGGTATATGGGCACAGGACTATGGGATGGAGGATGTGTGATGGGTATATGGGCACTGGACTATGGGATGGAGGATATGTATGACGGGTATATGGGCATGGGACTATAGGATGGAGGATGTGTCATGGGCATATGGGCACTGGACTATGGGATGGAGGATATGTATGATGGGAATATGGGCACGGGACTATGGGATGGCGGATATGTATGATGGGTATATGGGCACAGGACTATGGGATGGAGGATATGTATGATGGGTATATGGGCATGGGACTATGAGATGAAGGATGTGTGATGGGTATATGGGCACTCGACTTTGGGATGGCAAATATGTATGATGGGTATATGGGCATGGGACTATGGGATGGAGGATGTGTGATGGGTATATGGGCATGGGACTATGGGATGGAGGATGTGTGATGGGTATATGGGCACTCGACTATGGGATGGAGGATATGTATGATGGGTATATGGGCATGGGCCTATGAGATGGAGGATGTGTGATGGGTATATGGGCACTGGACTATGGGATGGAGGATGTGTGATGGGTATATGGGCACTGGACTATGGGATGGAGGATATGTATGATGGGTATATGGGCATGGGCCTATGGGATGGTGGATATGTATGACGGATATATGGGCATGGGACTATGAGATGAAGGATGTGTGATGGGTATATGGGCACTCGACTATGGGATGGCAGATATGTATGATGGGTATATGGGCACGGGACTATGGGATGGAGGATGTATGATGGATGTATGGGCAGGGGACTATGAGATGAAGGATGTGTGATGGGTATATGGGCACTCGACTATGGGATGGCGAATATGTATGATGGGTATATGGCCATGGGACTATGGGATGGAGGACGTGTGATGGGTATATGGGCACGGACCTATGGGATGGAGGATATGTATGATGGATATATGGGCACGGGCCTCTGGGATGGTGGATATGTATGATGGGTATATGGGCACAGGACTATGGGATGGAGGATAATTATAATTTGTTATAACTAACTACAGTTAGTTAGTATGCCCGGGCAGCGCCGGGCTCTTCAACTAGAATATATATATATATATCTATATACACTGCTCAAAAAAGTAAAGGGAACACTTAAACAACAGAATATAACTCCAAGTAAATCAAGCTTCTGTGAAATCAAACTGTCCACTTAGGAAGCAACAAGCAACACTGATTGAATCAATATCACATGCTGTTGTGCAAATAGAATAGACAACAGATGGAAATTATTGGCAGTTATCAAGACATCCTCAATAAAGGAGTGGTTCTGCAGGTGGGGACCACAGACCACATCTCAGTACCAATGCTTTCTGGCTATTTGTTTGGTCACTTTTGAATGTTGGTTGTGCTTTCATACTTGTGGTAGCATGAGACAACTCTACAACCTACACAAGTGGCTCAGGTATTGCAGCTCATCCAGGATGGCACATCAATGCAAGCTGTGGCCTGAAGGTTTGCCGTGTTTTTCAGGTAACATCCAGAGGCTGTAGGCGCTACCAGGAGGCAGGCCAGTACACCAGGAGATGTGGAGGGGGCCGTAGGAGGGCAACAACCCAGCAGCAGGACCGCTACCTCCACCTTTGTGCAAGGAGGATCAGGAGGAGCACTGCCAGCTGAACAGCTTAAAGCACCCCCTCCCTCCTGAAAAAAATCACAGAGTTGCATTTCTTTCACCATTTCATCACATTTGCTATTTTCCCCCCATCTTACAGAACATTACACTGTACAGTGAATAGCGTCATTCATAACTACAACTTGTCCTATAAAAATAAACTGTCAAGCGGCTATGTTGAAAGGAAATTAAAAACAAGTTGTGCATTTGGAAAAATTTAAAGTGCAAAAATGGAAAATGGTCTGGTCAGGAAAGGGTTAAAGAATAAATTGTAAACAGTGTGTTACCATACAATTTCCTTTATCAAATCGGTGTCTCCCTATATAACATCTAGTTGTCTATTTATTCATAGATTTCTATTAGGAAAAAATAGAGGCAGAGTTGAACTGGGGTGCCAAGGGCCCACCAGTAATCAACTCTAAGGCCCCACTTTTCAGCTACATGCAAATGTGACATTATCCTCAATCACAAATGTATATGATAATGAACTGTGTAGATTGCTAAATGAATAAGATCCCGCTTTTATCTGTACATAGTGATTCAAGCATATTGCGCTAAGTACTGCTCATATAAAAGGGTGGTGGCCCACCGGAGGATTCTCCTGTTTTTCTGTGGGGCAGTCCAAGAATGAATAGAGGATTGGCACAATGTAAAGTTCTAAGCAAAGATGCTCTAGGATTAATACTTATATGATGCGGAATTCAATTATTACTAAAGCAGACACGTCAGTAGAGCTGACAGACACTCTTTATAGCAACTTATAGTAGGCCCTTGCAGAACCTTGGACAGCAGCTTGTGTTCAGCTCAGACATACAAACCTCAGCTGTTACCAATTTAACATTTTACAATCAAGAATGCCAAAAGGATTGGCATGTAGCTGTACATCTGACAGCATCACTAGCAGCCATTCAAGTATGCACAGTGCCTGATACTGTGTTATTCCTAGGAGCCTCTGGCTGTTCCAGATCTGATCTAAGTCCAGCTCTTTAGTCAGGTTTTATTTAATCTGCAGTTTTCCAGACAGGTTTCTCTTTAGTTCTTTAGATTAGTATTTTCTAGCTTTGGTTTTACACCTGTATTGAGTTTAGTTTATTTATTTGTTCTTTGCTAAGTCTAAAATGCCACCACTTAGCTTCCCTTTTTAAAGAGTCCAAATGTTCGGATACTGAAGCCAAAATATTGTGTATTTATTTCAGATGGCATTCAGAGAAATGTGTTTTGATGCTTTTATTAACAACATCATTGAAATATGTTTTAAATAAAAGCTGAAAAATTGTAGTTGTGCGAAATAAATCCAGGTTTAAAGTCACCCCTTTTCTCGACTATGAGCTGCCGGCACCAACATCAGGGGCTTATCTACAGCATTCTGTAATGCTGAAGATAAGCCCCCGATCTAACCTGAAAGAGAAGAAAAAGGAGTTATAGTATACTCACCGGGGGGCAGTCCGGTCTTGGTCCGATGGGTGTTGCGGTCCGACGCCTCCTATCTTCTAACGGTGACGTCCTCTTCTTTTCTGTATGGTGTGGCTCCAGCGCAGCCGCACTGCTCTGCCCTGTTGAGGGCAGAGCAGAATACTGCAGTGCACAGGTGCCGGACCCCTCCCAGCGCCTGCGCACTGCAGGAATCTGCTCTGCCCTTAATAGGGCAGAGCAGTGCGCCTGCGCCGGAACCATGACAGGCAGAAAAGAAGATGTCACTGTTAGAAGATGGGAGGTGCCGGACCGGACGATGACAGCCATCGGACCGGACCAAACGCCAGGGTGAGTATAATCTAGCTCTTTTTTCTTATCTTTCAGGTTACATTGGGGGCTTATCTACAGCATTACAGAATGCTGTAGATAAGCCCCTGATGTCGGTGCCGGCAGCTCATCGTCGAAAAAAGGGTGACAGATTCCCTTTAAACTATGAGTCTTTTTGCAGTCATTTATAAGTTGATGAGAGCATAAAAGGCTTACAAATTTATATTAATGTGTTTTTAGACGAGTATCTCATCATAAATTTATATAGTTGATTGAAGAAAGTCTTTCACGTTTAACCTTTATATACTTACAAATCCCGTAAAACATCCAACTCTGTTATCAGTTGTGAAGGAGCGCTAGATGTTTCCCATCAGTGCCACTGTTGTTCTTGGCAGTTGTGTTTCTCCTTTGCAGCTCCAGATCTCTCTAGTGGTCAATGCTCATTATCTGCATCCATCTTTAGCAAGAGCTTTTTAAGGATGTATTTCTCATTTGCCCTTGCCTGCGCAATTTTCTTTAAGTGGTTCATAACCTCTGTGAAGGTCCTCTATTTCTGTTTTGTTTCTTACTTACTCTGCTTGTCTCTGGCCATGTCATCCTGTTTACTGCTTGATCTTGTGCTGGTATAACTGAAAAAGCTTCACCTATCCTGACCCTGGTCTGTCTAACTATGGTTTCTGTCTCCCATTTTGTTACTCTGTACTTGCGTCTCTTAAACATACAGGTGCATCTCACAAAATTAGAATATCATCAAAAAGTTAACTTATTTCAGTTCTTCATAACAAAAAATGAAACTCATATATTATATAGAGTCATTACAAACAGAGGGATCTATTTCAAGTGTTTATTTCTGTTAATGTTGATTGTGGCTTACAGCCAGTGAAAACCCAAAAGTCATTATCTCAGTAAATTAGAATACTTTATAACACCAGCTTGAAATAATTAATTAATTAAAATCCGAAATGGTGGCCTACTGAAATGTATGTTCAGTAAATGCCCTCCATACTTGGTGAGAGCTCCTTTGGCATCAATTACTGCATCAATGCAGCATAGCATGGAGACGATCAGCCTGTGGCACTCCTGAACTGAACTGTATCTTATAACAAACACATTAGCTGCTGCAGCTCTCACAATTCTGCATCACAGTGTATTGCAACACTGACTCCCTGTGAGATAGAAAGTGGAAAGTCCTGAGTGGAAACTGCAGATGTGTCAGCTATAAACACACACCTCTACAGTGAGATCAAAAAAGAAAAGGGTGGCCATTACATATCATATGATGCTTTGGAAGAAATAAAGTTCATTTTCTCTCTGGTGCCACACTTTCAGTACAGCTGACAGACGCCTTCATAATGCTATTATCTTACAAATTAGCCCTATATATTCAGGTTAATAGCATTATTAGACATGACAGATTCTCTTTTAGTAATGTTCTATCTACAAAAAATACAGTTACTGGTTATAGCTGTTGGAATGTGTATATCTTTTTAGAATAAAAGCAGTAATGTTTGTTTTTCTCCTGTAGAGAGCCCTTAAGAAGAATAAATAGGATCAACCCTCTTTGGCCATCTATACAGGCATGTAGGTCATAGAATAAAATGATACCTTGATATTTGCAATCCAATGTGTTATTGCTGAGAAAGCCATACTTTTCTTAACCCCTTAGCCCCCTGAGCTTTTTTCGGTCTTACGTTTTAGTTTTTCGCTCCCCTCCTTCCCAGAGCCATAACTTTTTTACTTTTCCATCAATATGGCCATGCGAGGGCTTATTTTCTGCGGGAAGAGTGGTACTTTCGAACAACTGTGTGCTTGAAAATGGAAAAAAAATTCCAAGTGCGGCGAAATTGCAAAAAAAGTGCAATCCCACACTTGTTTTTTGTTTGGCTTTTTTGCTAGGTTCACTAAATGCTAAAACTGACCTGCCATTATGATTCTCCAGGTCATTACGAGTTCATAGACACCAAATACAGGTCTAGGTTCTTTTTTATCTAAGTGGTGAAAAAAAATCCAAACTTTGCCAAAAAAAAAAAAATTGGACCATATTCCGGATACCCGTAGTGTCTCCATTTTTGATCTCGGGTCGGGTGAGGGCATTTTAATGCAATGTCGCAGCGTCCAAAAAAACGTGATTCTGGCGTTTTGACTTTTTCTTCTCGCCAAGCCGTTTAGCGATCAGGTTAATCCTTTTTTATTGATAGATCGGGCAATTCTAAATGTGGATGTACCAAATATGTGTATGTTTGATTTTATTTTTATTGTTTTATTTTCAATGGGGTGAAAGGGGGTGATTTGAATCGTTATATTTTATTTTTTTTAATATTTTTAAATTTGGGAGTCCTCAGTGGTTGATACATTTTAATGGCTAACTGAAATGATGGTAACACATTGCAAGCTTTTGAGACTACTCAGGTCTCTTCATCAGGCATAGACTAATACATCTGATGATGTCTAGCCTGATCAAGAGACCTGAGTAGTCTTGAAGGCTGTGTGCACACGATGCAGATATCCAGCGGATCCGCAGTGGATTTTTCCGCGCAGAAACGCTGCATATCCGCATTGTGATGTACAGTAGCATGTTAGCCAATTGAAAAAAAAAACACTGTGCAGACGCTGCGGATTTTTCCGCGCGGTTTTCCTGCGGTACAAAATCCGCAGCATGTCACTTCTTTTGTGCGGTTTTCCACCTCCCCAAGTCTCAAAATCCACAGGGCAAAAAAGTACATGTGAACTCAGCCGAAAGTTTGCAATGTGTTACCATCTTTTCAGTTAGCCATTTAAAGGTATCAACCACTGAGGATTCTCAGTTCTAAATATTTTTCTATCTACTGGCTAACACGGTACAAAGATATATATCTTTCCTGTATTAATATTTTTAAACACTTTTTTTACTTTTGGCATGCTTCAATAGTCTCCATAGGAGACTAGAAGCTGCCATAGCCTGATCGGCTCTGCTACATAGAGGCGATGGTCAGATCGCCTCTATGTAGTAGAATTGCTGACTTGCTATGAGCACCGACCACTGGGTGGTACACAAAGCAATCCGGCACTGACAACCATAGACATCTACAGGAGACCTCGGGTTGTCACGCCGACACACCAGTGACCCGTGATCAAGTGATGCGGGTCACCGGTGTGCGTAATTCTGACGCGATTGCCGGAAACGCCATTTAAATGCCGCTGTCAGCATTTGACAGCAGCATTTAACTAGTTAATACCCATGGAAGGATTGCGATTCCGGCTATTGCGGGCACATGTCAGCAGTTCAAAATAGCTGACATGTCCCGGGAAGGATGTGGGCTCACTGCCGGAGCCCACATCAAAGGGAGGGAGTCCAACATCGGCGTACTATTACACCCGATGTTGGAAAGGGGTCAATATGTAATATAGCTGTTAAGATCTATGGGCTGGTCATAGATCTCCCAGAGAATCTGCCTCCAGAGCTTATTTTAAAAGAAAGGGTACGTTACCAGTGTGAGACATGTAGATCAAAAAAGCAGACTGTCAGTCATTATCTGCCACAATTGTAATGCTGCCTTTCTTTTAAAGAGAATCTGTCACCTATATTTAGTGATATCATGTAAAGATATCATTAACTTGTGTGTCCCATAAGGATTCTAGTCGGGCCTTTGACTCCCCCCAACCCCGCACCTTTGAGGCATAAATACCTTTTTTAGCTTGTTTTGGATGCATGCAAATTGCCACGGTCCGGTCTGATGGGCGTGGCTTAGGAGTCTCCCCCCCACCTCCTCGGCTTGCTTCACGTAATCTTCGTCTGTGAATACCACAGACACCGTTGGTTTCCACACTTGCGCAATGTAAAAGCCCCTGGCGCCTGCACAGTATGCTTTGCCCGACTGTGGGTGAAGCATATAATCGCTACTGCTCAAGCGCCAGTATTTTCCAGCGCGGTCTATGCCCAGGAAGTGTGTCCTGCATGTGAAGACTTCCGGGGCATAAACCGCGCTGGAAAACACCGGCGCTTGTGCTGTAGCGATTATATGCTTCGCCCATAGCCGGGCAAAGCATACTGCGCAGGCGCCGGGGGCCTTTACATTGCGCAAGCGCGGAAACCAACTGTGTCTGTGGTATTCACAGATGAAGATTACGTGAAGCAAGCCGAGGAGGTGGGGGGAAGACTCCTAAGCCATGCCCATCGGACCGGACCGCAGCGATTTGCATGCATCCACAACAAGCTAAAAAAGGTATTTATGCCTCAAAGGTGCGGGGTCGGGGGGAGTCAAAGACCCAACTATAATCCTTATGGGATGCACAATTTAGTGATATCTTTACATGATATCACTAAATATGGGTGACAGATTCCGTTTAAAATAAGCTGCTCTGGATGCAGATTCTTAGGGAGATCTTAGGCCGCCAATAAATCTTAACAGTTCATTTACATATTAAGAAAAACATGGATTTCTTGGGTATAAGATATCAAATCAGAGCTATTAAGGCATCAATTTATTCAGCTTTCTATGACCTACATGCCTATATTGATGGCTTAGGAGGGTTGATCCTACTGTCAGATTCCCTTTAAATATAAAAAATAACGATTCATACCTGACGATTCTGCTAGTGAAGGACTTACTTTTAGATAACCTTTTTGAGATAACTTCTTGATGTGGCCGATAGCGAACAATAACCTCCTAATAAACCACCATTCCCCTCTTTGTCTTGTGCCATCTAGTTCTCGATATACTAAAGCAGAGCTCCAATCCCCACTCAGCCCCCTTCTTTCAGCACAAGTGGATGAGTAGGGTAGTGAATTGTGCAGGACAGGGAATCCGTAATGTGAATTTTTATTTGGGTAAGGACCGTTGTCCACAATTTTAAGTGTTCCCTAAAACGCTTCATAGACTGGTCAGTCACATTTAGAGATACTTGCTAATGACCGCTTCATGCAGCTTTACTTTAATGGCCTCTAATTCTAAGAAAATAAGTTACTTTACTTTTTTCTCTTTATTTATTATAATGATAGCTTCACCGTACATGGCAAGCACTTTTTAACTTTTTCTGTCTCTTCTATTTCCCAATAGATTGTAAGCCTCTGAGCAGGGCCTGCACTCCTCTTATTTCAATTGTTGAACATCTGTATTACTCTGTAATATCTTACATTGTCTGTACATGTGCCTTGAATTGTAAAGTACTGCGGAATAGGTTGGCCTATATTAAAAAAATATATATTATTTTATTATATCATTATATTATTAATATGATTTTTGTTGACTTTCTATTTACTGCCATGTTACGAAGCAATAGCAAATTAAGAAAATTTTTATCAATGTCATTTACTAATAAGGACAGATCTACGATATATTAAAACTAGAATCTTCATTAAATATATGTTAGAAAATCAAACATACATAAAAATAATGATAAGGGTGATTCCAGGTCACATACACAATATTTATAACCTGGAGTCAGCCTTATCAGTGCTTTTGTATAAATTGGACAATATAATTTCTAATATATTTAAAAAGGTTATAATTTTAGTGGTGTCATTTTTGGTTTTGTAACCAGCTCCAAACACATATAAGTCATCCTTAAGAATGAGGCAAAACACCGGCATAAATCTCCCTGTTTTATTAACCTCTATTGGTTTTCATGTTTATGGTGATATAATTATAAAAGGCGCTAATTTAAACTTTTCATCTTTAAACTATGATGCTTTATGCAGGGAGAGTAAAAATTTTGTGAAACGGTTAGAGCCAAGTTGATCTGCATGTACATCATCAATTAATGATTACATGATTACAATAAAGAAGGAAAAGAGCAATGCTTCATAAATTCCTAGCATGAGTGCATAAAACTTACATCCCTAAAGAACGTCTCTGAAAATATATTGTACCACTAAACATTACTGACAAAACAAATGGGCTTAGAGATAAAGAACAGGAAATATTGCCGATCTCAAAGGACTCATTTTTATGCTATATACTTGTCAGCCATAAAAGTTGCCTAAAACCAGAACGAGTAAGCCCCGCTTATGCTGCCACTCGGGGGACCTTCATTTGAATAAGTCATATGAATCACAGATTTGGATGCAGCTTGTTGTAAGTTTAGCACAGCCCCCACCTAAAAGCCCTATTTATTGATAATGTATCCTTTCGACAGGTCCTTTCATGTTCATGTAAATATTTTTCTGTGGAGTACTTGAATTTTATGTTAATGTCTCAAAGGCATAAGAGCCTTGAAGATGGACTGCCCTGTTTATTATTATCAAAAGACATTTACATCACCTAACCTTGCTTTATCAAGGCTGCAAGGAAATAAACAGATGTGTTGATAACAACCTTTGGCATGGGTGCCACATTTGGCACGTGGTTCATATTTGCTTGGCACAGAGGATGCCACATAACATCATGTGACTATTGACGCAACTATGGGGAAGAGTCTTGAGGAGATCATTTGCATATTCCCAGTGCCTTCTGGGATAAGTGAAGAGTCTCTGCGAGCTCAACGATCACTGGGTTTTGGCCGTTGCAGCTGAAAAGAGGAAATCGGAAAACCAGGGGAAGAGTCTTGAGGAGATCATTTGCATATTCCCAGTGACTTCTGGGATAAGTGAAGAGTCTCCGCGAGCTCAACGATCACTGGGTTTTGGCCGTTGCAGCTGAAAAGAGGAAATTGGAAAACCAGGGGAAGAGTCTTTAGGAGATCATTTGCATATTCCCAGTGCCTTCTGGGATAAGTGAAGAGTCTCCGTGAGCTCAACGATCACTGGGTTTTGGCCGTTGCAGCTGAAAAGAGGAACTCGGAAAAACCGCGCGCTGACAGGATTTTGGCTCATCTTTCATCGTTTTTAAGAAATCTCAAGATGGAAGAGGCCAGGAGCCATTTGGTGAGCTGCATTTCTTGCTACATGTTCACAGATTTACCAGTGGAAAAGCCAAACTTCACATGCCACAAATGCAAGCTTGTGTCCCTGTTGGAGGAAAAGTTGCAAAATCTCGAAGAGAGGTTAGCTACGTTGAAGATCATTAAGGAAGGTGAAGAGTTCTTGGACAGAGCAGAATTATCTCTTCATGTTACAGAAAGAGAAGAAATTCGAAGTGCACCTGAAGAAACAGAGGAATGGAGACATGTGACCCAGAGAAGCAGGAGGATCAGGAGGCAGTCAGCACCCATACTGCTCAGAAACCAGTACCAGGCTCTCACGCAGGAAAACGATGAAGAAATACATCAGGATAAGACTTTGCCAACAAACAGCAACCTTGTACGCCCTCAGAGTCCTCCTGGATGGAGAAAGGAAAATGTTGTGAAGAAGAAACGGAGAGTGGTGGTCATGGGGGATTCCCTGTTGAGAGGAACAGAGGCCGCTATCTGCAGACCGGATATAACTTCAAGAGAAATGTGCTGTCTTCCAGGTGCAAAAATTAAAGATGTGTCTGACAGGATATCAGGACTCTTCAGACCTACAGATGACTACCCATTCCTGCTACTACATGTGGGGACAAATGACACCGCAAGAAACGACCTGGAAACCATCTGCAGAGACTTTGAAGACTTAGGCAAGAAAGTGAAAGAATTGGGAGTGCAGGTGGTCTTCTCTTCCATCCTCCCAGTGGATGGCCATGGAACGAGGAGGTGGAATAAGATTCTGCAGGTGAACAACTGGCTACGTCGATGGTGCCGTCAGCAACGATTTGGATTTCTGGATCACGGAGTGAACTACTTATACGATGGACTACTTGCTAGAGATGGGGTGCACCTTACGAAGACTGGAAAGCATGTATTTGGAAGTCGCCTTGCTACACTTGTAAGGAGAGCTTTAAACTAGAACAACATGGGAAGGGAAGCAAAAGACCAGAAAAAGCCATACACCTGACAAATGCTATTGAGAACTCTGCTATTAGAAGTGGAAAGGAAGAACAAAGACGAAAGAATCTAATTAATAAAAATATTGGAGAACGAGAAACCAATCACAAACTAAAATGTTTCTATACTAATGCACAAAGCATGGGCAACAAACAAGGAGAATTGGAACTACTAACACAGGAAAAGAAATATGATGTCATTGGAATCACTGAAACTTGGTGGGACAATACACATGATTGGAATACAAGACTAGAAGGATACAACTTATTTGCAAGAAACAGACTTGATAAACGAGGAGGAGGTGTCGCATTGTATGTTAGAAACGAGTATATCTGCACAGAGATTGAAGCTTCAGAGACTGGGAGTTCTGTGGAAACTGTTTGGGTAAGAATACAAGGACAGAACAATGGAAAGGACACCATTGTAGGCATTTACTACAGGCCGCCTGTGCAAGCTGAAGATATGGATGAACTCTTTATGCATCAAATGGCCAAGTTCTCCAAAAAATATGACATAGTTGTCATGGGAGATTTCAACTATCCAGACATTTGTTGGGAATCTCTCTCAGGCAAAACTAACAGGTCAAGGAAATTCTTATCCTCTCTTGCTGACAACTTTATCTTCCAAAAGGTAGGAGAGAAAACAAGGGGAACTGCAACCTTGGATCTAATCCTTATAAACAGGGAGGAAATGGTTGAGGAGGTAAAAGTGGCTGGGACCCTAGGAGGTAGCGACCATGCTATTTTAGAATTTTGGATAACTAGAGGCGGAAGACCTGTGAAGACTCAGACGTCAAGGTTAGATTTCAGAAAGGCAGATTTTAAGGGATTCAGAAAGAGAATTGGAGGGATCCAATGGCTGGATATCCTTAAAGACAAAAATGTCCAGGAAGGATGGGAAATCTTGAAAAATGAAATTCTCAAAGCACAGTTGTTAACAATTCCGAAAAGAGGGAAGAATAGGAAGCATTTAAGGAAACCAGGATGGATGAACACAGAACTTAAGCACATGCTAAAAAGGAAGAAAAAAATGTTTATAAAATGGAAAGAGGGAGGCATATCTAAAGAAGAATATAATGCTGTCTGCAGAACCTGCAGGGCACAAATCAGATTATCTAAAGCTGAAAATGAATTGAGGCTTGCAAGAGATGTCAAAAGCAATAATAAAGGATTTTGGGGATATGTCAAAAGTAAAAGAAAAGTCAAAGATGCTATAGGATTTTTACAGGATGAAAATGATGAAATGGTAAGACAGGATGTCGAGAAGGCTGAACTTTTAAATTCCTATTTTGCATCTGTTTTCTCTCAGAAAGGTAATGTAACATCAACTGTTATTCACTGTCCTATTAAGGGAATAGAAGAATCCAGGATATCTATAAACAGAAAGATAGTGAGGAAACACTTAGCTAACCTAAATGAATTCAAGTCTCCAGGTCCAGATGAATTACACCCCAGAGTACTGAAGGAGATAGCAGAAGAAATTTTTGAACCCCTCTCCATAATCTTTGAAAATTCTTGGAGAACAGGAGAAGTGCCAGAAGACTGGAGAAGAGCAAATGTTGTTCCTATCTTCAAAAAGGGGAAGAAGGTGGACCCAGGCAACTATAGGCCGGTGAGTCTGACTTCTATACCAGGAAAGATCTTTGAACAAATTATTAAACAACATGTATGTCAATACCTGGATAAGAATGAAGTGATTAAACAGAGTCAGCATGGGTTTGTAACTAATAAGTCATGTCAGACTAACTTAATTTCCTTCTATGACGGTATCACTGATTGGGTGGATGAAGGAAATGCTGTAGATATAGTATATCTTGACTTCAGCAAAGCATTTGACAAAGTCTCTCATACAATCCTTATTGAAAAAATGACTAAGTATGGAATGGACAAGGCAACTGTTAGGTGGATTCATAACTGGCTTAGTGATCGGACCCAAAGAGTGGTCGTAAATGGCTGCACATCCAGTTGGAGGAATGTCTCAAGTGGGGTACCACAGGGCTCTGTCCTGGGCCCTGTATTGTTCAACATCTTTATCAATGATTTAGATGAAGGAATTGAGGGTAAACTGATTAAATTTGCTGATGACACAAAGCTAGGAGGGATAGCTAATACTAGAGAAGAGAGAGAGAGGATTCAAAAAGATTTAAATAAACTGGAGAAGTGGGCAGCAACTAACAGAATGGTTTTTAACAGGGAGAAATGCAAAGTACTACATCTGGGCAATAAAAATGAAAAAAGCATATATAGAATGGGAGGAATAGGGCTAAGTGACAGCACATGTGAAAAAGACTTGGGTATACTAATAGATCACAGACTGAATATGAGTCAACAGTGTGATACAGCAGCAAAAAAGGCAAATGCAATTCTAGGATGTATTAACAGAAGCATACAGTCTAGATCACGTGAAGTCATTATTTCCCTCTACTCCTCTTTGGTCAGACCTCATCTGGAATATTGTGTCCAGTTTTGGGCACCACATTTTAAAAAAGACATCAACAAACTGGAGCAAGTTCAGAAAAGAGCGACCAGAATGGTGACCGGTCTGCAAACCCTGTCTTATGAGGAAAGGTTGCAGGATTTGGGAATGTTTAGTTTGCAAAAGAGAAGACTGAGAGGAGACTTAATAGCTGTCTACAAATATCTAAAGGGCTGTCACATTGTAGAAGGATCAACTTTATTCTCATTTGCCCAAGGAAAGACTAGAAGCAATGGGATGAAACTGAATGGGAGGAGACACAGATTAGATATTAGAAAAAACTTTTTGACAGTTAGAGCGATCAATGAGTGGAACAAGCTGCCACGAGAAGTGGTGAGTTCTCCTTCAATGGAAGTCTTCAAACAGAGGCTGGACAGACATCTGACTGGGATGATTTAGCGAATCCTGCTTTGAGCAGGGGGTTGGACCAGATGGCCCAGGAGGTCCCTTCCAACTCTACGATTCTATGATTCTATGATTCTATGATTAGACACCTGCAGTTGGCCAATTGGCGATGGATTTTCAAGTTTCAACATGTGACCATCGGTCAATCGCGGCTAGTCTGAGTTTTGACTGTTGTACCGTGCACTAGGATAACTGAGTGGGTATCATTTAAGCACAATCACTGATTGATATGGTGTAAAATGCCCAAATTAGTTTACTAGGAGAATTCCTAAGTGTTTGCTTAGCAAGTATGGATAAGGCTGGGTTGGTAAGTGGCACAGAGTCCATGTATGAAAAAACGCTATGCCTGACACCAAGACTGACAAGGTGCTACATATCTTCCATATTAAATATATAATTAGAGTCTAAATCAGACCAGGGCAAGGGGCGGCCCCTGGGCCGTGCCCGGCCCGCCCACTGCCTGTGACCGGCCCGTGGAGGGGTCCAGGACTTGTCCGGTTAATGCTTTCCTCATGAATCATTCATGAGGAAAGCAGAAAGCAGAGGAGTCCCGGCAGACGCGGCGGTGAGCGGAGCGGACCCAGACCTCCTGAGAGCGGCACAGAAACATTGCCTCCAGCGCACTGCCCACACACCAGACCTGCGGCGCTGACTGGTCGAGGCTGGAGGGGGACATGGTCTGAGAGAGGGCTGCGTAGATGCCGTTGGTGGTGTCTGCTTGCAGCAGTATACATCACACCATGCCTCCAACTCTGTGCTAAAACGTGCGGGCGTGGAGGCGTGGTGTGATCTATACTGCTGCAAGCAGACCAGTGACACTGTGGTGGCTATAAACTGTGTTTGGGCGGTGCTGCAAATCTCCTTAATGTTGGGACACTCACCGCTGAGGATAAGGACGTATCCCTCTTCTTCACCTCATGTGCAGGATCCCAAGGATTCGCCGCCATCGTCAGGACCATGGGAGGACACTGCCAACGTCAAAAGATGCTACATCATTTACCTCAGGATTGTGACAGACCCCCACTGCAACACAACCTAGGCAGCACCAGTCACAGGCAGAAGTTCAACCGTGACTGGCACCTGAGTGATAAGTTATGTTTTATTGTATTGTCAACTTTACTTGTCCCTGTTCCTTAAGTTATCCCCATTAGTCTTTTGCTGTATTAGGGAGTATTATCCCTCCGTTTTCTCCCTGCGTGGAGTTTCTACTGTATAATAAACCGCTTTCACCCTTGGTCTGTGTACAGTTACATTACTGCATCCTACGTGCCTGCAGTCTCCTCACAACAGCATGGTTTCTCTGAAGCCGTTAAAAGAAGTGAAATAAGACAGAACACGTGCACAGCAATGTCATTTTGGCATTGCTGTGCATTATGTTAATTTTATGCGGCGACTTTACAGCATTTTTTCAGGCAGATTACTGATCGAACCTTCCTGAAGTAGATGTTGTGCACATTCCCCAATTGTGTTTTCTATTTTCACCTTCTTTTTGTTGCAATCTATACTTTGTCACTCTTACAAAATCAGACCGATCTAAACTATTTTATTATTCACTTTTCCTTTTTTCGTGTGTCTAGTCAGATAAGCTGATACCTCTGAATAGGAATGTAAAGCAGAGTGTTAGGAGCAAAGGTGGATGGAGCTTGAGATTTCCCATGCAATCACAGCTAATTGCTTTGCAATTGTATATATCCTCCAGACATAGAATGCAGCCATGTGTATGCGAAGTATGTAGCACAAGGTTATTGTCAAAGTAGATGTATAGCTAAATCTGAATTATTGCCAAAATGCTGATTTATTAAAGGAAAGTGACACCAGAAATTCATACACACTTTTCTGTTATAGAGTTCTTCTGTGTTCTAGTTACGATAGAAAATAGATCATATATGAAACACAAGGCGGAACAGCATTTACTGCTATGAATATCTTTTATGGCAGCTTTTCCTTAAATTTAGCAAAGCTATTTGAAATCATTTGAACCAATTTTTATGGTCTGTATACTGCCATATGGCAAAAACTGGAACCCATGTGTAAGAGCTCAGTTTGTCACTGGTCACAACTCATTCACACTGTGTTTGTAGCTGGTATTGGGCAACAGAGATAAGCTTGAAGATAGCAGTATGGTGCACACATATTCCTATCTTTCAATCCTGTTAGATCTGATCCAGATTTTGGATGGAAAAAAAAGCTTTGGCTGTGAACACACTACCATGGAATAGCAATGTGTGACTGCAGCCTTGCCAGTTTAGAGAATTAAACTCTTTAGGGATAATCATTCTCTGGGGTGAGATAGGCATTTTTTGTCTTGCTGATTTAAGACTTAGGCTGGAGTCACACTAACCGATGCAAAATACGGTCCGTAGTTTACATGCGTAATACGGATGAATGACCCCTAAATAGTGCTCCGTATGTCATCCGTATGCAATCCGTATGGCGAGATTTTCTCGCAGCCTTGCAAAATGGACATTTAACGGTTTTGAGGCCTGCTAACTATTTAAATCATTAGCCTGCACCCTATTTATTGCCTCAGGAACAGGTGGCTGCCTTCATTCTGTCCATTTGTGACCTTGCCTTCACTAGGTGTGTTGCTGTTGTATGTGCAACATGGCAAACAATCTGAGTTTCAACACAACTGAGCAGGTTCTCTTCAACTGGCTTTTATCACGCCGCTTTGGCCAACCATACCCAGTGATAGTGGATCCGCGGAGGAGGAGACGCATGTGGGTCCATCCACTTTAGAGGCAACGACTCACAAGAGGTCATTTTCACCACCTCTATTCTTCTATGCGGGAGCATCCTGTAAAATTCTACCAATACTGTCGCATGAGCCTTGCAACATTTGATCTACTCTTGGAGACAGTGCGCCCTGGGATAACCTTTCAGGACACAAGGATGCGCAAAGCTATATCTGCAGAGGAGTGACTTCTACTCACAATACGGTATGTACTACAGGACCACATTCTCTATGTTCATAATGTGTTGGCCAAAGTATGTATTTTTGGCTTATTGGACTAAGTTTAATGCCCTCATCTTAGTCCACCTATATATTTCAACTTACAGACCAGAATGTTATGTGTAATATGTACTGAATCTCACTTAGTACTTGTGCAACCAAATATGTGTGTGTTAGTCGCTCTGAATTCCTAACAAATTAGGTATGTATGTACCTGCTTTTTTTTGAAATTGTGCATTCTAAAATGTTCCTTTTCTGTTGTTCTTCAGCTTCCTGTCCACTGGCCTGTCTTATGCCACCCTCCACCATGAGTTTCTCATTGGAAGATCTACCATTTCTGGCATAGTCAGGTCAACATGTATTGAAATCTGGACAAGACTACATCAAGTCGTCATGCCCTAGCCCAGGATGGAAGACTGGTTGAGGATATCAAGGGACTTTGAGGAGGAATGCCAGTTTCCAAATTGCATTGGGGCCCTTGATGGCAAACATATCCGGGTGCGTAAGCCGCCGAACTCTGGCTCCCAATTCTTCAATTATAAACAATACTTTTCTGCTGTATTGTTGGCTCTGGCCGACCCTCAATACAAGTTTATAATTGTTGACACTGGGGCCTATGGAAGGATGGGAGACTCTCGAGTCTTAAATACTTCCATTATAGCTCGGCGGGTACGCACCAACCAGTTGGATCTACCACCACCTCGCCAGCTACCAGGCTCCACTCAAGATTCAGTCCCTTATGTCCTTGTGGCAGATGAGGCGTTTCAGTTAACACACAATGTCTTGAGGCCATATCCCCGGCGCAACCTTGACCACAGGTGCAGAATTTTTAACTTGCACCTATCACGTGCTCGGCGACTGGTGGTTCCTTTGGCATTCTTTGTGCCAAATGGCGTGTACTCCAGTCTGCCATTCAACTGAGTGAGCAAAATGTTAATGAAGTAGTTAAAGCCTGTGTGGTTCTTCATAACTTCACCAGGATACATGATTGTTCCTCCTCTGCTGGTGTTGTGCGTAGGCCGGACAATGTGCGTAGGGTGAGACCACCTATCAACCCTCAACGTAGATCGCTCTCTGGGCTCAAAGTGCGTGATATTTTCACTAATTACTTTATGTCACCTGAGGGGGAAACTTCTTGGCAAGAGCATGCTGCATCTATGTTATAATTTTTGGTTTTATGTGTGTCTAAATATATATATTTCTACCCCTTCTGATTCTATGTCTGTTTAATTGCATTGGTAAGCGTATGTTAGTATGCTGACACGGTTTTTGAGAATTGAGACAGAGACGTAAGCTGGAGTAGACAAATTTTTACTTTTGCCTTTTTTTTTGTTTGTTTCTTTAAAGGCAAACATATTATTGCCATATAATAGCTGGGGCAATGGGCCAAATTGGCCTTTTTGCAGATGTGAACATTTTAGAAATATACAATTTTCACACATATCCAAACCAAACAGAATGTAATAACAAAATTGCTACATTAGACATTTTGAATCCAAAGGAAAAAAGAGGTGGTCTCCATCAACAAAATTATATAAAAAAGATAAAACTCACATTTATTAGGAAGGTTTTCTAATCACATTAATAAGCCACCATGACAGGCAAGGCTACCTTACGCGTTTCTGACACATATTACATGTCTGTAAAAAAGACTATATTTCACCAAGCTATACTGGGAAAGTCAAAGGATCAAAATAGACTACTCACTTGAAAATACATAGAGAGAGCGTGATGTTCTTGAGGCTGTTCGCCTTGATTCTGGAATATATTTAGCTGCCAAAAAAGTGAATACTTGAATAAGGGCAGCACGCCTTTTCTCGGCATTATCAAGTGAGTAGTCTATTTTGATCCTTTGACTTTCCCAGTATAGCTTGGTGAAATATAGTCTTTTTTACAGACTTGTAATATGTGTCAGAAACGCGTAAGCTAGCCTTGCCTGTCATGGTGGCTTATTAATATGATTAGAAAACCTTCCTAATAAATGTGTGTTTTAGCCTTTTTATCTAAATTTGATGATGGAGACCACCTCTTTTTTCCTTTGGATTGGGATTTTGAGCACCAGTTGAACCACACTGGACATCTCCTGCCATCAGACCGCTTATGGACACTGATGTACAGTATGCGTAAACAATTTGCATGTTTTTATGCTGTAATAAATTGTGTAAAGTTGGGGAAGGAGAAGGCGGAAGAGCAGCCTATGTTTGCTGATGGCTACTTTGACCAACATCGCCCTGTGTGGGGGCATACTGTTGCCCATGATGTGTGTAGTGTCCTTCCTCCTGGGATTGTTGGGGGTACTGGCCAGAGTAATAATGTTGAGGGGCATCTTGTTGGCTCGGGTAGGCCCGTGTCTCATACCCACCAATATAGCCATGTCGTCCCCAACCAGGTTGGGACCAGCCTCCAACACTGGGTGGGAAAAAGTGGCCATATTGGTGGGGTTGGCTAGAGGCAGACATATGTTGCTGCTGTTGTGAAGGTTGGGTAGGGGGAGGCAGGGGGTGAGGTGTAGGCCCACGTATTTAAGGATCTTCAGACCCTGCTTGAGCAAGCATCTGTGTGGGTGGTCTCATGCGCATTAGATTTCGGGGGGAAAGCTGTTACCTCTCCAGATATTCAAACAGCTCATATGGGGTATTGGGGGGTGTGCTTGCATCAAGCAGAATCTGAAAATATCCTCGAATACGGAGCCTCCCCTCACAGGAAAGGGCACGGAGATAAAGGGCCAGGCTATGTGAGTATGCCTCCTCCCCATCATCTGTATTCACTCTAGCCAGATAATTTAGGACCCCTGTGTCCACATTGGTCCTGGTATCTTGGGCAGGGATCTGGCGCCTTCTTCGTCCTCACCGGGATGTTACAGCAGGCTGTGGGGAGCCCCGGATCTGGGCAGTTGGGCTGCTGCTCATGTTGCCCTGCTCCTCCAGTATGGTGATGGTGCAGCAGCAGACGGTCCTGGTGGTGGGGTTTGGGGCACAGGCAATTGGTTCTCCTGAGGATTCTTCACCAATGCTTCTTGTAGGGGGAGAAGATGGACCAGCCACCTCATCCCCTACAGGGTCAATTATGGGCTCTGTATCTGAGCCCGTTCCTCTATCCGTAAGGTTGGAGTTCTGTTATGAAATAGAACAGAGCCAAAAATACATTAATATTTTTAGCCCTGTAAAGTATCGGTGTAATGTGGTGTGAGGTATCTACTTATGGTCTCAGATCCAGAATAGGGGCGAGGAAGGAGAGGCGGTCATAATAAACGTATTTTCGTTTGACGTAGCCCGCATCCCCACTCCTGGACCGCTGCTGATGTTCCCGCCTGTACTGATCGCGTATGCTGCGCCAGCGTTTCATCACATCTTCCACTGCAATGTGACAGGAAATATTCTCAATTTTACATATTTGATCGGTCACATTTGCTACCAGTAGTCTAGGCATGTGGCCTTCTGGGGTGTGCTTTCTACCCAGGGTGGCATATCTAATTGGGCCATCCAGGCCAGATACACAGGGTCAGAATAGTTCATTTATCAAGTAACTACACTTAATAACTTGGTTGGCTAAGAGGATGAGGAGCTTGTGGCCTGGGTAAAATTATGGCAGTGTCAAACCATGTGTCACATCAAAATCTACCCACCTCATGAGGAAAAAAGTAGAAGCACAGGAAGGGGGGGGCTGATTCTGTGTGCATTTTTTGATGCGAGGTAATTTTAATCATTTTTTGGCCTTGTACTTACTCAGTTTCTGCTGCTCCTCACGTGGCCGATCGCCAAAATCATGGAACATCTGGCGATATATGCTCCTCCATGACGCCTCCTTTCTTGCCCGGTTCGCATAATGGGCATCACGTTGGTCCCAGAGCTCTGGCCGCTCCTGCACCAGTACAATGAGCATCACCACATTTAGGAAATATGGCGCCATGACGCTGCTGTACTCCGTGGATGCGTACTTCCTGGATGTCTGGAGCGCTTTTTGAGCTCATTTGCATGTCTAGGCTTCCTGATGATGGATTGGCCCATTTCCTGTCACCAGCCAAAAGACCTGCGTATTTCTCGCAAGTCACACGTGTGGTCCGTGTGTAAACCGTATTTTTTGCGCACCCATAGACTTGCATTGGCGTATTACGGGCGTAGTACGCTGACAATCGCAGCATGCTGCGATTGGCACGGACCGTAGAATACGGCTGAGAAATATACGGCTGTTGGGAGCAAACCCATAGAGAATCACTGGTCCGTGTGTAATGCGTGCTTTTAACACCTCTCACTCGTCCGTATTCCTCTCTAGTGTGACCCCGGCCTTACTAGTACATCTTATGTTGGGTCCCTGTGTATAGAGGGGGCTTAGGTCTTGAGTCTGCACCAATCCAGACCAATGCCAGCTGTAATACATAATAGATCAAAAAAATTACTGCACATGTACGATTTGGAAATTATGCTTCAAGTGAGGATTTATTAATAGTGATTGCTGAAGCGACAGGCAAAATGACATTTTGGCCAGTTAATAGCCTTGATCACTTCCGTGTCTAAGGCTGGAGTCACACACAACGTCGAAAAATACGGACCGTATTGTACGGCCGTAATACGCATAAATGGTCCCTAAATAGTGATCCGTATGTCATCCGTTGTTAGGGTGTGGCCGCATATTTTTCTCATGTAAGCATCCGTATGTAATCCGTATGTAATCCGTATAGCGTTTTTTTCTCGCAACCTTGCAAAATGGACATTTAACGGTTTTGAGGCTGGCACATAATTTAAATCATCAGCACCAACCCTATTTATTGCCTCAAAATCAGGTGGCAGCCTCCAATATGCCCATTTTGGTGCTGTGCTTGTGTTGGTGTCTTGGTGTTTGTTATTAGCAAACATTTCAGACACACTTCAGTTCACCCCAACTGACCATGTTCTGTTCAACTGGGTTTTGTTCTGGCGCTTTGGCCAGCCATACCCAGTGATTGTGGATCTGAGGAGGAGGAGACGAATGTGGGTGCATCTACATTTGAGACAACGCCTCAGTAAAGGTTATTTTCACAGGCTTTATGCAGCTCTGAGGACACATCCCAACAAGTTTTTCCTCTATTGTCGGATGACCATTTCTACCTTTGATGTTTTGTTGGAGACGCACTGCCCAGGGATCACCTTCCAGGACACCCGGATGCACAAAAGTATCTCTGCGGAGGAGCGGCTTCTCCTTACGTTACGGTATGTATTTGTTTCAAAAAGAAATCTCTTACTCAGTAACACCTTTTTGGCCGAGTAACATTATGAATTGGTACCAAATATATGTTCTAAAAGTTATAAGACTTTGATGTGTTATTCCACATTACATAGCCGTGGTACATGTGTATATGTATTGTTCACCTAGCTTCTTACTTACACACTGTTCTGGTGATCTATATGTAATGTGTGCATCTTTAGCATGTATTAATGTATATATTTTCCACATTTGCTTAATTGTAGGTTCCTCACAACTGGCCTTTCTTATGCTGCACTCCATCTGGAGTTTTTAATTGGGCGATCGACAATATCTGGCATCTTTCGTGCTACATGTTCTGAAATCAGGTCCAGACTTCATCATCTGGTCATGCCAGAGCCCAAGATGGGAGACTGGTTGAGGATTGCCAGGGGATTTGAGTTGCACTGCCAATTCCCCAATTGTATTGGAGCCCTGGATGGGAAGCACATTCAGTGTCCCAATTCTATAATTATAAACAATATTTTTCTGTAGTTTTGTTGGCTCTGGTTGACAGTAACTACAGGTTTATAATTGTAGACATTGGGGCTTATGGAAGAACTGGAGACTCTCGAGTCTTCAATTCTTCCATTATGGGTCGGCGGCTGCGCAATAACCAGTTGAACCTACCACCACCACGTCAGTTGCCAGGCTCAAATCCAGAAGCGGTGCCTTATGTCCTATTGGGTGATGAAGCCTTCCAATTGACCAGGCATGTCATGAGGCCATACCCTCGCAGAAACCTTGACCACTGGCGCAGGAATTTTAATTTGCACCTTTCACGTGTCAGAACACTGGTGGAGTGCGCCTTCGGCATTCTTTGTGCCAAATGGCGTGTCCTCCAGTCTGCCATTCAGCTGAGTAAAGCCAATGTCAATGAGGTCATCAAAGCTTGTTTGGTCCTCCATAACTTCACTAGACTGCATGATTGCTCCTCATCTGATGTGACTGAAGGTGTGGTGGACAAAGGGGATATGCCTAGGCCACATGTGCTCCCTTTACGGTGTCCTCTCTCAGAACTCAAAGTACGTGATGTGTTCACCCAGTATTTTGTTTAACCTCATGGTGCTACTACCTGGCAAGATCAGGCTGTATGTATGTTGTGATGTTCTTATGTGTGTGTATATAAAACTATTTTTTTTCTGTTCTATGATTTGTTTTTTTGTTTATATGGGCTAAAGTTGACCTACTTATTCGAATGCCTAAAATAATTCAAGAAGCGGGCCGAAGTTGCATTTTCAAATTTGTAATAAATACAAAAAATAACTTATAATACTGTTGACCATATTTTGGTCACATGGCAGATATTGCCCTGGCCATTTAGCCTTTTCTGTATAGAACATTATATTATTTGGACACCCAAATAGGTAACAAGAAATAATAAGTTTCTAACACAAAAAAATAAACAACTTTTTGTTTTCATAACTGCTGGTAGCTTGGCGGAGGTGATGGCGGGAGGCCTTCATCTCTTTGTTGGGGGTTGGGGTGCCCAGCTTGACCATCACCCTGTTGGGGTGGTTGTTCTTGGCCCTGTGGGAATATGTGGCCATGTTCATGTAGCTGCACACCAAATAGACCATAAGGATATGGTGATTAAAATCCTGTGGCTGATTGTAGCCACGTCCATCATACCCCCCAATATGATCATGCCATCCAAACCCAGGTTGGGGCCAGCCTCCAACACCGGGTCTGTACAAGTGGCCACATTGGGCAGGTTGGTTATAGGCTGCCATTTGGCCCTGTTGTTGCCAAGGTTGGTTTGGGGGGGAATGGGTAGAGGTGTAGGCACACGTGCAGGCGGAACTTCAGATCCTAATTGAGCATGTACATCTGGTTGTCAGGCAAGGCAGAGACGGTTATGGGTTGAGAGCTACCACCTATCAAGATACTCAAACAACTCATATGGGTCAATTAGGATCTTTTTTTTTTTTTTTCCAATCAATTTTTATTGTAGGAAGTTACATTACAAATAGGAGAAATTCAGGTATCATTGGCAATAATACACAAAGAGAACAACGCTGTAACAAGTGTTAGTAAATCCTTTGATTATGATTCACATTTCCTATCACACCACCAACAATCATGTCCGTTGCAACTTTTTTTTTGGTTAATCAACACCCAATACGTATAGAGTCAACCTACCAATTTACTCTTTAATCCTCAAAACGAGGGTTCCAAACAACTAGAACCAGAGAGTAAGAAAGGAAGATAAGAAAAGGGAGGGGAGAAAGAGGTGGGGGGGGAACCATGGATGGTTGTAAAGATGCAACCAGGGAGGGGGAGGGGGGAGGTAGGGAATTAGATGGCGTTCCGGGGTAGCCCGAGCAGTAACAACAACAGAGTTATAAGCACCTTGAATATTGACATGTGGTACGGATGAACTCCTTGCGTAACACTCTCTTTGACCCTATTTGACCCATTTTATTAATCTCAGACAGTTTGCCCTGGAAACAGATGCCTGACAGGGGATGCATATACAGAGTTTAGCCACGTCTCCCAAGTCTGAAGTATTTTGTTTTTGGCACGGATGGAGTGAGCCAGACAGAACTCGTATTGGCATTGGAGATTAATTCGGTTATATAGTTCAACTAATGTAGGTGTCTTTGGGGATTTCCAATAGCTACTTATGCAATATCTGGCAGCAACTAGAATGTGAACTAATAATCCCCTCGATTCCCAAGAGAACTCCTCTATACCCACGTTTAGCACTGCCAGACCCGGATTCGGATTAATAGGATTGCCTGTCAGCTCACCCATCAGGCCAAACACCTCCAACCAGAACGAGAAAACCTTGGGACAATCCCACCAGCAGTGACCAAGAGTACCCTTTTGGAGGCAGCCCTTCCAACAATGTGGCGAATAATTTGGGAGGAACTGTGCTAAGTTGGCTGGGGACCGATACCATCGCAGGTGTACTTTTTTCAGTTGCTCCAGATGATTTATACACTTGGAATATTTTTGGATATTTGCTGAAGCCGAGTGCCAGTTTGAAGGAGAGGTAGAGACACTCAACTCCACGTCCCATTTATTCATATAAGGAGATTTTTGCTTTTCAGGGGGGTTATTGAGCCATTTGTATGTTGAGGAGATACCTTTGGATTTAATTATCTTTTTAAATACCAAGGCCTTTGTTGTAGGTAACAGAGGATTCGACTTTGGAGGAAATTTAGAGGCCAGAAAATGACTAATTTGGATGTGTTGATAGAAACAGCCCTTTAAAGAGGGGTGTTTCCGTACTATTTCATTAAAGGGGTTAACACCCAAATCAGAGTATAGATCCGCCAGCACTGTAATGCCCGATCCCTACCACCTGGCCAGATTCAAAAAGGGTATTTGAGATTCCAACGACTTGAGGGAAATCTCTGAAAGAGGAATCTGAATCTTATGAATCAAGTCATTTCGCCAGACCTCCAGGGAGGCTGACATGGTGGGAACACACGGGGAGAACTGTGAACGGCTCAAATATTCTGCTTCCATCATTCTTCTGACCGAGCCCTGGCGGGACAGGAAATTTTCAATCTGAGCCCATCTATGTGAATTACCTGGATGCCACCATTCCTTTAGTGATTCAATTAGTAAGGCTTTATAATATGCCGTTATGTTTGGGGTGCCCAATTCCCCTAAGTCATATGGGGGATATAACACTTTACCTGCGACCCTAGCCCTTTTATTACCCCAGACAAATTTGTTAGTCAACGATTGAAGTTTCATCAGGGTTTTGTGAGAAATTTTAATGGGTAGGCATCTGAGCACATACAATATTTTGGGTAAGAAAACCATTTTAAAGGACTGTATCCTGGCCATCCAGGACAACGATATTTTTTCATACCTTCCCAATTCCTTTTCTAAATTTTGGATCAGAGGTTCCAAATTTTCTTTAATTAACATCTGCGATGGTGTCAGCTTAATACCCAAATAAGGTATCCCCCTGTCGCACCATTTGAATTGAAAGGCCCCCTCCAGCGCACTCCTGGCCTCCACCGGTACATTAAATGGCAATATCAAAGACTTTGCCGCATTAAGCTTATAATACGACACTTTCGAAAAGTTTGATAATGTGTTCACCACTGCTGGAATCGAAACTACAGGGTTAGAACAGGAAATTATCACATCGTCTGCGTATAGACCAAGTTTATGTTCAAATTCCCCAACTCTTATACCAGAAATGGCTATGTTTTTTCGTATAGCTTCCGCCAGAGGTTCTACCACTAAAGCAAAAATAGCGGGAGACAATGGACACCCCTGGCGAGTGCCATTACTTATTTGAAATTTAGATGACAGAAACCCCGATGCCAACACTGACGCATTTGGGTAAGTGTAGAGAGCTAGAATGGATGACTTGATTTTCCCCAAGAACCCGAATTTTGTTAGAACTCTCTCCAGGTACCCCCAGTGCACCCTGTCAAAGGCTTTTTCAGCATCAAGAGACAGGAATGCACTGGGTCCACCCGATATCTCCACCAGTCTAATCAAGTCAAGCATCCATCTGGTGCCATCCTTAGATTGCCTGCCTGTCACAAAACCAACTTGATCTGGAGCCACTAAGGCCGGGATCACTTTATGAAGTCTATCCGCCACTAGTTTGGCATAAATTTTTACATCACAATTTAGGAGTGAAATGGGCCTAAAATTACCAGGGGTGTCTGCAGGTTTCCCTGGCTTGGGTAGCGTGATAATAATCGCTTCTAAGTTGTCTGGGGAAATTGACCCTTTATTTTGCCAAAAATTGAAGGTTTTTAACATAAAGGGGGACAGAGTGGAGGTAAATTGTTTGTAATATTCGTATGGCAGCCCATCAGGGCCTGGGGCAGAGTTAGACTTAGTCATTTTGATGGCACCTAGGATTTCATGTGTAGTAAAGGGAAGATTAAGTTCCTCTAATTGCGCATCTGAGACCCGGGGAAGATCCAGGGTGTCTAGAAAACCCTGTATATCCACTTGAGTCGGCTGTGACGTGTTGGAATCATATTTTAGATTATACAGGGCCTCATAATATTTTGCAAATGCTTCTGCTATTTCAATGGGATGTCTAGTGATTGTTCCGTTTGGGTCCCTCAGGAATTCTATTTTAGATTGGATCTCACGTTTTTTCGTCCTTCTTGCCAATAAGGACCCCGCTCTATCCCCCATAGCATAAAATGTCGATCTTTTTTTTTAAGATTATGTTCGTATTTTTGCAGGAGTAGGGATCTTAGTTGGAATCTATGGGTTACAATTTCTTTAGTCAAGTTAGGGGTGGCTTTGGCTTTATTCAGGGATTCAAGGTGATGAATACGGGTTAATATATATTTAATATCTGCGTCTTTTTTCCGTTTTTGGATGGAGGCTAGTTTTATGAGCTGCCCCCTGACTACTGCTTTGTGAGCAGCCCACAGGGTCTCGTCAGAAATTTCCCCATTATTATTAAGTTTGAAATATTCTGTTAACACTGACTCTACTTCATCATGTACCTTCTGCCTACCAAGCAAGCTAGTATTCAGTCTCCACCTGGGGGAATTTTGAACATTAAAGCTACCCTGAACAGACAAAGAGATTGGCGCATGATCTGTCCAAGTGATTAAACCAATATCAGCTGCAACACAATTACTTATAGATTTGCTGTCGGCCAAAAAGAAATCAATTCTACTGTAAGAGCGATGCCTGGAAGAGAAGAATGTATAGTCTCTTTCTGATGCGTGTAAATATCTCCAGATGTCATGAAAATGGAATTCATTGATGAGATGATTAAGTTCCTTAGCATGTGAGATGTTGATGTTGGAGCAATCCATGGAGCATATAACAGGTATATTAAAGTCTCCACAGATGATTTCCGCCCCTGTGGCAGTATCTTTGAATGCTTGGAAAAATTTCCTAGCAAAGGTCAATTGTGATGAATTTGGGGAGTAGACCGTTGCCAAGGTATAAGGGACGCTGTTGATATAACAAGACAAAATAATATATCTTCCATCCGCTCCATAACTGACATTTATCAATTTAAAGGCCACTGAGTTCTTTATTAAAATGGCCACTCCTCCTCTTTTTTTTGAGTCATTAGCAAAAAAAGGCGTGTTGAAACCTGGGATGAAGTATCCGTTTATTATCTGTGGAAAGAAGGTGGGTCTCCTGAATGCATGCTATATCACAGTTAGATGCCTTCACCTCTCTCCACATCATTGACCTTTTTGCTGGGGAGTTGAGTCCGTTCACATTAATAGACAATATCTTAATTCTCATATTGGAGCCGCAGGGGGGTTTGAATTCCTAGGAACGCCATCAGGGATGAGAGGGGTTAGACCAACAAGGAATTGAAAGAAATTTCCGAAAAAAATTAAGGAACATTTGTGAGAAGAGGAACAAAAACAAAAAAGTTCCATCAACACCGGTTTGCCCCGAGTAGGGTGACCGGAGTATAACCGCTCGCCATAGGCGAGAACATCAGGGGGGCTACGTGACATCCCGTGTCACAGGAGCAGAGACAGCAGGTGCCATAAGCAGGAAGGAGTCCCAGCTAAGTTGCTGACCATTCAGGGTTAATCCTGTCTGGAGATCTTCTTTGATTCTCCCGCCCGCCAGGGTTTGGTGGGTGGTCTATTCCCCAGTCATCCAGCAATTTGCCCAGCTGAGAAGGAGTATGACATATGTAAGTGCCTCCGACTTTGAAAATTATCATCCTCACCGGAAAACCCCACTTGTACTTAATGTCTTGATCTCTAAGGAGTTTAGAAAGGTGGGCAAATTCTCTTCTTTTATTAAGAGTTGTAGCAGAAAGATCTGGGAAGATTTTTAGTCCCATGAAAGTGTCTGGCAGGGCTGGACTTTCCCTCAGTGTGTACAGCACAGCTTCTTTTGTTTTATAGAAATGAAGTCTAGCCAGGACATCTTTAGGCAGAGCTGGATCTATGCCTTTGGATTTAGGGACTCTATGAATTCTGTCCACTATCAGGTCTCTGGCGTCCCATCCAGGAAGTATAAGCTGCAGAAACTTGTGGAAGTATTCATGGAGCTCTTTATCTGCTACAGATGAGGGAATCCCTCTGATTTTTAGGTTATTTCTTCGGGATCTGTCCTCTATATCACTGATTTTAAGTTTTAGTGCCTCCACCTCCTTTTCCAAAGCTGTGTTAGCGTCTATCAGATTGTTATGTGATGTTGCAAATTCAGCCATTTTAGTTTCTACATGCTCTGTGTGATCACCCAGAGACCTGATTTCTTCCTTCAGCTCTCTGACTATTTCTCTGAGATCACCCTGTAGGGAAACCCTCAGCGTTTTCAGCAGAGATTGCATTGTTTCCTCTGTCAGAGGAATGCCTGTATTGCCTCTCAAGCAGCCTGTATCTCCTTGTGAGGAGTGGGAAGAAGCTGAGTGGGAAGCCAGCGCCATGTTGCTTGGTGAGGAGACTTCCCTATCCCAGGGGTAGAAGTCTGTCAGCTTGGCTGGAGTGCCAGTTTTTTTAGGTCTCAACTTAGGCATCGCTGAGGGCTGGGGTTACTCACACCTCCTGTAGCTGGTAATCCTGTTATCTGTGAGCTGATAAGAGCCGGTTTATCCTGCTGAAGCACAGAGCTCTCCTTTCAAGCAGCCGTCGCCATCAGCGTGCAGGCCACGCCCCCCGGTCAATTAGGATCTGAATGGATCCTGGCACACATAGCCTCACCTCATGGTGTAGGGGACGGAGGTACCGGGCCAGGCTTCGGGAATATGCCTCTTCACCCTCATCCTGGGCAGCCCTGGACAGGTAATTTAGGACACCTGTGTCTACATGCCTACGGGTATCAGAGGCTGTGTTGTCTCTTCTCCGTCTCCTAAGGCTGCAGGCTGGTGGGACCCCTCAAGATGGCCAGTAGGGCTGCTGCTGTTGCCAGAGTCTTCTACGTTGCTGGCTGCTGGTGGTTCTGCTGGTTCAGAACAAGGTCCAGAACCTGATGCTGGTCCTAGTGCTGGTGGAGCTTGGCGTTGTTGCAAAAGCTCAGGTCAGAACATGGGCCAGCCACCTCTTCACATCCCCCGTCCAGGTCTATCATGGGCTCAGTATCCGACCCTGTCTCCCTCTCTGTGAGGTTGGACTGAGTTCTGTTAGGAAATGTACAAAACAAATGTAGCTCTGACCCTAAAAATCATCTGTGTCATCTGGTGTGATGTCTGTACTTACGGTCTGAGATCCATACTGGGTGGCAAAAATGACAAGCGGTCAAAATATATGTATTTCCGCTTGGTCGGTGCTGCTGCCCCACTCCTGGCCCTCTGCTGTCTTTCCTGCCGGTATTGGTCACGGATGCTGCGCCAGCGTCTCAACACATCCTCAACTGCAATGTGAAGTGAAAAAGGACTTTAACCTTTGTGAAATGTGCCAAGCAATATTCCTAACATTTCACATAGTCATGTGGCCTAGTAGGGGGTGGTTTTTAGCTAAATTTTTATTTAGCAAACAGGGATACCTACATACACAGTATAGGATTGTAGGGGCTACTTTTCAAAAAGCTCACTTCTTCCCTTTAAGCTGATTGGTAAAAAAGGCAATTACTTACGAATTTGTTGTTGCTCCTCACGTGGCTGTTGGGCAAAGTCTGGAAACATGTGCACACAGATGCGCCTCCATGCCGCCTCTTTTCGGGCCCGGTGTGAATAATGGGCATCACGTTTGTCCCAAAGTTCGGGCCTTTCCTGGACCAACACAATTAAGAGCTCCACATTAATGTGGCTAGACATTATGCTGCAGGACTCCATGGAGGCGTACTTCCTGGATGTCTGAAGCGATTTGCATGCGATTTGCATGTCTAAGCTTCCTGATGATGGATTGGCCCATTTCCTGTCACCAGGAGAAGTCTGGCGTATTTCTCGCAAGTCACACGTGTGGTCCGTGTGTAATGCGTTTTTTTTGCACACCCATAGACTTGCATTGGCGTACTATGGTCATAGTACGCTGACAATCGCTCAGCCCGTAAAAAATACGCGACAAAAATACGGCTGATGGGAGCTAACCCATAGAGAATCATTGGTCCGTGTGCAATGCATGTTTTTAACGCCTCTCACTCATCCGTATTCCTCTCTAGTGTGACACCGGCCTATGCGTGGAGTGTCAGCTTCTACCACTGTGTCACCAACTGATAGCGACAGCTCCACACCAGAACCTACTGTGTGGAACCTTCTTTTGTCAGCACCTGTGAAAAGATCCCTGTCAAATATAGAACCCATTACTGTGGGTACCTCACCTTTAACACAGGTCCAGTCTTTACCAGTGGGGATATACCATATCATATTGCATAAAATACTACACCACAGGGACAATAACTATCTTTGACCTAAGATGCTTCATTAAATGGGCGACTATGTGATCAAGGCTATTAACTGGCAGAAACGTCATTTTGCCTGTCGCTTCAGCAATCACTATTAATAAATCCTCACTTGAAGCATAATTTCCAACTCGTACATGTGCAGGGATTTTTTTGAACTATTGTTTATGGGACCACTGGCTTCATTCACTAGCACCGTCATTCTAATCTTTAAGTTGAGTGCTATCCATTGTATCCTTTGAGCTGTATTACATAGATGGCATCTGCTTGAAACTACAATAGTGGGTCCAATTGCTGGATATGAAAGCCCCCTTCACACATAGCGAGATCGCTAGCGATATCGCTAAAGCATCACCGATTGTGTGATGCAACAGCGATATCGCTAGCGAGATAGCGATCTCGCTACATGTGACACGTACCTGCGACCCGGCTCCCCACTGGATATCGTTGATCGCGCGAGAATGGGATGGTCCATTTTCTCATCTCCGGCTTCCTGCTGGCGCCGACGAGCGACGCATGGACGCGGGCGGAAGAAGTCAGCAGAGCTGCGTGTCACAGGTAAGTATTGACCGCCGACCGCTGCTGCATCGCTGGTGAGATCTGCCTGTTTGGCAGCTCACTAGTGACCATTTAGCGATGCACCAGCGATCCTGACCGGGTCGTATCGTTGTTGGGTGCATTGCTAAATGTAACGGGACCTTAACCAATGAAATCCTGAATGAGATCCTAATGTTCTAAGTTTTACTGGCCTAGAAAGAGTCCACCTGCCTGAACAAGGTGGCAATTTAAATAAATTACTGTTTCGTAGAAAAGCCAGATGGATATTAAGTATAAAAGCCCAAGGTCCAATAGGCTTTAACGATATGTATTTTTTCCTTTTGTTTTTAATGCATGTTATGGTCACCTGTTATACAGAGCTGTGTGCAGCTACAAAAGACTTTGCATTACTCACACCTGGACACATTGAAGTGTGAAACGGCTGTCATCCACCACAGAACTGACACACCCGCATCCACAATTTTAATCTTAATGAACTAAATGCATTTTTTTAAAGGATAGCAGAGTGCTACCCCTTCACTTCTTCATTTGGACCATTCACAACATTGTATGTCTAAGGTGTTGCACCTACATCCATAAAGCAACTTGCTGCCAGTCTCTCTCTGGATCTATTAAGGTATGAATGCTGTGTTTAGTGCCGGTGTCCCTATGCCAAGTGGTCAGTCAACCCACCACTACGCACCCTGAGGAAGGAGAAATTCAAAACGTGCATAGGAGTGGGCGAGCTCACCACCTGTAGATGCTACTGCATACACTGATGGGTAATTAATATGCTGGCCAAGTGTAATATCTTACTGATTTTGGGAAGCTATAATATATTCCATTAATTCCAATGTCCCTGCTTACTACTTGTACACCAGTCTTAAATTGTATCTATATTGGCAGCAGCTTTCTCTTTGAATGGTTGATACAGCTGCATATTGTTTAACACAATTCAATATACAACTGGTACCTGCCCTATGAAGTGCATGGCTGCATGTCTACACATGGTTTCAACCCTATGGGTATGTGCACACACTGCGGATTCTGCTGCGGATCCGGAGCGGATCTGGCCCTGTGGATTCGCAGCAGTTCCGCAGACAGTGTACAGTACAATGTTAGTCAATAGGATTTCAAATCCGCAGTGCACATGCTGCTGATTTTTCCGCGTGGATTTGCTGCGGTTTTAAATACGCAGCATGTCAATTCTTTCTGAGGATTCCGTAGCGGTTTGCCACCTGTTCCATTGTCCAGGTGTCAAACCGCAAGGGAAAACCGGTGTCAAATCTGCAGGTAAACTGCAGGTCACTTTACCTGCGGATCCGCACAGAAACATCCACAGGTGAATCCGCAGCGTGGGCACGCTGCCTACTTGTGCTTACCTGTTTATTTGACCAATAAAGTTTATTTGTGTTCATTTATTTGGACTTTGTATTGTATTTTGTTGGTTTTCCTTCTCCCTGGTTATGCTATTTGACAATCCTTCCATATTTTGGTCCTTTAAAAACATGTCTCAGGTGGTCTGATATATGCATATACACACGGTCAAAATTGTTGGTACTCCTCATTTAATGACAGAAAAACCCACAATGGTCACAGAGATAACTTGAATCTGACTAAAGTAATAAATAATAAATAAAAAATCTATGCAAATAAACAAATGAAAATCAGACATTGCTTTTCGGCCATGCTTCCAGAAATTAAAAAAAACCCTCATGATATAGGCCTGGACAGAAATGATGGTGCCCCTGAAAATAATGTAACAAAAGGGACATGTGAAATCACGGTGTGTCCACTAATTAGCATCACAGGTGTCTACAATCTTGGAATCAGTGAGTGGGCCTGTATAGAGGGCTACAGACACTCACTGTGTAGTGATGAGCAAGTATACTCGTTGCTCGGGTTTCCCTGAGCATGCTCGGGTGATCACCGAGCATTTTGGCGTGCTCGGAGATTTAGTTTCTGTCAATGCAGCTGCATGATTTGTGGCTGCTGGACAGCCTGAATACATGTGATGAATGCCTGTTTGCTGTTCAACAGCCTTAAATCATGCAGTTGAGGTGATAAAAACAAAAAATCTCCGAACACACCAAAATACTCAGAGGACACCCGAGCAACGAGTATACTCGCTCATCACACTCAACATGGACCAGAGGAAGTGAAGGAAAGCGAGATTAGAAAAATAATTATAGACAAACTAGTTAAAGGTGAAAGTTATAAGATCATCTCCCAGCAGCTTGATGTTCCTGTGACTACAGTTGCACATATTATTCAGAAATTTAAGCTCCATGGGCCAACCTCCCTGGACATGGCTGCAGGAGGAAAATTGATGACAAATCAAATAGTCAGATCATACGAATGGTAACAACAGAGCCCAGGAAAACTTCTAAACAGATTAAAGGTGAACTTAAAGGTGAAGCTCAAGGAACATCAGTGTCAGATCACACCATCCCTCATTGTATGAGACAAAGTGGACTTCATGGGAGATGACCAAGGAGGACACCATTGTTGAAAAAAATCATAAAAAAGCCAGACTAGAATTTGCCAAACTACATGTTGACAAGCCATAAAGCATCTGGGAAAATGTACTATGGACAGATGAGACAGAAATGGAACTTTTTGGCAAGGCACATCAGCTCTATGTTCACAGATAGAAAAATGAAGCATATCAAAAAAGGAACACTGTCCCTACTGTGAAACATGAAGGAGGCTCTGTTATATTCTGGAGCTGCTTTGCTGCATCTGGCACAGGGTGTCAAGAATCTGTGCAGGGTACAATGAAATCTCAAGACTATCAAGGGATTGTAGAGAGAAATTTGCTGCCCAGTATCAGAAAGCTTGGTTTCATTCGTAGGTCATGGATCTTGCAACAGAATAATGACCCAAAACACACCTAAAAACACCCAAGAATGGCTAAAAGGAAAACATTGGAATATTCTGAAGTGACCTTCTTTGAGCCCTGACCTAAATCCTATTGAGTATCTTTGGGAAGAGCTGAAACATGCCAACTGGAAAAGGCAACCTTCAAACACGAGACAACTGGAGCAGTTTGCTCTTGAGGAATGGGCCAAAATACCAGTCGAGAGGTGCAAAAGTCTCATTGACAGTTACAGGAATTGGTTGATTGCAGTCATTGCCTCAAAAGGTTGTGCAATAAAATATAAATTAAGGGTACCATCTTTTCTTTTCTTTTCAATGATCTTTTTATTGATTAATCAAAAGATGATAACACCACATAGAAATAACCAATTTTATGTATCATGGATTGTGATGGTGTACCATCATTTCTGTCCAGGCCTATTTCATGAGTTATATTTTTTTAAAAATTATGTGTAAGCATGGTTGAAAAGCAATGTCTGATGTTCATTTGTTCATTTTCACAGATTTTTTATTTATTATTTCTTTTGTCATATTCAGTTTTGGTCCCTTTTATTACCTCACATAACTTTGATCATTGTGGCCAAAGAGTTCTATTTTAACCACATCGTCCACAGGACTGGTTTCCAATATGTATCAGGCCTGTTTAGATTTTTTTGCATATTTCTGATACTGAATTTTATGGTGAAGATGTAGTAGAGGTTTTCAACTGATGAGTCTTCCATGAAGGCCATATTTGTGCAGGTGTCTCTGAACTGTAGAACAATATACCACAACTCCAGAGTCTGCTAAATCTTTCTGAAGGTCTTTTGCAATTAAGCATGGGCTCTGATTTGCCTCTTTAGCAATCCTGTGACCAGCTCTTACTGAAATTTTGCTTGGTCTTCCAGACCTTATCTTAACCTCCACTGTTCCTGTTAACTTCCATTGATTAGTTACATTTCAAACTGAGGAAAGGGCAACTTGAAGCATTTTCTTATCGCCTTCTCCTGATTTGTGAGCCTCCACCATTTTCATTTTCAGAGTGTTAAGCAGCTGCTTAGAAGAACCCATGGTTGCTGTATTTTGGCACATTGTTAGAAAAGGTTGGGCTTTCATAAAGCTGTAAAATTTGCATCACATGGCCTTTCCTAATGATGATAGTGAAGACATAACCCTAACAGGCTAATTGTGGTCTGAAACCTTGGTCAAAGTTATGTGAGCACTAGAGTTGAGCGATACCGTCCGATACTTCAAAGTATCGGATCGGAATGGATCGGCCGATCTTAAAAAAAAGTATCGGTATCGCCGATTCCGATACCGGAAGTCCCATTCAAGTCTATGGGACTTCCGGTATCGGAATAAGAAAAACCCTGTTTTTGCCTTGTACAGCCTCTCTGGGGTCTGTACGGGCCTTTCGGGGGGCTGTGCCGGCCTGCCAGGGGGTCTGTGCAGGCTCCGGTGGTCTGTGCCGGCCTGCCGGGGGGCTGTGCCGGCTTGCCGGGGGGGCTGTGCAGGCTCCGGTGGGCTGTGCCGGCCTGCCGGGGGGCTGTGCAGGCTCCGGTGGGCTGTGCCGGCCTGCCGGGGGGGCTGTGCCGGCCTGCCGGTGGTCTGTGCAGGCTCCGGTGGGCTGTGCCGGCCTGCCGGGGGGCTGTGCAGGCTCCGGTGGGCTGTGCCGGCCTGCCGGTGGTCTGTGCAGGCTCCGGTGGGCTGTGCCGGCCTGCCGGGGGGCTGTGCAGGCTCCGGTGGGCTGTGCCGGCCTGCCGGGGGGCTGTGCCAGCCTGCCGGGGGTCTGTGCAGGCTTCAGGGGTCTGTGCAGGCATCGTCCGATGGGACTACAAGTCCCATCGGGCGATGCCTGCTACCATGACAGTGATTGACACATTAGCCAATGATGGGACAGTAGTAGTCCCATCATCCGGCTAATGTGTTGAATGTAAAAAAAAAAAAAAAAAATTACATGCTACATACATGCTACATTCATACTACATACTACATACATGCTACATTCATACTACATATATACTACATGCAACATACATACTACATATATACTACATGCATGCAATATGCATACTACATATATACTACATGCAACATACATACTACATATATACTACATGCATGCAACATGCATACTACATATATACTACATGCAACATACATACTACATATATACTACATGCATGCAACATGCATACTACATATATACTACATGCAACATACATACTACATATATACTACATGCATGCAACATGCATACTACATATATACTACATGCAACATACATACTACATATATACTACATGCATGCTACATACATACTGCATGCTGCATACATACTACATGCTACATACATACCACATATATACTACATACATACTACATGCATGCTACATACATACCACATACATACTACATACATACTACATACATACTACATGCATGCTACATACATACTACATGCTACATACATACTACATATATACTACATGCATGCTACATACATACATACTACATGCATGCTACATACATACTACATACATACTACATGCATGCTACATACATACTACATGCTACATACATACCACATACATACTACATATATACTACATGCATGCTACATACATACTGCATGCTACATGCATGCTACATACATACTACATACATACTACATGCTACATACATACCACATATATACTACATACATACTACATACAATACATTCATACAATACATACATAGACATACAGTACATATAACATAGAGTAACATACTTACCAATACTTGTCACATTGTTCCCCGAAGCCATTGTCTTTTACGGAATAAATATTAACATAACAAACCAGAAAAATACTCACCCACGATCCGAAGCAGTCCACGAGTGTGTCCCACGACGATCTTGGGTAGAGAACTGCAGCATCAGCTGATGCTGCCGTTCTCTACGGCCTGCAGGAATCCAATGACGGAAGGTAGGTATCCTTCCGCACTGTATTCCTCCGCCACTTAAAAAAAAAAAAGTCCCTAGTCTCACTTTATGCCATTGCTGTGTGGGAATTTCCCACGCATGCATGTAGTATGTATGTAGTATGTAGGTAGTATGTATGTGGTATGTATGTAGCATGTAGTATGTATGTAGCATGCATGTAGTATACACTCACTGGCCACTTTATTAGGTACACCATGCTAGTAAGGGGTTGGACCCCCTTTTGCCTTCAGAACTGCCTCAATTCTTCGTGGCAGAGATTCAACAAGGTGCTGGAAGCATTCCTCAGAGATTTTGGACCATATTGACATGATGGCATCACACAGTTGGCGCAGATTTGTCGGCTGCACATCCCTGATGCGAATCTCCCGTTCCACCACATCCCAAAGATGCTCTATTGGATTGAGATCTGGTGACTGAGGAGGCCATTTGAGTACAGTGAACTCATTGTCATGTTCAAGAAACCAATCTGAGATGATTCGAGCTTTATGACATGGCGCATTATCCTGCTGAAAGTAGCCATCAGATGTTGGGTACATTGTGGTCATAAAGGGATGGACATGGTCAGCAACAATACTCAGGTAGGCTGTGGCGTTGCAACGATGCTCAATTGGTACCAAGGGGCCCAAAGAGTGCCAAGAAAAAATTCCCCACACCATGACACCACCACCACCAGCCTGAACCGTTGATACAAGGCAGGATGGATCCATGCTTTCATGTTGTTTACGCCAAATTCTGACCCTACCATCCGAATGTCGCAGCAGAAATCGAGACTCATCAGACCAGGCAACGTTTTTCCAATCTTCTACTGGCCAATTTCGATGAGCTTGTGCAAATTGTAGCCTCAGTTTCCTGTTCTTAGCTGAGAGGAGTGGTACCCAGTGTGGTCTTCTGCTGCTGTAGCCCATCTGCCTCAAAGTTCGACGCACTGTGCGTTCAGAGATGCTCTTCTGCCTACCTTGGTTGTAACGGGTGGCAATTTGAGTTACTGTTGCCTTTCTATCAGCTCGAACCAGTCTGCCCATTCTCCTCTGACCTCTGGCATCAACATGGCATTTCCGGCCACAGAACTGCCGCTCACTGGATTTTTTTTCTTTTTCGGACCATTCTCTGTAAACCCTAGAGATGGTTGTGCGTGAAAATCCCAGTAGATCAGCAGTTTCTGAAATTCTCAGACCAGCCCTTCTGGCACCAACAATCATGCCACGTTCAAAGGCACTCAAATCACCTTTCTTCCCCATACTGATGCTCGGTTTGAACTGCAGGAGATTGTCTTGACCATGTCTACATGCCTAAATGCACTGAGTTGCCGCCATGTGATTGGCTGATTAGAAATTAAGTCTTAACACACAGTTGGACAGGTGTACCTAATAAAGTGGCCAGTGAGTGTATATGTGTTATGTATGTAGCATGCATGTAGTATGTATGTAGTATGTATGTGGTATGTATGTAGCATGCATGTAGTATGTATGTAGTATGTATGTAGTATATATGTAGTATGTATGTAGCATGTAGTATGGATGTAGCATGCATGTAGTATATATGTAGTATGTATGTAGCATGTAGTATGTATGTAGCATGCATGTAGTATGTATGTAGTATGTATGTGGTATGTATGTAGCATGTAGTATGTATGTAGCATGCATGTAGTATATATGTGTTATGCATGTAGCATGCATGTAGTATGTATGTAGTATTATTATTATTATTATTTATTGTTATAGCGCCATTTATTCCATGGCGCTTTACATGTGAGGGGGGTATACATAAAAACAAGTACAATAGTCTTAAACAATACAAGTCATAACTGGTACAGGAGGAGAGAGGACCCTGCCCGCGAGGGCTCACAATCTTCAAGGGATGGGTGATAATACAGTAGGCGAGGGTAGAGCTGGTCGTGCAGCGGTTTGGTCGATCGGTGGTTACTGCAGGTTATAGGCTTGTCGGAAGAGGTGGGTCTTCAGGCTCTTTTTGAAGGTTTCGATGGTAGGTGAGAGTCTGATATGTTGTGGTAGAGAGTTCCAGAGTAGGGGAGATGCGCGAGAGAAATCTTGTATGCGATTGTGGGAAGAGGAGATAAGAGGGGAGTAGAGAAGGAGATCTTGTGAGGATCGGAGGTTGCGTGCAGGAAAGTACCGGGAGACGAGGTCACAGATGTATGGAGGAGACAAGTTGTGGATGGCTTTGTATGTCATGGTTAGGGTTTTGTAATGGAGTCTCTGGGCAATTGGGAGCCAGTGAAGGGATTGACAGAGGGGAGAAGCTGGGGAATAGCGGGGGGACAGGTGGATTAGTCGGGCAGCAGAGTTTAGAATAGATTGGAGGGGTGCGAGAGTGTTTGAGGGGAGGCCGCAGAGCATGAGGTTGCAGTAGTCAAGGCGAGAGATGATGAGGGCATGGACTAGGGTTTTTGCAGATTCTTGGGTGAGGAATGAACGGATGCGTGAAATATTTTTGAGTTGAAGTCGGCAGGAAGTGGAAAGGGTTTGGATATGTGGTTTGAAGGAGAGATCAGCATCAAGGATTACTCCGAGGCAGCGAGCTTGTGGGACTGGGGAGAGTGGGCAGTCATTTACTGTAATTGATAGGTTCGTAGGGTATGTATGTAGTATGTATGTAGTATGTATGTAGCATGCATGTAGTATGTATGTAGTATATATGTGGTATGTATGTAGTATGTATGTAGCATGCAGTATGTATGTAGCATGCATGTAGTATATATGTAGTATGTATGTAGCATGTAGTATGTATGTAGCATGCATGTAGTATATATGTAGTATGTATGTAGCATGTAGTATGTATGTAGCATGCATGTAGCATGTATGTAGTATGTATGTAGTATTTTTTTTTTTTTTAACATTTAACACATTAGCCGGATGATGGGACTACTACTGTCCCATCATTGGCTAATGTGTCAATCACTGTCATGGTAGCAGGCATCGCCAGATGGGACTTATAGTCCCATCGGACGATGCTTGCACAGACCCCCGGACATCAGCACAGCCCCCCGGCAGGCCGGCACAGCCCCCCGGCAGGCCGGTACAGACCCCCACAGGGTGCACAGACCACCGGCAGGCCGGCACAGCCCCCCGGCAGGCCGGTACAGACCCCGGGCAGTCCACACAGCCCCCCGGCAGGCCGGCACAGCCCCCCGGCAGGCCGGTACAGACCCCGGGCAGTCCACACAGCCCCCCGGCAGGCCGGCAGAGACCCCCGGAAGGCCCGAAATGACGGCGCATCATGATGCTCACACACCGCGCATCATGATGACGTCAGGCTGTCAATCAACTTTGAACTTCCGATTCCGATGCCGACTTCCGATATTGAAAAAATATCGGAAGTCGGTATCGGAATTCCGATACAGCAAGTATCGGCCGATACCCGATACTTGCGGTATCGGAATGCTCAACACTAGTGAGCACACAAATCTTCACTTTTGCATTAGCCCATTTTCCTTTTTGTAATTTTTAAAATGAAATAAAAAATATATTTTTTGCCTAAAATACAAAGGAAATGATTAATCTTTAACTTTAGGCCTTTTATAGATCATTTCATCTTCAACTTGCTTCTCTGTTCACAATAATAGAAATTTTGACAAGGGGTGCCTAAACTTTTACATGCCACTCTATATAAACTGTATAAACACCATCCAAACAATAAAGGGAACACAAACAACACAATGTAACTCCAAGTCACTCACACATCTGTGAAATCAGCATGTCCAATTATGAAGTAACATCGATCGTGAATCAATTTATCCTGCTGTTGTGCAAATGGAACAGACAGCAAGAAGAAATCATAGGCTATTAGTAAGACAACCCCTATAAAGGAGTGGTTATGTAGGTGGTGACCACAGACCAGTTCTCTGTTCTCATTCTTTTTGGCTATTATTTTGGTCACTTTTGCAATTTGTCATTGCTCTCACCCCTAGTGGTACTGTAGCAAGAGGCAGTGTCTACAACCCACAGAAGTTGATCAGGTAGTGCAGCTCATCCAGAATGGCACATCAATGCGAGCTGTGACGGGTAGCTGTGTCTGTCAGCATAGTGTTCAGAGCCTGAAGCAGATACCAGGAGACAGGCCAGTACACCAGGAAACGTTGAGGGGTCCGTAAGAGGGCAAAAACCCAGCAGCAGTACTGCTATCTCCTACTTTGCGCAAGGAGAAATAGGAGGAGCAGTGCCAGATCCCTGAAAAATGAACTCCAACAGGCCAGGGCCAGTGTTTGTGGCAGGCAAGCAAGGCAGATGCCTAGGGCCCTCACCCACAAAAGGGGCCCCCTGCATCTGCAACCCCTTTATGAAGTACACAGAGGGTGTACAGCACTACTTGCAGTGAATAATGCTGTGCATCCTCCATAGGTCCCAACCCTCCCTATTCCCGCTGGACAGTCCCGATTTCAGGGCCATATCCCGCCGTCCCGGCCGGGAAGCTATCTATCCCGCAATCGCGGTGTATGCAGTCGTGTAGCATGGGGGGGCGGTCCGCCCCAGGCGGCACGTGTGTGGGGGCGGCGCGGCAGCAGCAGCAATTCCTCTCCTCTGTGGGAGAACTCATTTCTGCCCAGTCTCCCTGGCTGTGGATGGTGCAGCAGTGCTGGAGGTCTCCTCCTTCCTCCAGTTATGGGGGTGGCTGAGATTGCTGTAGACCAGCCCAGTCTGATGTGTATACACTGGATCCAGGGCGGGGTTTGCTCCATGCTCTCACTCATGCTGGATGTGCCCGGGAACCAAGTCCTCTGCCAGGATGATGCCCACTCCTGCCCTGCAGGTAAGCTGCCCCCCTGCTGTGCTGGGGGCATTGTGTGGGTGAGGGGCTATAGAGTGCCAGGAAGATAGGCTGCAGGGATCTGTGCCCCAGGCATGGGGGAGAGCAGGGCAGCCCTGCTAATCCTATTAGTATGTGCAACTAGTGGAAAACTCATGAAGTTTTTTTTTCTTTTTTTATTATTAATGGAAAAAACTGCTTCACCAGGCTGCATGCCCTCTGTGTGTGTGATCCCTGCCAAGAGGTTCTGCAGCAGCTGCTCAGAGCTGATAATAGTGATGTGGTTATGCACAGATATAGGTTGGGTTTGTCATATAACTGCATGATGTACAAGCAGTGAAGCAATTGCATTGTAAGCACTTTCCCATTCCACATCTTGTAGCCCAGTTTAGGAGCCTGAATTTTCTGTACCCTTACGACTGATTTTCTTACACCCCTTGTGCACGTCGTACAGCTGGCGGTTGACACAACTGCTGAGAACTGAGGGGGAAAAAAGAAAGATTGCCAGGGAATTGCTCACAATGCAATTGCTTGATATATATAGTAGGACCCAATACAAAAAAAATTGCCTTATTATGTGACAATGAGTGAGTTATGCCAAATGACAAACTTGGCTCTGCTACATCTGTAAGTAAGCTGAATTTAAGCAAAAGCATTATAAATGCAGAATGGACAAATTGCTGGATGAGCTTCCTGGATGCCCTGGTGCCGGTGTTTGCGCTGTCGCGCTACTGCGCACCAGGACGTACAGCAACGTGACCATCAGGTTTTGGATTTATTTTTTTCTTCTGTGATATTTTATTGGATTGTTTCATTGCAGACAGGGTTTCGCTGTTAATCCACCTTTACTGGGGACCACCAGATATTTGTGGTATTAGTACACAAACATCTTTAATCCACAGCTCTTGCTAATACAAGGGGGTCCTGGGCAGGTGACCCCCTCGCAATGATGGGTATACAGGGTTTATCTTCATGAGACATTTATTTTGGTTTCCTTTCTGTGGTAGCATCATGGTTGGCACTTGCTATGTGGTGGGGGCCCTCTGTGTGGCGCTGTTTGGTGGGGGTCCTCTGTGTGGCGCTATAGGTGGGGGCCCTCTGTGTGGCGCCATAGGTGGGGGCCCTCTGTGTGGCGCTGTTTGGTGTGGGCCCTCTGTATGGCGCTGTTTGGTTGGGGCCCTCTGTGTGGCGCTGTTTGGTGGGGGCCCTCTGCGTGGCGCTGTTTGGTGGGGGCCCTCTGTGTGGCGCTATAGGTGGGGGCCCTCTGTGTGGCGCTATAGGTGGGGGCCCTCTGTGTGGCGCTGTTTGGTGTGGGCCCTCTGTGTGGCGCTGTTTGGTTGGGGCCCGCTGTGTGGCGCTACTTGGTGGGGGTCCTCTGTGTGGCGCTGTTTAGTGGGGGCCCTCTGTGTGGTGCTGTTTGGTGGAGGCCTTCTGTGTGGCGCTGTTTGGTGGGGGTCCTCTGTGTGGCGCTGTTTGGTGGGGGCCCTCTGTGTGACGCTATAGGTGGGGCCCCCAGCCCCTTATGGATTATCAACGACCAAAGGGGCGGCAAATTTTTTGACCGGCCCGGGCGCCACAAACAGTTGCTACGCCACTGACTGTGCTCTGCGCCGCACATCACGTTCCACCGGAAGTGACGTGCTGTAAGCTGACCGCTGGAAATGACTGCTGACCTCATTTCCGGAGGTCAGCTTATAGCATGTCACCTCAGGAGGAGGTAATCGTTCGGGACCCCGCAGGAGGACAGAGAAGTGGCGGCGGGGCATCAGCGCTCCATACAGTGTTCCATTTTTTTTCTGTTTATAATTATTGTTTATGAAACAGTGTGATCAGCAGTGCTAAATGGGCGTGGATATGGCCGTGACTACTAAAATGGGTGTGGCTAGGGGCGTGGCCTAACATTTGCCGCGCCACAGCCTTTGTCCCTCTTTGCCTTTTTCAAAAGTTGGGAGGTATGCATCCTCTGTAGTCCTTCAACGTCTCTCCCAAATCCGCTCCACCCCCCCTCCCTTTCTCTCCCTCCCTGCAGTGTCAGGTCAGAAGTTGAGAGTGAGGGGGAAGGGCCATCTCACAGCACGGCAGAGGTCAGACACCTGGCAGGAAGATGTCTGCAGCCCTGTCTGGGTCTGTGTCCCCTCCTCCTCATCATGGCTGCTCCTAAACCTCTGTCGTGGGATCTGCACAAGTGAAGCAGCATGACTTAGTTATTATACATATATATGTGTATATACTGTGTGTGTCTGTATATGTGTATATATAAATGCAGTATATGTACATATTATAGTGTTTGTGTATATCTGTGGTGCATTTGTGTGTGTGTGTATATACATACTGTATATGTGCATGTACATACATTATATAGTATGTGTGTCTGTAAATGTGTACACAGTATGTGTGTGTATATACTGTATATAGTATATTTGTGTATATCTGTGGTGCATTTGTGTGTATATATATATATGCATGTACATACAGTGTATAGTATGTGTGTCTGTGTATAGTATATTTGTATACTGCATGTGTGCAGTATATTGTGTAAATATATGTATAAAGTGTATATGTATGTGATCATACTGTATATAAACTGAATGTTTCTGTGTATAAACCTTTTATATGTGCTTGCACATACTGTATGTGTCTGTAAACTGTATATACAGTATATAGCGTGTGTTTCCCTATTTATAAAGTATATATGATGAGTACATGTATAGTGTATATCTGTGTATATGTGCTGCATATATAGTTCTGTAATTGTAGTGTCACCATAATACGGATCAAGCAGTTTATGTCTGATGCCGGTGTTTTACATTAGGGCCTGTTCACACTGTGTTTCTTTACTACGGCCGGTGGGTTCTACCTGAATCCCCTATAGAACCATAGATTTCAATGACAGTAATTGAGTTCAAATGAATTCCACATGTGATGTTTTTTTTTTTTCTGAACATGTCCATCTGTTCCCACAGCCACAGAAAAGTGGACACTTTTAGACGAAAAAACACAAACAGACTCTGAGGGTAGGTGCCCACGATCAGTAATCGCTGCAGGTTGGAGGCTGCGTACTTGTGCAGCGTCCAGATGTTACAGCATAGTGGATGGGATCTCAAGAAATCCCATGCCCACTATGCGCGCACAGACGCCTGGCACTTCCCTGCAGCGACGGACATGCAGCGCGTCTTTCCAGACCACAGCATGTCTATTTATCCTGTGGAGATGCGATAAACGTCACCTTTACAATGTACTGGACAAGGTGAATCCAACATGGTTCAGTGATCACAGAGGATTCACCTGCATTCAATAACCGGCAGCAGACATGTGCTGCGTCCAAAGCGCTGCCAATTCCTGACCGTGTGCACATACCCTGAAAAAATAAATCAGACGGTCAATTTCAGACAAAAAACAAATTCATTTGACCTCTGCTTGTGTCAGTGCACTCTGTGGCCCCATCGGAGAAGCGCAGAAGCGCAGTGTGAACAGGGCTTAATATACTATTGTATGGAATAATGCCGTCTACTATGCTACTCTGCGCTGTCCCATTACAGCAGCCAAACACACACACAGGCCAGACATGGACATCGGCCAGAAAGCCTTTTTTTTCATAAATTTGTTGTACGTCATCTTTCAGCAGCGTTTTTCCCTATTCAAATGAATGGGACACAAAAATGCAAGTGAAAAGGCTGGAAAAAAGCAAAATATTTCCTGCCAACACCGTAGATCAATCCGTAGCAAAAATGGTGCATGTGAGCAAACACTACAGGGGTTTTCTGAGAAGGTAAAAATAATTAGCATGAAATGATAAATCTTCCGCAGCTCCAGCACCGATGCTCTGGGGGTCTCTACCTGTCTTAGCAGTGGGCTGCAGTGGTCTTGTGGCTCTGGGGGTCTCCGCCAGCCTTAGCACTGGGCTGCAGTGGTCATGTGGCTCCGGGGGTCTCCACCAGTCTTAGCAGTGGTCTTTTGGCTGCTTAAGTGAATAATAACCTTCAGGGACCCTGAACCATCAGCCATGGAGCCAGAGGGGATTTAGCAGAGTAGTTTGGGGGACATGTAGGACTTTGCTTTTAATCGTTTTTTATTCTGCTGTTTGTGAGGTAGGATGTAGAAAAATTCGGCAATTCTGCTAGTGTTTTCTATTATATGACTGTACGGCCCCCGTCATACAACTGTGTATCATGTTTTTCACGAATGCCACGTGTACCCTATTTAACCTACCGTGCTGCACTCATGTCCATGATTTCCCAGCAGCACAGATGACAAGAGCCAATACAAGTCTATGGGTCCGTGTAAACATGCCGTCCGTGAGCCGTACGTGTGCTGTACATGTGCTGTAAGTGTGCCGTCCATGTTTAGCATGGAAAGTATGTGAGAAGCTTTGCAATTTAATTTCCAGTATCCATACTGGAAAAACATGGAGGGCACACTGATGACACACTGATTGAAAACACTGGTTAGACCGATATCGGTGTAACAAGTACGTGTTTTATATGGACATGTGAACGGGGCCAAACAGTGTTGTTAGTGGAATACTTCTGGATTGGGGGCCCCACTTTGAATTTTGCCCTGGACCCCAATTTGTCTATAACTGGCCCTGCAACAGGCCACTAACATCCATGTGTCTGCTCAAATTGTCAGAAACAGACTCCATGAGGGTGGTATGAGGGCCCAAAGTCTACAAGTGGGTCTTGAGCTTACAGCCCAATACCATGCAGGGCTATTGGCATTTGCAAGAGAACACCAAGATTAGCAGATTCGACATTGACAACCTGTGCTCTTCATGGATGAGAGCAGGTTCACACTGATTACATATGACAGACGTGACAGAGTTTTGAGACGCCGTGGAGAATGCTCTTGTTGGCAGCGTATTATTCAGGATACTCTCCAAGCGTGTGACAACAGAGCTTCTTTATTCAGGAACAATCAGGAACAATATATGATAAGCTTAATAGACCAGGAATAAATCATTTGTGTGTCTCTATCTGTGCAGCATCTGCAGCAGGCTGCTTCATCTTCCATACACAGACATAGGAAAATGAAACTACAGTCGCATGCTCTTCCTGTGTGAGCCTCTTAGAGTTCTTTTTAACTTTATAAACAGCTTACAAACCTAGCAACTAAACACTCATAGACAGGAATCTCTCTGTTGTTGCACCAAACATATTCCAACACCCCCACTCAACAACTACTTATCCTGTTAGTCCCATTGCAGTTCTGAAGTCCACAAACTTAGCTCTTGATAATAGCTTTGTCATACCATCAGCAGTCATCTTATCAGACTCCCAATACACAAACTCAAGTACACCACGTTCCACTAAGTCATGTAAGTGGTGATGTTTTACATCAATGTACTTAGTCCTTGCACTAATCTTCTCACTGCTGGCAAGTTTAATGCATCCTTGGTTGTCCTCATAGATAACTGTAGGTTGAGCTAATGGCTTGCCGAAATCTTCCAAAAGTTGTTTCAACCAAATTACTTCTTGACTTGCATAAGCTGCAGACATATATTCTGCTTCTGTACAAGATAATGTGACTGACACTTGTTTTCTGTTAGACCAAGAAATTGAATTTTCACCTAACTTGAACAAGTTACCATTTGTTGATTTCTGATCACTTGAATCTCCAGACAAAACTGCATCCACATATTCTCTGAGTGTGAGATCTCCTGATGCAGATATCTTAAGATTTTGAGTTTCTTTAAGATATTGAAGAATTCTCTTAATTGCATTTGTCTCTTTGACGTGGCTTGCTTACATGTCGACAGAGAATTTCTTCTGTGGCTGTGATATCCGGACGAGTTGTGGTTGCTATGTACAGAAGCGCCCCTACTGCTTGTCTGTAACTCTCATTGCTGGGTAGCAGATCTTCCCCTTCCAACATTAAGTAGGATGGATCCATTGGTGTTGATGCACCTTCTGACTTCTGACATTCCAAACTAGCTGAGAAGAAAACTCCCATCTTCCTCTTTCTGGATTTGGATTCCCAAGTAATATGTCACATGTTCAAGGTCCTAAGACTCAAAGTGCTGGTTGAGAATTTCACCTAGCTTTGCAATTTCCTTTTCATCTTGATGAGACATGATTACATCATCTACATATAGGAGAACATACATAAACGTGTTGCTTCCAAATATCCTGAGGTGCTTCAGGTTAGGCTTCTCGCAGTTCCATAGCTCATATGGAGTTTTATTTGTTGCTTTACCTGGCACTCTGTTTTGAAGATAGCAAGCTGTCATGATGGCTTCTCCCCAATACATTGTAAGTAGATTTGCATCAAACAACACACTTCTTCCACTTTCACAGAGACTACGGTTCTTTCTCTCTGCAATGCCATTTTGTTCTGGGTTGTATGAAATGGTAGTCTGGAACACGATTCCATCCTTTTTCAAAATGGTTTGCACCTTACCACAAGATATTCTTCAAGTTTCTGTGGAACTTCACCCTTACTGTAAAGCAGGTAGGCGACTGTATATCTGGAGTAGTCATCAATAAATGTGAGAAAATATGTCTTCTTGCTAGGAGTTTGAACAGTCATTTTACCACATACATCTGCATGTACCAGATCCAGAGACTGTGCAGATCTAGTGGTGTTTATTTTAGGAAAAGATTTTCTGGATATTTTCCCTTCAGGAAAAAGAAACTACAGTCACATGCTCTTCCTGTGTATGCCTCTGGGAGTTGTTGTTTTTTTTTAATTTATAAACAGCATACAAACCTAGCAACTAAAGACTCATAGACAGGAATGGAACTGTTGCACCAAACACATTCCAACAGTTCTGCTACCTGCAACATCCTCCAGCATGACCAGTTTGGGAGTGGATCAGTAATAGTGTGGGGAGGCATTTCTTTGAAGGCTGCGCAGCCCTCCTTATGCTTCCCAAAGGTACCCTGACTGCAATTAGGTGCTGTGATGAGATCCTCAGACCTATTGTGAGACCATATGCAGGTGCAGTGGGCCCTGGGTTAATTCTGATTACGATTATTATTATTATTGTTATTATTATTATTATTACTCTTTGTCTATTTATAGAACACCATTGATTCCATGGTGCTCTACATGATAAAGGGTTAAATATGAAATACAGATATCATTTACAATAGACATATTAACAATGACTGTTACAGAGGTAAGAGGACTCTGCCCTTGCGGGCTTATATTCTACAGGATGATGGGGAAGGAGACAGTAGGTCGGGGGTCGCAGGAGCTTTCAGTGTGTTAAGGTCGCAGCTTGATCATTGCAGGCTGTAAGCTTTTTTGAAGAGATGGGTTTTCAGGTTCTGTCTGAAGGATCCAAATGTGGTGGATAATCTGACTTGTTGGGGAACAGAATTCCAGAGGATGGGGGATATCTGGGAGAAGACTTAAGGATGGACTGGATAAGTGTGAGAGAGTTAGCAGGTATGCCACAGAGAAGGATGTTACAGTAATTAAAGTGGGAGATGATGAGAGCATACACAAGCATTTTGGTAGAGTGAGGGTTGAGGAAAGGATGATTTCTGGAAATATTTTTGAGTTTGAGGTGACAAGAGGTGGAGAGAGCATAAATGTGCGGTTTGAAGGACAGGGCAGAGTCAAGGATTACTCTGAAGCAATGGCTTTTCTGTACAGGGGGGGAGTGTGATGTAATTTATTGTTATGGATGGAACAGGTAGAGAAGATATGTGAGATGGAAGAAAGATAAGGAGTTCAGATTTGTCCACATTGAGCTTGAGGAAGGAAAAAGAGAAGGATGATATGGCTGATAAACACTCCAGGATTGTTTACAGCAGAGAGGTGATATCTTGGTCCGAGAGGTAGATCTGAGTGTCATCAGCATACAGATGGTACTGGAAGCCATAGGACTTAATGAGTTGTCCCAGGCCAATGGTATAGATGGAGAAAAGTAGGGGTCCTAGGACAGAGCCTTTGGGACTCCAACAGAGAGACAGCGAGACGAGGATGTAGTGTGGGAGTGGGAGACGCTAAATGTGCAGTTGGAAAGGTATGAGGAGATCCAGAACAGGGCAAGGTCTTTGATGCCAGAGGAAGAGAGGATGTGTAGTACAAGGCAGTGGTCAACTGTGTCTAAGGCAGAGGACAGGTATAGAAGGAGGAGTATAGAGAATTGTTTGTTGGCTTTGGCTGTAAGTAAGTTGTTAGAAATTTTTGGTCAATGCAATTTCAATGGAATGGTCAGGGCGGAAGCCAGATTACAAGTTGTCGAAGAGAGAGTTAGATGAGAAGTGGGAGGAAAGTTCAGTGTGAACATGCTGCTCAATGATTTTGAAAGCAAATGGATGAAGCAATATGGGGTTATGGTTGGACATAGCAGTAGGGTCGAAGGATGGTTTTTGAGGATAGGTGTGACTGTGGCATGTTTGAAAGCAGAACGGAAGGTACCAGAAGTTAGTGATAGGTTGAAGAGATGGTTTAGGGATGGTGTAAGTGTGGTGGTGAGGTTGGGGAGGAGATGGGATGTGGTCAAATGCACAAGTGGTGAAGTATGATTTGGATAGTAGACGAGTAAGCTCTCCTTCAGTGATTTTGGAGAGGGAGGTTATGGGTTTAGGTCATTGATCTGGTAAACAAAGGGGTTGTGGTGGTCAAACAATAAAGACTTGCCTTGTTTAGTCGTGTTTATTTTTGAAGAGTGTGGCAAAGTCCTCAGCAGAGATAAGGGAGATAGGAGGGGGCAGTGAAGGGCGCAGGAGGGAGTTGAAATTTTGAATAACCATTTGGGGTTGTAGAATAAGGAAGATACGAGGGTTGTGAAGTAAGCCTGCTTAGCAGAGGTGAGTGCTGTTTGAATGCAGTGAAGTCATCTTGCAAATTTGTTTTCTTCCAATGCCCCTCATTAACCCTGGACACTTGCCAAAGCTTTTTAGTAAGACTATTGTGCCAGGGTTGTCTATTGATTTGTCGCACTCTGAGGTAATCAACCCTGTGTAAAGCAGCGGTGTCCACGCTGTGCAGTGATGAGGCAGTGACCCAAGTTCAAAAACCAAACGTGTTTAATGTCCAACAAGACTCACACAGTGCGCAGCATGCTGTATCCTCCGGATCACAGCTGGGAAAACAAAAGACAGTTCAGGGATAATTGCCGTGAACGACTTCACTGCCTTGTATGTGGGTGCCAGACCTTTTGGCTCCGCTTGGCCCTGTGTTGCCTCACACAGGGAGTGCTCTGCTGACCACCTGCTCTGTCTGCTTGCAAGACCAAACTGACACACCCCAACTCTTCCTGCAGGGTTTTTTTTCCTTCACTCCAATCTGTGGCCATAGGCCACTTATAATATCTGGGCTGGAGGAAACGAACCGCACCCCACTACCTTCCTGCAGTCTGTCTCAAAAATAAAAGCCCATACTGGTTTTCCTGAACAAGCTCTTTGGTCAAAATAACTTGACCAGGTTCAAACAGGGGGCCCGTGACAAGGCATCTGCATTTCCCTGTGATTTCCACTCCCTATGTTCCACTGAAAAGCTTAAGTTTTGTAGGGACAGGAACCATCTGGTAAATTGGGCATTCCTCTCTTTTGCATTTCTCATCCAGACGATGGGGGAATGGTCCGTTACCAAACAAAACTGATGCCTGAGCAAATAGTAGCATAGGGATTCCAAGGCCCATTTAATTGCCAAGCAATCCTTCTCCTCTATGCTATATTTTTTCTCTTCCGGGGTCAGTTTCCTGCTCAAGTAGGTGACTGGATGCTCATCCCCGCTCACCTCTTGCGACAGCACCACTCCTAGACCTACCTCTGAGGCATCAGTTTGTGCAATAAAGGTCTTCTTGAAGTCAGGGCTGATGAGAACCGGCTGTCCACACAACACCGACTTCAGTGACTGGAATGCTTCCTCCACCTGAGGATTCCTTCGGACCATCACTGTCTTCTTACCTTTTAACAGGTCCATTAAGGGTGCTGATTTCTCTGAAAAATTGGGTATAAACTGGTGGTAGTAACCAATGATGCCAAGGAATGCCTTCACGTGTTTAGTACTTCAGGGCTTGGGACAGTTTTGGATGGCCTCAATCTTGCTTACTTGTGGTTTGATCATCAATCACGTAACCCAAGTACCGAGCTTCCATGAGCCCTATCGTGCATTTCTTTGGGCTTGCTGTTAACCCCGCGATTCTGAGCAACTCTAACATGGTTTGTACCTGGGACAGGTGGGTCTCCCAGTTGGTACTAAAGATGACTATCATCTAAATATGCCAATGCGTATTTCTGATGTGGTTCTAACACTATGTCCACCAGCCTGTGGAATGTGGCCGGAGCCCCATGTAACCCAAAGGGCAAGACAACATAATGAAACAGACCCTCTGGTGTGATAAATGCGGTCTTCTCTTTAGCCGATTCTGTCAGGAGAACCTGCCAGTATCCTTTGGTGAGATCGAGCAGGGTGAAGTACTGGGCTTTCCCCAGTCTTTCAATTAGCTGGTCCACCTGAGACATTGGATAGAGGTCAAATTTTGACACCTCATTTAACTTCCTGAAGTCATTACATAAGCGTAGCGACCCGTCTGGTTTAAATATTAATACAATGGGGCTAGCCCACTCACTCCGGGACTCTTCAATGAGTCCCAATTGAAGCATTTGCTTCAGTTCAGCCGCTATTGCTTTTCTCCAGGCTTCTGGTACTCGGTATGGTTTCATCCGTGCCCTTACCTGGGGCTCGGTGACAATGTCATGCAGAATCACTGAGGTTCGCCCCAGCATCTCTGAGAATACATCCGTATTCTACTGCACCAAAGCTCGAGCCTCCCATCACTGCTGTTTTGTGAAGGCGTCATTTACTTACCTCTGTGACCAAACATTCTCGGTCCTTCCAGGCCCTTAGCAGATTTACATGGTACAGTTGTTCAGGTTTTCTTTTCCCAGGTTGGTACACTTTATAATTCACTTCCTCCACTTCCCCCGTATCTCATAAGGCCCTTGCCATTTGGCCATGAGTTTACTCTCTGGGGTGGGTACTAGTACCAACACCCGGTCTCCTTCTTTAAAGGTCCTGACGGTGGCCCTTTTAGTATATGTGTGGCTCTTAGCGGCCTGGGCATCCAACAGATGCTCCTTTACTGTGGGCCGCACGACCGCAATCCGATCCTACATATTTGCCACACACTGGATAACACTCTTATGTGGAGTGGGCTCCTGTTTCCACATCTCTTTGGCTACATCCAGCAGTCCTCTTGGGTGCCTGCCATACAATAGCTCAGATGGGGAGAACCTCGTGGATGCCTGCAGTACCTCACTAATGGCGAACATTAGATAGGACAGTAACTTGTCCCAATCTCTCCCATCCTAGGCGACCACCTTTCTTAGCATGGGTTTGAGGATCTTATTAAACCTCTCCTCCAACCCGTCGGTTTGTGGATGGTACACCGACATACATAGCTGTTTAATTTGGAGCAGCTTATACAGATCCATGGTCGCCTTAGACATAATTGGAGTTCCTTGATCAGTAAGGATCTCCTTGGGTAGCCCAAGGCGACAGAACATGGCGAACAGTTCACGGGCTATTAGTTTAGCCAAAGTGTGGCGGAGTGGTATTGCCTCTGGGTACCGGGTGGCGTAGACTATGACTACTAATATGTGCTGGTGGCCCCAGGCGGATTTTACTAATGGCCCTACCAGATCCATCGCAATCCGCTCAAAAGGTACCTCTATAATGGGCAGAGGCACCTGTTATGATGAGTAACCAAAGGAGGAAAAAACAAAATACCAGCTAAGTCCAGAAAAACCAGAGAGGTTGGCAGCTATCGGATTGCAGACCCCTGAACCTATCCACAACCACTAGCAGTAGCCGTGGGGGGTTCCTATGGTGCCCTAGACCCCTCGATCACAGCCGGAGAACTATATAGCCTAAAGACAGAAAGGGGAAAAGCTAAACTGCCCCAGAGCAGACCCCAAAGCAATAGGCAGCCCCCAACATATAATGACAGTGAAGCGAGATGAAAACACTAACACAGATAGAAAGATAGGTTGAGCAAATGATGGGGCCCAAGCTAACTACATAGGACAGGATAGGAAAGCTGCTGTCTGCCATCCGCAAAAACCCTATCAAAATGAGCCAACCGACTGATAGGAAAAACAGGCCCTGAAGTCGCTAGGCTTCAAAAGACTATATCAGCACTCAGGTATATTCCGAAGACAGAGCAAAATATCAACAGATCAGAGACAAAAATGGAGTTCAGCTCACCCCCGGCCGGGGATGGCAGAGCTCCCAAAAAACAAGGCAAAACAAAAACAAAACTGAAGAGTACAAAGAAGAGCAGAAAAACTTAGCTTTGAGATGCAGGAATCAGACTGGTCTCCAAGAATCCAGCAGGAAAATCACCAGCCAGGAAGAAGGACATCGGCAGCCTTATATCCAGTCCTCAATTCCAGCCACCCAGTCATCATCTAGCTGCCCAGGTGTTTGGTAATCAGCCTCACTACCTTCCTTCACCAGAGGAGGGAGTTCATCAGACCTCTATGGTGAAGGGAAAAATGAACTCACAACAGTACCTCCCCCTTGAGGAGGGGTCACCGAACCCTCATCCATGCCACCAGGGCGATCCGGGTGAGCCCGATGAAAGGCACGCACCAATCTTTTGGCATGAATATCAGAGGCAGAGACCCAGGAATCATCCTCCTGACCATAACCCTTCCACTTAACCAAATACTGGAGTCTCCGTCTAGCCAGATGGGAATCCAGTATCTTCTCTACCTCATATTCCATGTTACCTTCAACCAATATAGGGTCAGGAGGTGCCACCACAGGAACTACTGGTTCAACAAACCTCTTCAACAAGGACTTATGAAACACATTATGAATTTTAAATGTGACAGGAAGAGCCAACCGAAAAGAGACCGGATTAATAATCTCCAAAATCTTGTAAGGTCCAATAAATCTAGGCTTAAACTTAGGAGAAGCCACCTTCATAGCGATATTTTTTGATGACAACCAAACCATATCACCCACCTTAAACTGGGGACAAACGGTCCTACGCCGGTTGGAAAACCGCTGGGCCTTTTCCTTGGAGAGAGACAACTTATCCACTACTTGGTCCCAGATCTGGTGCATTCTCTCCACCACAGTGTCAACACCTGGGCAGGCATAAGGCTCCACCTGCCCTGAAGAATATCGAGGGTGAAACCCAAAGTTACAATAAAAGGTGACATCAAAGTGGCAGCTCTATTATTTAAAGCAAATTCGGCCAAGGGCAAAAATGAAACCCAATCATCCTGATCGGCAGAAATAAAACATCTCAAATACGACTCCAAAGTCTGGTTTGTTCTCTCCGTCTGCCCATTGGTCTGAGGGTGAAACGCAGAGGAGAAGGACAACTGAATTCCCAGCTTGGAACAGAAAGTCCTCCAAAATCTAGACACAAACTGAACTCCTCTGTCAGATACAATGTTCTCAGGAATCCCGTGCAAGCGAACCACCTGTTGCAAAAACAAGGGCACCAACTCAGAGGAAGATGGCAACTTAGGGAGTGGTACAAGAAGGACCATCTTAGAGAATCTATCACAAATCACCCAAATAACAGTCATTCTCTGAGAGACAGGCATATCAGAGATAAAATCCATTTAAATATGGGTCCATGGCCTCCTGGGCACCGGCAAAGGCATCAACAAGCCACTAGAGCGAGAACAAGGTTTAGACCGAGAGCAAGTCCCACAGGACTGCACAAAATTCCTGACATCATGAGACAAGGCGGGCAACCAAAAAGACCGACTCACCAGATCTCTAGTACCAAAAATACCTGGATGACCAGCCAATGCAGAGCAATGAACTTCTGACATCACTCTCTTCCTCCACTGGTCAGGAACATACAACTTTCCACTGGGACAGCGCTCAGGTTTGTCCTCCTGAAACTCTTCCAGAGCAAGTCTCAAATCGGGCGAGATGGCAGAAAGAACTACCCCCTCGCCTAAGATGGTAGCAGGCTTAGTCACAACAGGAGAATCAGCAAGGAAACTCCTAGAGAGGGCGTCTGCCTTGACATTCTTAGTGCCCGGAAGAAAAGAGACCACAAAATCAAAACGTGTGAAAAACAAGGCCCATCTAGCCTGTCTAGGATTCAAGCGCTTGGCCGACTCCAGGTAAATCAAATTCTTGTGGTCAGTAAGGACCACGACTTGGTGTTTGGCTCCCTCCCACCAATGTCTCCACTCCTCAAATGCCCATTTCATGGCCAACAGTTCCCGATTCCCCACATCATAGTTACGTTCGGATGGGGAGAACTTTCAGGAAAAGAAAGCACAAGGATTAATTTTAGATGTCACAGGATCTTTTTGGGACAACACCGCTCCTGCACCAATCTCAGAAGCGTCTACCTGAAACGGGAGTGAGACATCAGGTTGCCGCAAAACCGGAGCAGAAGTGAATCTTCGCTTCAGCTCCTGAAAGGAAGAAACAGCCTCCGGAGACCAATTCAGCACATCAGCACCCTTCCTAGTCAAATCCGTCAATGGCTTGGCAATACCAGAAAAATTAGCTTTAAATTTCCGATAAAAATTAGCAAAACCCAAAAACTTCTGGAGGGCCTTCAAAGAAGTGGGCTGAACCCAATCATAAATGGCCTGTACCTTGGCCGGGTCCATTTCAATAGTTGACGGAGACAAAATAAATCCCAAAAATGAAATCCTCTGTACCCCAAAAAGGCATTTCGATCCCTTGACATACAGGGAATTCTCCCTCAAAATCCGGAACACAGTCCAAACATGTTACACATGAGAGTCCCAATTCTTGGAGAAGATCAAAATATCATCCAGATAGATAATCAAAAATTTATCCACAAAGTCTCGGAATATATTGTTCATGAAGCACTGGAAGACAGAAGGGGCATTAGTGAGCCCAAAAGGCATCACCAGGTACTCAAAATGTCCCTCCGGAGTATTAAACGCCATCTTCCATTCATCCCCATGCTTAATGCGAATAGGATTATACGCCCCCTGAGGTCAAGCTTGGTAAACCAGCAAGCACCTTTAACTCTGGAGAATAGATCAGAAATCAGGGGTAACGGATACTGATATTTAACAGTAATTTTGTTGAGGGCACGATAGTCAATACAAGGCCTTAATGAACCATCCTTTTTAGCCACGAAAAAAAACCCAGCACCTAAGGGTGAAGAGGATGGTCTAATATGACCCTTCTCCAATGCCTCCTTAATATAGGATCGCATAGCCTCGTGCTCGGGTACAGATAAATTGAAAAGCCGACCCTTGGGGAATTTACACCCCGGGTTCAGCTCAATTGCACAGTCATAACTCCTATGAGGAGGCAAAGATGGAGACTCATTCTCACTAAATACATCATAAAAGTCAGCCAAATAGTCAGGAACATCATACGACTGGGGAGAGGTGGAGAAAACAGGAGCATCACTAAGGGCACACCGACAACCCCAACTCACCACAGACAAAGATTTCCAATCCAGAACTGGATTATGGATTTGCAACCAGGGAAACCCCAGAACAATGGTAACATGCAAATTATGCAACACCAAAAATCTGCAATTTTCTTGATGGTCTGGGGCGACCCGCATTACCACCTGGGTCCAAAACTGAGGTTTATTCTTCGCCAAAGGAGTAGCATCAATACCCCTCAAAGGGATAGGTCATCCGCAGAGGTGTCATAGGAAATCCACAACGTTTTGCAAAATCCAAGTCCATCAGGTTCAGAGCTGCTCCTGAATCCACAAAAGCCTTGGCGGAAAATGTGGACAGGGAGCAGATCAGAGTAATTGCCAGAAGAAACTTAGGTTTAACACCACCCACAGAAAACGTGTGTGCACAACGTTTCTCTCGTTTAGGGCAGACAGAAATAATATGCGAGGCATCTCCACAAAAAAAAACACAGCTTATTACGCCTTCTGAACTCCTGACGTTGCGACCTAGACAAAACTCTATCACATTGCATAGGTTCAGACATTTGTTCAACAGGTGGTAACATCTCTCGTGTAGGGAACAGGAAATCCCACCATAGTATCTTTTACAGTTTCTGACAAACCCTTCCGAAAGAGGGCTGCCAAGGCACCATCATTCCAGGTAGTAAGGACCGCCCACTTTCAGAATTTTTGACAGTACAACTATGCCGAATCCCGACCCTGGCTTAATGCCAACAGGGTCTTTTCAGCCTGATCAATAGCATTAGGTTCATCATACAACAACCCCAAGGCTTGAAAAAATGCATTCACATTATTCAGAATAGGATCATCAGGTTTCTAAGAAAACGCCCAATCCTGGGGATCGCCGCGCAGCAAAGAGATGACAATTTTAACCTGCTGCGCGGAGTTCCCCGATGAGTTAGGCTTCAAGGCAAAAAATAATTTACAATTATTCTTGAAATTCAAGAATTTAGACCGATCCCCCAAAAATACATCAGGAGTAGGAATCTTTGGTTCAGCAGCATGTGAATGAGCAAGATAGGCGGAAATTCCCCGCACTTCAGCAGCGAGCTGCTCCACACGATCAGACAATTGCTTCATCTCCGTTGAGAGAAAAATTCCCCCTACGGCCTCAGAGATATAGAGGAAAAAATATGCACACAAAAGAAAAAAAACAAATTCTGACACTTTTTTTTTTTTTACAATTCTCTCCTGCTATTGAGTACCCTAGGATCTGTGGTATGGCTGGTGATTCTGTTATGATGAGTAACCGAAGGAGGAAAAAACAAAATACCAGCTAAGTCCAGAAAAACCAGAGAGGTTGGCAGCTATCGGATTGCAGACCCCTGAACCTATCCACAACAACTAGCAGTAGCCGTGGGGGGTTCCTACGGTGCCCTAGACCCCTCGACCACAGCCGGAGAACTATATAGCCTAAAGACAGAAAGGGGAAAAACTAAACTGCCCCAGAGCAGACCCCAAAGCAATAGGCAGCCCCCAACATATAATGACGGTGAAGCAAGATGAAAACACTAACACAGATAGAAAGATAGGTTGAGCAAATGATGGGGCCCAAGCTAACTACATAGGACAGGATAGGAAAGCTGCTGTCTGCCATCCGCAAAAACCCTATCAAAATGAGCCAACCGACTGATAGGAAAAACAGGCCCTGAAGTAGCTAGGCTTCAAAAGACTATATCAGCACTCAGGTATATTCCGAAGACAGAGCAAAATATCAACAGATCAGAGACAAAAATGGAGTTCAGCTCACCCCCGGCCGGGGATGGCAGAACTCCCAAAAAACAAGGCAAAACAAAAACAAAACTGAAGAGTACAAAGAAGAGCAGAGAAACTTAGCTTTGAGATGCAGGAATCAGACTGGTCTCCAAGAATCCAGCAGGAAAATCACCAGCCAGGAAGAAGGGCGTCGGCAGCCTTATATCCAGTCCTCAATTCCAGCCACCCAGTCATCATCTAGCTGCCCAGGTGTTTGGTAATCAGCCTCACTACCTTTCTTCACCAGAGGAGGGAGTTCATCAGACCTCAATGGTGAAGGGAAAAATGAACTCATAACAGGCACCATTGGACTCCAGTAGTTAGTGGTGAGTGAGGTTGGTTGGCACTCCGGACATGTGTTGCAGTACCCTTTGACCTCAACATAGACACCAGGCCAGAAAAACCACAGCAATATGCGCTCTAGCATCTTTTTGGCCCCCAAATGCCCTCCCAGCATGTGAGTGTGAGCCATGTCGAGCACCGCCTGATGATAGGATTGAGGCACTACCAGTCGTTCTACCACCTCATCCCTGATTTTATCAACCCTGTACAGTAACTCCTGGTTGATCACCATCCGGGGAAACTACTTCTCTGCACCAGGTCATTGAGCCTCCCCATTCACCTCGATTACTCTTTCCCTGGCCCGGGTCAGAGTGGGATCCTGGAGCTGGCAGTCCCAAACTTGGCCAGGTTCAAAATTACTTTTATTCTGCCTTGTGACTCATAGGCACGCTGCTGTGCCCACAAGGCACTCCAGCGGATCTAATACACTTCTAAGCACATCCTGGGGGACACATAGCGACCCTCACATAAGGCTCCAGTCACTGCCTCACACCTGTCAATTACAGATGAGAGAGTGGTATTGTAGAAATCAGTGGCAGTGTCTGTGTCATGGAGTGAAGAGATGGGTGTCAGTGGTAGAATAGAGTCAGAAAGTGCGTGAGTGTCTAGATGTGCAAGGTTTCAAAGGGGGGGTGCTAGTTGCTGGACATGGGCAACTGGTGAGGAGGACAGTGATGAGAACGTGAGTAGATGGTGGGGTAGAGAGGAGGTTGTGAGGTTAGATAAAGAGTCAGGTGAAGATAAGGTCTAATGTATGACCATGTGTGTGGGTGGCTGAGGAGGAATACTGAGCAAGTCCAAAAGATTAAGTAAGCGACAGGAGTTTGAAGTATGCTGATTGGCAGGTGTCAGTAGGGATGTTAAAGACAAATAGAAAGGATGCGCACTGAGATATTGGCGGGGATGCTGTCTGAGCTGGATGTAATCCAAGTTGACAAGTTATAGATAGTCATCCGCACTCTCAGAGATTGTGCAAGAAAACACTTTTATTATACAAAAAGTGTAGTAGTACACCACAGTGCTTGTAGAAGGTAGACAATTGGTAGAGCGAGAAGGTTATGTTTTGATCCAACCTGGGTCTTTCTCAAACATCGTTAGATCCAGTGGCAAAGGGAAAAGTTGAAGCTGCCTGGTATGATCTGTTAAAGGGATATGTGGTCCTGGAGATAAATTCCAAGAAGGGACATAAGGTATTGTCCTGGGAGCTGGGTGAAGTGGCTCAATGTGGTCTCTTGCAGTGAAGGTGTGGGATGTTAAAGTCACCCATGATAATGGTGGAAATGTTATCAGAGAGAAAGTGAAGAAGGTGTAGAATTAGTCAATAAAGACAATGGCTGGGCCTGTAGGTCAGTATATGACGGCCACTTGGAGGTTTGAGGGAGAGTAGATGAAGACAGAGTGGATTTCAAAAGAAGGGAGGATAAGGGAGGGTAGAAGTAAGATTGAGTTGAAGGTGCAGTTGGTAGAAAACAAAAGACCAACTACTCCACCATGTCTGAGTGTAAGAGAAGTGAAGGCCGCTGAAACACATTGCAGCAGAGGAGGCAGTGTCGGAAGATGTTAGCCATGTTTCTGAGAGGCCCAGGAAGGAAACATTGTGAGAGGTAAAGAGGTTATAAATAACATGGAGCTGATTGCAGATGGATAGGGCATTCCAGAGGGCTCCAAAGAGAGGGAGCAGGGGGGTGGATGTCAGGGGCACGGGTTTATCTTGGAGAGGTTGCGGTACTTCATATTAGGTAGGGAGTGATAGGAAGGGGAATTAATTGGAGGTATCAGCTGTGGGGGTCCAGGATTGGGAAATATGTCGCCAGCAGTGAGGAGAAGCAGAGAGTGGGAGACCAGCTGGCCTGTTTTATGTTTTAGTAGGAGAGATCTGAAATTGAGGAACAGATCGGAAGAAGAGGTCAGGTGTGGAGGTAAGAGGGAAGGAGTGATAATTATATGGTTAGAGGGGAATGGGGTGTGAGGATAGGAAAGGAGAGTGATGATTAGTGGAGCAAGAACTGTAAGGGCATATGTAATCATGGTGAAAGAGTAAGCATGGGTAAAAAAGAGAAGCTAAGTACATTTAATATGCAATGGATACTCGTACCTTCTGTTCACTTCTGCTCCATTTCTCATATATTTCTGCTGTGCACTTAAAAAACAGCACTTTAAGAAGCTAAACCAGCTCACTGGAGACCAAGGTCATGGACTACTTGATATATATTTATACGATTTTAATTGCACATGAAAGTTACCAACTGAGAACAGAAGGGAGGAGTCACAGGGAAGCATTTAAGACAATTAGAGAAATAATCAATTAACAAACAGGAGTGGACAAAACTTTGCTAATTACACAGTAGGGAAGTAGCGGACATACCACAGAAAGGAGACATGAGAATAGAGATCAATAGTTAAGGGGAATACTCATCAATATAGGAAACAGCATACCTGTGAGAAACGGATGGTCAGTTCAGAGATGGTGGTGTCATTAGAGAATTTATATCATTTTCATATTTCTTTTTTTTTTTGCAAATCTTTATTTATAAATTTTTCAAACAACCTGTACATAGCTTCCAGAAGCTAAACTTTCCAGAGCATATAGTTACAGACATTTCAATGTTACTTAACTGGAAAGCGCACATATACAGGTTAACAAAACATTAACATAAACATAACAAAGAAACAAGACAGGCAAATATATTTCCAGTGCTGTTGATCCTGACAGATCATGTATAGGTGAGCATGACAGTGACAGGTGAACTCTCAGTAAAAAGAAAAAACCTGTACTGGAATTAAAAAATGCCATAAAGTAACATTACATTGTTAGACTAAGAAGGGTTATTAAATTGAGTATCAGGCTCGACCACGTCGACACAAAACTGCAGGGATTGATCCAGTAATTTCAATAATCTCAATTCTCCGATTTTCCCAGTACAATATCAAAGTATTTCTCTCAAGGGAGCCATAATCTTTTGAATTTTTCATGAGATCTAGTCTCCCAACTGGATAACTTCTCCAGACGATATAGGTCATGTACCTTATTACGCCATTCTCCTAACGTAGGAGGAATTTGAGATTTCCAATGTGAGGAAATCAGTTGTTTCGCAGCAGCTATCAATAATGGGAGTAAGTTATGTTTCCTTTGTTTAAAAGTTATAGTAGGGAGTGACAACAAAATCTCCTGGTGAGTGAGACCTGTTAATGTTAAATCCATACGACGAAGTGCATCATTAATATCCTCCCAGAAAGTCAGGATAACCGGGCAGAACCAGAAAATATGTGCAAGAGAGCCTATTGCACCAGAACATCTCCAGCACACAGGTGAATCACTTAGACCTAGGTGGAACAAATGCTCCGGAGTACTGTACCACCGGCAGAGAATCTTAAATGCATTCTCCTGTAATAGGATACATCTGAAGAACCCATGAGAGTTGACAAGTATCTGACTCACTTCTCGATGATTTCATATTTCTGATATATTTCTGCTGTGCACTTAAAAAACAGCAATTTAAAAAGCTGCACCAGAGACCTGATGCATGAAAATGCTAGGCTTCATGTGGCTTAAGTGTGTCAGCAGTTCCTGCATGTTGAATGCATTGATGCTATGGTGATACTATGGACTGGCCTGTCCATTTCCCATACTTGAATCCAATCGAGCACAACTGGGACATCATGTCTTGGTGCGTCAACCAACATCACATTGCACCACAGACTGTCCAGGAGTTGACAGATGCTTTCATCCAGGTCTGGGAGGATATCCCTCAGGAGAACATCTGCCATAGGCAGGTCATACAGGCATATGGAGGTCACACACATTACTTACAGTGCTGTGCAAATTAATTGGGACAAAGCATTTTTTTAAGTAAAATCGTAAGTTGGTTACCAGTCAGTGATTCAAACCAGTTTTAACTGCTTTGAACAGGCACTCACACCTGTTCAAAGCAGTTAAAACTGGTTTGAATCACTGACTGGTAACCATCTTACGATTTTACTTAAAAGAATGCTTTGTCCCAATTAATTTGCACAGCACTGTAGCATAATTTCCTTGTCTTGAGTCATTTCCACTGAAGTTGGATCATCCTGTAATTTGATTTTCCACTTTGATTTTGAGTATCATTCCAAATCCAGACCTCCATGAGATACTAATATTGATTTACAATTATCATTTTTATATTTTATTGTTCTCAATGCATTCCACTATGTAATGAATAAAGATTTGCAACTGGAATATTTCATTCAATGACATCTAGGATGTGATATTTTAGTGCTCCCTTTATTTTTTTAGCAGTATATATGCAATTACTGTTTATTTTGTTCATTTTGCCTTCTAATATAAGGTGAGAAAAAAAAGTCAAATTTAGCACAAAACATATGCCCGTATTAGGCCCCAGAGATGAAAAATTGTAAAACTTATGACTTTCTTAATATGACATCATAAAAGCAAAAGATTTTTTTTTCAATGGGCAAATTAATTGTGCAAAAAAGTAATGAAACACAAAACAGTAGCAATTTGACATTGCCACTATCATAGTAACCAACAAAATAAATGTAACACTTTATTTGTGCAGCATGACATATAGCATAAATTTAAAATGCAGTGAAACTTTGGCAGATTAGCTGTTTTGTTTATTTTTCTTCAGGTGAAGAATTAATAAAAGTTAGTTAATAAGCTATATACATCCCAAAATAATGCCACTAGCAAATGCAATTTATCCCCAAAAATGAAAACTTCTCATATGAATATGTCATCAAAATATAAAAAAGTCAGGACTTCTTGAACGCAGCAATAACAAAGTAAAAATAAAAAAGATTGGTTACATTATAAATTGTTCAACTGGCTGTAACACTAGGGGTTAAAACCAAGGATGGGTTAAGTTAACAATGTGGATTTTCTTTTTATAATGGCAACGGTAAAGGTGTAGGAAATATTTGGCAGAAGTAATTGGGCAATTCTTGAAGCTAATCTGTTAGAAGAAGCTAAAATTGGCAAGTGTGTAAGGCACATGTCTGGCACTGCAATGTAGTTTCCATCAGTTAGAATCATAGAATCGTAGAGTTGGAAGAGACCTCCTGGGCCATCTGGTCCAACCCCCTGCTCAAAGCAGGATTCGCTAAATCATCCCAGTCAGATGTCTGTCCAGCCTCTGTTTGAAGACTTCCATTGAAGGAGAACTCACCACTTCTCGTGGCAGCCTGTTCCACTCATTGATCACTCTAACTGTCAAAAAGTTTTTTCTAATATCTAATCTGTGTCTCCTCCCATTCAGTTTCATCCCATTGCTTCTAGTCTTTCCTTGTGCAAATGAGAATAAAGTTGATCCTTCTACAATGTGACAGCCCTTTAGATATTTGTAAACAGCTATTAAGTCTCCTCTCAGTCTTCTCTTTTGCAAACTAAACATTCCCAAATCCTGCAACCTTTCCTCATAAGACAGGGTTTGCAGACCGGTCACCATTCTGGTCGCTCTTTTCTGAACTTGCTCCAGTTTGTTGATGTCTTTTTTAAAATGTGGTGCCCAAAACTGGACACAATATTCCAGATGAGGTCTGACCAAAGAGGAGTAGAGGGAAATAATGACTTCACGTGATCTAGACTGTATGCTTCTGTTAATACATCCTAGAATTGCATTTGCCTTTTTTGCTGCTGCATCACACTGTTGACTCATATTCAGTCTGTGATCTATTAGTATACCCAAGTCTTTTTCACATGTGCTGTCACTTAGCCCTATTCCTCCCATTCTATATCTGCTTTTTTCATTTTTATTGCCCAGATGTAGTACTTTGCATTTCTCCCTGTTAAAAACCATTCTGTTAGTTGCTGCCCACTTCTCCAGTTTATTTAAATCTTTTTGAATCCTCTCTCTCTCTTCTCTAGTATTAGCTATCCCTCCTAGCTTTGTGTCATCAGCAAATTTAATCAGTTTACCCTCAATTCCTTCATCTAAATCGTTGATAAAGATGTTGAACAATACAGGGCCCAGGACAGAGCCCTGTGGTACCCCACTTGAGACATTCTTCCAACTGGATGTGCAGCCATTTACGACCACTCTTTGGGTCCGATCACTAAGCCAGTTATGAATCCACCTAACAGTTGCCTTGTCCATTCCATACTTAGTCATTTTTTCAATAAGGATTGTATGAGAGACTTTGTCAAATGCTTTGCTGAAGTCAAGATATACTATATCTACAGCATTTCCTTGATCCACCCAATCAGTGATACCGTCATAGAAGGAAATTAAGTTAGTCTGACATGACTTATTAGTTACAAACCCATGCTGACTCTGTTTGATCACTTCATTCTTATCCAGGTATTGACATACATGTTGTTTAATAATTTGTTCAAAGATCTTTCCTGGTATAGAAGTCAGACTCACCGGCCTATAGTTGCCTGGGTCCACCTTCTTCCCCTTTTTGAAGATAGGAACAACATTTGCTCTTCTCCAGTCTTCTGGCACTTCTCCTGTTCTCCAAGAATTTTCAAAGATTATGGAGAGGGGTTCAAAAATTTCTTCTGCTATCTCCTTCAGTACTCTGGGGTGTAATTCATCTGGACCTGGAGACTTGAATTCATTTAGGTTAGCTAAGTGTTTCCTCACTATCTTTCTGTTTATAGATATCCTGGATTCTTCTATTCCCTTAATAGGACAGTGAATAACAGTTGGTGTTACATTTCCTTTCTGAGAGAAAACAGATGCAAAATAGGAATTTAAAAGTTCAGCCTTCTCAACATCCTGTCTTACCATTTCATCATTTTCATCCTGTAAAAATCCTATAGCATCTTTGACTTTTCTTTTACCAGGCTTTTCCCCATTTTTTTCCAATGCTTGGAAGAAAATCGTGAAAAGTCTGATGGATTTTTGGATTAGTTTGCGATCAGTTGAGATCCTGTTGTGTTGCATCTGACGCAAAAAATTGAGCCAATCAAACACCTCAATAATGGTATTGCATGATGAGCAAATATCTGCCTGTATTTCTCAGCAGTAAACCTTTAATACTGAACAAAGCCTCAACTCTATTTGCTGAAATTCACTGCCACATGTCCCAAAGAACCTCAACAATGCTTCATTGTTGCCTGAAGACACTCAGCATTGTACCGCTCTCCAGCTTTTTGCAAAAAAAATGCCTTCTGCCATGGCCAGATGTTTCAAATTTTGACTCATTCCAGAACACCTGCTGCCATTTTTCTGCACCACTTTTCCTCTGGTCTGTGCACAGTTGAGTTACTCTACCTTGCTTCTTTGTTGAAGGTTTGGTTTTTTATGCTATTCATTAAACAGCAGATGAGTGTTGGGTACTACTGGTTGCTGGCAGTTTTGAACTGATGGCAATGCTTAACGTCTTCCAATATTGAAAAAAAGAAAGAATGTTAAGTCTATCATCTGCTGCACCATGTCTATGGTCCACAATGTTGCCATTTCTTGGTATTTTTATTGCTGTTAAATACAAGCAGACATTTATCTATCAAGTAATATGGTCAGTGAGGCATCTGATCGGCTTCAAAGTTATTCTACAGTAGTACTGTAAAGTGGCCGAGAGCGGTAGTCATATTTGAGCTGCTGTCCGGTTGTGCTCTGGCATTTTACAGGCGATTGTTATCCCTGTGTGCTGTAGGGTGTGCGGTGTGTGGTAGATTGGCTCACTCAGCTATACACAGAGGTAGACACAGGAACACCTGTCTCTTTGAGTCCTTCACTGGTTTATTATGTACGTGTGGCATAAACCAAGTGAAGTCAAAAGAAACATGTCCCTTTGGCCAAAACAGGAAAACAACACAAAGTGGCATATCACAGTCCATACATCTGAAGGTATCCACCCACCCAGGGTTAGCAAAAACACATGATTCAGTTTAGCAACAACACAAGCACCTTTCTGAAGTTAGGCTCTCCACACACATCGATCACTGAATGCCTCAGAAGGCCGACTATTTAAATCCCAGACCACAACATGGGGTGGAGATATGGAGAACAACCTTCCACCCGCTCTATGGTTGTTCTGAAAAACCCAGCCATTTTAACATGTGTAGGATCGTGTGCCAGCTGGGGGGTGGTCCCTTCCCATTGCGCGAAAAGACTGGAGTCAGAAGCAGGTGGAAGTTCAATCAGGTCCTCTTTATTCGGTGTCTTCTCTGACATCTGCAACAAACGACAGCTCCTGCACACTGGCCTGGGTACTTGTCACCACGTCTCCTCCTTCCTTTTCCCGATTGGACAGCCCTTCAGGTTCTTTCACTGTGCCTGTCTAAGTCACCGGCCACAGCGCTTCCCCTGGTCGAGCCCGTCCGCCTGCTGCAACACCTACTGCCTCTTTGGTGTCCAGCTGTCCAGTACCCCAGGCATCCTGTGCAGCTGTCCTGTCAGGGCCACCCCCCCAACTGACTGACTCACCCTGGGACTCTCCCTTCTTTTTTTTCCCCCTTTTTTGGAATTCCCCTTCTCAATCCCAGTTACTTCGCCCTTGACTTTGCTTTTCCTAGCTTCAGCTGCTGGTAGGCCCTTTTCTCTCCGTCCTGTGTCTCCCTCTAATGGTCAAACTTGGTACTCCACTGTCTCTGGCTCTTCTTTCCCCACACATGTATACAACTTACAGTAAAGCATTGCACCCTGCACATTTACATTTGCCTTTTTTTACCATCAGACAGGTCCACGTATCAGTCCATTTCCCTACACATGGCTGTTTAGCCCCTCTCAACACTTAGTGTGCTGGATCAAAACTTCAGGGTTTGACATCACTGAAGCTAATAGCCCCAAGGACACATATCTCCCCTCCAGTACCTTGCTTCGGACAATGTCCCCCCCCACCCAAAGCCGGAGTTTTTGGCACCTTTACTCAGTAAGCATGGAAGTCTGGACAGCGCATCTTCATTACCATGTAGTTTCACGGGCCTGTGCTCCACATGAAAACTAAAGACTTGGAGCGCTAGAAACTACCTAGTCACATGGGAATTCTTCCCCTTCCTTTCCCTCATCCATATCAGGTGCACATGATCAGATACTAGTCTGAACTTCCAGCCTAACAGTTAGTACCTCAGCCTGTCAATTGCACATTTGATTTTCAAGCACTCTTTTTCCATGATGGCGTAGTTTTTCTCACAGGCAGAGCATTTCCTACTCAGTTATAGGACTGGATGTTCGTCCCCACCTATTTCCTGGTACAACACAGCTCCCAAACCAATATCGGAGGTGTCCATCTGGACTACGAACTCCTTAGTGAAGTCAGGTGCGACCAAGACTGGCAGTTTACATAGGGTGAGCTTAAACTCCTGGAACGCCATCTCCGTTTCAGAGGATCATTTGGCAATCAACATCTTTGTGCCCTTAAGAAGATCAGTCATGGAAAAATTTGGGATGAATTGCCAAAAGTATCCCAATATTCCCAGAAATGCCCTAACCTGCTTTTTGGAGACCAGTTGCGGCCAATTTTGGATTGCCTCCACCTTATTTACTTGCAGCATTATTTTGCCTCTTCCAGTGATGTAGCTGAAGTATTTTGCCTCTTCTTTCTTTATGTTTATGGTAAACCCTGCCTTCCTCAGTGTATCCAGTACCGCCTGGACCTTTGCAGGTGACTCCCCCAATCCAGGCAGAAGATCACGATGATGTCCAGATAAGCTGTGGCATACATTTTTTGTGAGAGGCTAGGATCTGATCCATGGTCCTCTGGAAGGTAGCTGGGGCTCCCTGCAGACCGAACGGCATCCTGATATACTGAAAGCACCCATCAGGTGTGGAGAAGGCTGTCTTCTCCTTGGTACTTGGGGACAGGAGAATTTGGCAATACCCTTTCATTAGGTCCAGGGTGATGATTTATCTGGCTGACCACTTATCTACCCAGGGCATTGGACATGCGGTGAACTTCGTCACCTCATTTAGCTTCCTGTAATAAAACTCCTGGCAGGACCACACTATTAGCAGAAAGGATTTAGATTCGGAAATGTGGACTCCTGGCGGGACCAAACTATAAGCAGAAAGAATATAGATTCTGAAATGTGGACTCCTGGCGGGACCAAACTATAAGCAGAAAGAATATAGATACTGAAATGTGGACTCCTGGCTGGATTACACTATTATCAGAAAGAATTTAGATTTTGAAATGTGGCCTGGTGTCTGGCCCACTGTATTAGCACAATGATTCAGATGTTGGAAGGTCAATTTTACATATGATCCTATCTATCTGAACTATCTAACAAAATGGCACAAAAACAACAACAAAAACAACATGTCCACTTTTTATATGGAGAGAGACATGTGACTTTGGCAGCCAATGACAGAAGCCCTTGTGTTTCGATGTTGTGGATTGTTTCTGCACCCTGTTTGGCTGCCAGAATCTCCACACATTAACTTAATAAAAAAAATATACACTCTGCCACTACTCTGACCTCTCCCCTCCCCCTCCCCTCATCCAGCACGTCCCCCTGCTCGTCATACAGCATCACTATCCTAGCCTAAGTCCTAACAAAGGTGGGTCGCCCTCCCAGGGCTGTCGGGTACTCGGTACCAGGCCGGTGTCAGGGGAATGTGTCACAGCAGCGGTGACCCGGTCCGTGGCCCTGGGCGCCCAAGTAAATTGTGAAATGTAGTTAATGAAATTGAATAGTTCGTGACGCCACCTGTGGTGTTTGGCACGCAAGATGTTAAGCCAACGTTGCGTGCAGATCCTCTGGGGCTGATGGTGTGTTGCAGCATAGATGGTGTAGCTCCCCACAGGTGAAGCTGTAACCCCAGGGCAGTGTATAGGCGCAGGCGGTGTGAGGAATGTTGGTACCCAGATATAGCAGTGCTGGCGGTGTTGGCGCACAATTGAATGGAAGACACCAGGGCTTGTAGTTCCAAAGCTTTGCTCACAGTTCGTGGTACACACTGGTGCCTGCCTCCATGCCGTGTCCTCCGGGGCAGAGACTCAATCAACCTCTCAGGCAAGTCAGGCTTCTCCTCTCCAACACTACGCCAACATGTACCTTTCCTGAACGACTCCTCTATTGCGCCTTTTAGTGTGAAGAGCTCCAGTACCGTGGTACTCTGAAATTCCTCCTGTCAGATGTTCCTAACAACTCTACTTGTATGACAGACAGCTGTAGCCTCTCTCGGGGACTCCTTTCTCCAGAGTCCTGGCTCTCTATTCAGTTGCTGTTGTGCCCCAAGTCTTGGATGGGAGTAGTGCATTTGCAGCCAACTACTCCACCAGTGTCTGCTGCAGAACCATAAGTGTCCATACAACCTCGGGGACCGGGCCCCAGCCTTGCGCTGAGAACCTATAGGCAGGGTTCCTCTTCCAACCCACAACTCCTCTCTGTTCTTCTACTCCTTCATTCTGCGCTGTTCCATCTCTCTCTTATGGAAGCTTAGGTTGCAGTTCTACGTCTTTCTCCTTCTGTTCCTTTCCCATGCCAGCTGGCTCAGATCACTGAGGTAGCTGCAGCACTCCATCCTCCATCCCTCCTCCAGGGATCCGTGCTCAGACTCTCCTGACTGACTGACCTCCAGACTGACCTGTAATTCTAAACCTTCCCAATCTTTTATATGAATCCCAACTCCACCCACCTCCCAGCACATCTCGTGTTACGAAGCAAGGACCCACGAAAGGTGCTCTGCTATCCTCTAAGCATGGATCCGCAATCTGGTCCATTGCTGAACTATCCTGTGTGTGGGTGCAGGTGTTGGAGTGTGGAAAGGAGTTCCCAAATTACCTAGTTGGTGGGGCACTACACCTTAGGAGAAGGTGCAGTACCTCTGTGGCGACTGAGCCTCAGGGGCGCCACAAAAGCATTAGTGGAAACTCAATCATTTATTACCAAACTTTGGCCGATTTTTGTGGATTTTGAAGAAAATGCTTGGGAATCTGAACATGAATTAGAATGTGCAACATTCAATTGATGAACATTTTACGAACAAGTTCGCTCATCTCTAATAAAGGCTTATACACTATAAGTGTAAAGTTTGCTAAAAATTACAAGAAGGGGTCATCCATACTTCCTTGAAGGCATCAACTGTAGTACCTCATTTAAATTTTGTGAACAAAGCGTAGTTGTGGGACTTCTACACTCATAAAGGCTCTGCACACAATGCAAAGCCATGAAAAAATGATACAGAGAGTAAAACAGTCATCCATAGACCCTTGAAAGAAACAACTGGCAGGCCTCATTGAAGATTAAAAAGACTTTATGTGATGCTGTCATCTGGTGTTGAAAAGTTAGGGTTTTGTTCATTTTTATCAGAGTGAGCCTGACAGCACTTCCTGTTGAGAGACGAAAGTGTCAGTCTGTTTTAACCTCCCCAGTGACAATAAAATCTCGCTCAGACAAGACAGTAGCGGCAGGGCAGCACAACACCTCCAAGGTATAGATGGATAGCTCATTTCAGGTGTCCAGATTTGAGATATAATAGCTGAATGTCACTGAGGAATTAGGCAATGTGCTGGTTTTGTCGGTCAGGTATTGCTTGAAAATCTTTAACAACTTTTCTCTCCTTGTCAAAAATACCTGGTCATCAGGGCCTGGGCTCTGGTAGGGTGTCAAGAAATTGGCCCAGGCCTTTCACAGTGTACCCCTGACTCTGCTGTACCTGGTGTGTGCCTTTCCTCCTTGGTTGGGCAAGGAAGCTTGATCTCTGCCACTAGCATTGTCTGATGGGAATCTTTTCAACATATTTTCCACAATGGCCTTCTGTTGTGATACCCTCTAAAGGAAAAGTGTGAGGAGGGGATACAGTTTGAAGAGGACAATATGGTGGGCAGTATGAGGGCATAGTGGTAAAAAGGCACATAATGGATATGAAGAGGGGGCAATGTGAAATGGGGTCACAGTATGGAGAGAGGTTAGCATGGCGGGTGCAAAATCTGCCACTAGCATTGTATGATGGGAATTGTTCCACAATGGCTTTCTGCTATAGCACCATTTTAGTAGACTTCTTTGCCTCAGGAAGGAGATATGCAATGTTTAAGTAGGCACAGAAGCGGGATTGTTGCACTAATTATGGCGTCATTGCTGCTCACTGTTAGGGCTGGCGGAACGCACCAAATAATAAAATAATAATAAGGTGCGTTCGCAGCCCGGGGTCCACCGTGCAGAGGTGGTAAACTGCTGCTTAGTAATGGTGGATGGATATAGCATGTACAAAAGGTCACACGTGGGTTAACGTCACCCGGTGTGAACAGGAGCGGACTCTGTTACATCATAGAGCCGCCGTACCGCGGAACATAAATGCCAGAGCCTGTTAAGACACACAGCACTCAGCAAGAGAGAGCTGTTTATCTACTGCAGAGGAGATTGCCTTGCAGCAAATCGGTCCTGAGGCTAAGTCCTTCTGTCCTCCTACTGAACATGCTCATGGGACGATCTCCCATTGGAGATCAGGAGTCATGTGCTCAGGTCCCGCTCCAGATCTCATTGGTCCATCTCAGGGATCTGGAAGCTTGCGGAAGGTCCCGGCTGCTATAAAAGGCGCGCATGGCTGTTCCGCCATGCGCTAGTATAGACTTACTTGCTGCTGTGTGTATGAGGACGGATGTATGATTCTGGTGAATGACTCATTATAAAACCCCTTCCCTCTGATATTACGTATGTGGTTAGGGACTGAGTTTAGAATCAGCGCCAGCACTGCTCTGCTGCAACATCCACAGCTGCTAGCGTCCGACATTGCGATTGCATCATAGCTTTGTCGTTTGGCGGCAGTGTCCACGCCACGCTGCAGTAGCAGCCCTCCTTAGCGTCAGCAGCTGTGACGCCGCACACATGGTAGGTCTAGACAGACGTAGTGCCGCCGTCTTGGGCTACTCCTGTGACATGATACCGTGTTTGTATTTATACTGAGTACTGTGACCTCAACAGGCTCAGTCTTTGTATTTGTGTTTATTTGGCGTCTCTGTGAATTAACTGAGATTGCTCTACGCACCTGGGTGAAGTTTAACCCTGTGCACATTTCCACCATATTGCTCCTGCCACCACTTAGCAGCGGTTATATCACCTACTGCACGGTGGACCCCGAGCGGCGAATGCACTTTATTATTATTTTTATTTTGTGCGTTCCGCCGTTCCTAACAAACACTGACCACAATGGAGTGCAGACTAAGTGCACTGTGGAGTACAGACAAAGCCACCAGTGAATGCTGATGCCAGTCTCTGACTCTGCCTGTACCTGGACCTAAGCCTGGGTGCTAGCAGGCTAGGCTACACAACACATGCGTACCAAGGGTAGGGGTTTCATAATGAGTCATTCACCAGAGACATTCATACATGCATACAACTCTCACTCCACATGGTCTAATCTTTTTCTATATTAGTGCATGGCCGGGTGGCCATGTGAACCTTTTATAGCTGCGTCCTTCCGAGACCTTCCTGACCTTCCAGATGGTCCAATCCGAGCCGGAGAAGGACCTGAGCATGTGACCTCCGAACTCCAATGAGAGATTGTCCCATGAGCATGCTCAGTGGACCGAAAGGAGGACTTAGTCTCTGGAGTAGCTCACTGCTGACCAGAATGTGTTTCTGTAGCTGGACCAGAGGTGGCAGCAGCAACCAAACCTACAGAGCTGGTCTGAGCAGAGCGCCTGGATCGACGAGTCTGCTGAGCAGCCTCCTCTGCGGCCGGAGAGGAATGGGAGACTGCCGAATGCAAGGCTAGGGATTCCTGCTGTGCCGCGACAGGAACCCGACGCCTAACACTCACCATCTTTGTGGAGTCCTCAAAGTCTTGAAGAACTGCACAAATGTCAGACATCCATGCCCACTCTTCCATTGTTATGTGCGGAGGCTGACCAAAATACCAGCGGGCATGATGGAGCTGATAAATTCAATAACTGGCCTCTGCTGCTCACAAAGTCTTGTTAGCATGTGCACTGTAGTTTCAGCGTATGAAGACACCACACACCTGTTGGTGAGCTGGCACTTGCATGTGCTGCTGCAGCACTGAAAGAATGATGGCAACTTTATCTTACATGTCGAAATGGCTGCTGATGCCTTGACAAGAAACTCTGGCAAATATGGGTAGGTTTTCAGAAACCGCTGAACTACCAAGTTTAGCACGTGGGCCAAGCATGGCACATGTTTGATCTTACCGAGCTTCACAGACGCCACCATGTTACAGTCATTATGATCCACAACCATGCCTGGCTGGAGATTCCGCAGCAAGCTACAGATATGTCTGGTCTGGTATACCTTTCAATAACTCTGCTGTGATGTGCAGTTTGTCTCTTAGACAAATTAACTTCAGCAGAGCCTGTTGCTGCTTTGATGAGGCACTGCTGCAGAGCTTCCAGCTTCTGGCTGATGTGGACAACGTGCTCTGAGATAGCACATCGGAAATGTAGGAGGAGGAGGAGCAGGAGGAGGTGTAGGAAACCCTAATAGAAGTGGGGCCAGCAATTCTTGGTGTCGGTTATCACATGTGCCATGCCAGGATGGAACAAAGGCCTCTACAATGTTCGCCCAGTCTGTCATCAGGGAAATGTAGTGTCACTAGCCACAAACACTTGTTCACATGTTTGTTGTTAAGTCAACAATCCCAATAACCATGTTGGTAAGGACACTGGTGATGTTTCTTAATACATGCTGGTACAAGGCAGGGGTGCCACAATGAGAGAAATAGTGGCGGCTAGGGACTGAGTACTGAAGGACCAAATTATTATACCTGTAGCAGGCCAGTTTTTATTTTTATTTCAAACCAACGAAATTTAACACAAACCAAGTTTTACAAGATATGTGACAATAGTCAGTGTTTGAACAACCAAATTTGTACACATGTAAAAGGCCAATTTTGTTTATTTAAGCCAACTAAGTTTCACACAAACCAAGTTCTACAGTATATATTACAATAGTCAATTTTTGAACAAATTTGTACTCCTGTAACAGGACATATTTTTTTTTTATTTCAAAGCAAATTATGTCACACAGAGCAAATTATACAGAATATATGACAATAGTCAATTTTTGGAATAAAATTTTTTTTGTAAACTATACCATGCCAAGTAATTTTTAAAATTTAACCGACTGTAATTTTATGCAAAGCATGTTAAACTGTATGGATGACTAATTGAATCCAGAAAAAGTTTTGAATGCTTTTTTGTAGTTTTAAATACCACCGTAATGTAACAAAAACACGTTAAAATGTATGGTTGGCTATGCTTTTTTGAAGCGTTATATAACACCGAAATGTACCGCAAAGCACGTAATACTCTATGGATGAGTAGTTGAACCTATACAAATGTTTCAACTCTTTTTTTGTAGTGTTATATACCACAGAAATGTACCACAGAGCACATAATAAAAAAGAGAAAGAAGCCAGCGCTGCCTATGGTCAGAACCCATTACATAAATTGCATATGCACATATTGATTTCTAACTGTATTTCAAAATGAGACATTTAGCAAACAATTGATCAATTCTTTGAGCCACCCTGCCACGCCAAGGCATTCTCATATGGGGCAGTCCTACTCTACATTTTTTATATTCGCTGTGCCATTATGGCCTCCTAAATGTATTGAAAGCAAGACCTGTCACGGGGTGACTTGCCCAGTGTGACCTGACCCGACGCAGAAGAACGGGGGCGGAGCCTGAAAAATAATTTACAGGCCTCCTGAAATACAATGAATTTGTCTCTCCCTCCAGAAAACTTGTCAGGGAGAGATATCTTAGGTTCTGGTAGAGCCTGAGCTTAGGCCCAGATCCCCACCTACTGCTGTAGCTGCTGAACCATCTCACCACGTAGCGCCCTGAGCTCATCGGTGAGAGGCTGAAGCAGTTGGGCTGAATTTGAGTCATGGCTCACCAGGAAAAAAAAAAAGAAAATGGGAGGGTTGGTAATAACGTCATGGGGTGACTTGCCCAGTGTGACCCGACCCGACGATCGGTCAGTCACAAAACCAACGAAGACAAACAAGTGGACATCGGGGAGACAATTACAACAGTGGGCCCTATAATAGGGAACAGGAAAGTGGACACCTGCTGCACTCTCCTAAGGAAGAGCCCTGAACTCTTCTCATGTTCCCTATACAGGTTCTTTCAACCTGTCGCCAACCAAGATACCTAGGTGCCCCACTTGCCCTGCACCTATCCCTTACTAGGGAACTGGTCCCACCGCTGTACTAATAAGACACCAGGGAAAATAACAGACAGGGAAAAACAACCACACTTAGCTTGCTCTGCACTGGACCGCAGAGTAAGACACCCAAACACAGCTTCCAGCAGGAAAACCACTTCTCCAAATAAGCTGCAAGCACCACTGCTCAAGATAGCTTCTCTCCTCCAAATGGTTGGCTTCCAAATGACCAGTATTACCAACAGGGAGCTGCAGCAGCTGATGACCTTTTATAGGAAGGAGGGGGAAGGTCACCACCTGCTGACTAATTAAACATGTAGTAACACCAGCGGTCAACGGGGGGGGGAAATCCCAGAAGCAGACTCACTAAACTTGTAGCAACACCAGCGGCCACCGGGGGCAAAAACCAATATTAATCCCCGAGGGCCTGAAAGGAAAAAAGTTTCTATAAGAGAATCCAGACTCTGCCGCAGATAATAATAATAATATAATCTTTATTTTTATAGCGCCAACATATTCCGCAGCGCTTTACAGTTTAACAGTTTTAAAACACAAGTCATAAGTAAAAACGTTAACAATACAATAATTAAAGCAAAATAAGATGACCCTGCTCGTGAGAGCTTACAATCTACACTGTGTGCAGAATTATTAGGCAAATGAGTATTTTGATCACATCATCTTTTTATACATGTTGTCCTACTCCAAGCTGTATAGGCTTGAAAGCCAACTGCCAATTATGTAAATCAGGTGATTTGCATCTCTGTAATGAGGAGGGGTTTGGTCTAATGACCAACACCCTATATAAGGTGTTGTTAATTATTTGGCAACTTCCTTTCCTTTGGCAAAATGGGTCAGAAGAGAGATTTGTCAGACTCTGAAAAGTCAAAAATTGTGAGATGTCTTGCAGAGGGATGCAGCAGTCTTGAAATTGCCAAAATGTTGAAGTGTAATCACCGAGCAATCAAGCGTTTCATGGCAAATATCCAACAGGGTCGCAAGAAGTGTGTTGATAAAAAAGGCGCAAAATAACTGCCCATGAATTGAGGAAAATCAAGCGTGAAGCTGCCAAGATGCCATTTGCCACCAGTTTTGCCATATTACAGAGCTGCAACCTTAATGGAGTATCAAAAAGCACAAGGTGTGCCATACTCAGGGACATGGCCAAGGTAAGGAAGGCTGAAAAACGACCACCTTTGAACAAGAAACATAAGATAAAACATCAAGACTTCAAGACTGGGCCAAGAAATATCTTAAGACTGATTTTTCTAAGGTTTTATGGACTGATGAAATGAGATTGACTCTTGATGGGCCAGATGGATGGGCCCGAGGCTGGATCAGTAAAGGGCAGAGAGCTCCACTCCGACTCAGATGCCAGCAAGGTGGAGGTGGGGTACTGGTATGGGCTGGTATCATCAAAGCTGAACTTGTGGGACCTTTTCAGGTTGAGGATGAAATGAAGCTCAACTCCCAGACCTACTGCCAGTTTCTGGAAGACACATTCTTCAAGCAGTGGTACAGGAAGAAGTCGGTATCATTCAAGAAAAACATGATTTTCATGCGGGACAATGCTCCATCACATGCATCCAAATACTCCACAGCGTGGCTGGCCAGAAAAGGTCTAAAAGAAGAAAAAATAATGACATGGGCCTCTTGTTCACCTGATCTGAACCTCATAGAGAACCGGTGGTCCCTCATAAAATGTGAGATCTACAGGGAGGGAAAACAGTACACCTCTCAGAACAGTGTCTGGGAGGCTATGGTGGCTGTTGCACGCAATGTTGATTGTAAAAAGATCAAGCAACTGACAGAATCTATGGATGGAAGGCTTTTGAATGTCATCGTAAAGAAAGGTGGCTATATTGGTCACTGATTTTTTTTGTTTTGTTTTTGAATGTCAGAAATGTTGATTTCTAAATTTTGGGTTGCTATATTGGTTTACCTGGTGAAAATAAACAAGTGAGATGGGTATATATTTGGTTTTAATTAAGTTGCCTAATAAATCTGCACAGTAATAGTTACTTGCACAAACAGATTTCCTCCTAAGACTGGTTTCACATTCGCGCATTTTACATGCAGCGCACGGCGCCGCTAAGCCCTGCTCCCTGCCCGCCCCATCCGGTCATCACTTCCTACTATCGCACACGGCTGCATGCGATCTGCTCACCCTATCTTTAGCATAGGGTGCGCAGACCGTGCGCTGGCCTGCGCTAGTAGGATTTTGGCGTGCGCTGCGCACTTTTGAAGGTGCGCCGGTGTGCACCGAACGCACCATGTTGCATTTTGGCGCGCTCGGCGCACCTTCAAAAGTGCACGGTGCACGCCAAAATCCTACTAGCGCACGGCCAGCGCACAGTCTGCGCACCCTATGCTAAAGATAGGGTGCGCAGATCGCATACAGCCGTGTGCGATAGTAGGAAGCGATGACCAGATGGGGCGGGCAGGGAGCGGGGCTTAGCAGCGCCGTGCGCTGCCTGTAAAATGCGCGATTGTGAAACCAGCCTAAGATAGCCAAATCTAAAAAAAACCCACTCCAACTTCCACAAATATTAAGCTTTGATATTTATGAATCTTTTGGGTTGATGGAGAACATAGTTGTTTTTGAATAATAAAAGGAATCCTCTCAAATATAACTTGCCTAATAATTCTGCACAAAGTGTACAATGAGGTGGGGGAGATACAAAATACAGGTGTGTATTTACAATGGTGTATTTACAATGATGGTCCAGCTATCTTGAGGGAGTGAGGGATGGATGGAGATAGTGAATGGGCTACACATGCACACTTACACTTAGAATAACTTTAGTAAACGTGATAGGCCGCTATGAACAAATGTGTTTTGAGGGAGCGCCTGAAACTATGCAAATTGTGAATAGTTCTAATTTCTTGGGGTAGAGCATTCCAGAGGATTGGTGCAGCGCGGGTGAAGTCTTGGAGTTGGGAATGGGAGGTATGGATTAGTGCAGAGGTTAGTCAAAAGTCGTTTGCAGAGCGCAGCGGTCGGTTAAGCCAATAGACAGAAATGAGGGAGGAGATGTAGGGGGGTGCATCACTGTGGAGAGCTTTGTGGGTGGGAACAAGTACTTTGAATTGGATCCTATAATGAATGGGCAGCCAATGTAAGGACTGGTGAAGAGCGGATGTGTCCGAGTACCGATTAGCCAGATAGATGACCCTGGCTGCTGCATTAAGTATGGACTGGAGATCCAAGACCACATTAAATGCAAATTGTACCTGAAGAGTTTCTGAATCATTTCCATGGCTCCAGAAAAGACGAGCGCAGATAAAGGTTGACCAGGGCATAGACATTTCAAGTCCAACCTCCACACTGCCCAACCAGCACCACAGATGAAGGGTGAAAAAGGCCCAGACACAGGTGCACAATCAAACAGAGCCTGGGGCAGGGCAGGGCTGCTGTATGTGTGTACAGCAGCCTAGACCAATCACAATGAAGACAGAAAGAATGGCGTACACAACCTAGCACGCACGGCAACAGTGGTGGTCAACCACAACCAATATCAAATAAAAAAGAGAAATAAGCCAGCACTGCCTATGGTCAGAACCCACTACATTTTTTAGGTGGCTCTAATGGCACAGCAAATATAAAAAATGCAGAGTAGGACTGCCCCATATGAGAATGCCTTGGCATGGTGGGGTGGTTCAAATACTTGATCAATTGTTTGCTAAAAGTCTCATTTTGAAATACAGTTAGAAATCAATATATGCATATGCACTTTATGTATTGCGTTCTGACCATAGGCAGTGCTGGCTTCTCTCTCTTTTTTATTTGACAGAGCACATAATACTCTATGAAATATTAATTGAATATAGAAAAAAAAATTAAACCCTTTTTGAGAGTGTTCTATGACACCAAAATGTACCACAAAGCAAGTAATTCTCTATTGATGATTATATAGTTAATTGATTCACCCTTAAAAAGGGGGGGCAAGCTCCTGCAGCTATATATTTTGCAACAGACTACAAAACCCTGCCTAGAGACTGCATTCAGTGACTCTCCCTGCTCCTCCCGAGGCTAAATGCAGAATGTATCTGATGCAAACAGCAAAGCACAAAATTAGCCCTTAGAAGGACTGTTAGTATGATGTTTCAGCATCTGCAAGAGTATCAACACTAGAGGACTCTAATTCATTAAACTGTGCACACACACACTTGGATAAACACCCTGTCCCTCCAATAAGAACTGTCCCTCAGCTGTTTAATGGCATCAGTGTGCCATGCTTTTATAACCTCTGATGATGTCATACAGGCAGCCAATCACAGTAATGCTATTAGAAAGATGGCTATGGCATTACTGTGACTCGCAGGCAAACCCTGCATACTTACTGGCTTTGTAACAGGCATCAAACATGCAGGATGGGGACAAGCCTATGTACATCCACAGAAGATCTGTGTTTATTTCTCCAAGATGTTTGGAACAACCTCCCTGCTAAGTTGCTTCAAAAACTGTGTGCTAGTGTTAGGGCTTGTGGATTGCACCAAATATAAATTATGAAAAGGTGGGATCACAATCCGGGGTCCACGGTGCAGAGATGGTATACTGCTGCTATACAATAATGGACGGCGAGTAGTAAAGTGCTCGCTTAACACTGGTGATAGGAAACGGGCTCTGTTACTGCACAGAGTCCGCAGAAGCCTATGCCAAAGCCTGTTAAACCTCACAGGCTTCGGCTAGAGGAGCGCAAGCGTGAGGTCACAGGACACTGCTTCTGAGACACGAGAAGTGTGCCCCTCTAGACCCGCTAGTGCCTGAAACTGCTACTGCGGAGCCAGGGAAAGTTCTCTCAGGAACACTGTGCACTGTTAAACGTCACAGGGTGCAGCAAGCATTAGCTTACCACTCTGAGTGTGTACTCTGATGCCTGTGCTGACTGGCGCCCACTGGCGTTGATGAATGAGAGAGCTGAATGCACTGCGGTGCTAGGCAGTGCCAGTACAAAGTGCTGACTCTAACCTCTAAACCCTACCACCACGCTTATCATAGGGAAGGGGTTTCTTAATGAGCCATTCACCTGTCTCATACATCCATCATCACACACACCACTATGAACATAAGAACTAATGTCTATCATAGCGCTTGGCGGGGCGGCCATGCAAACATTTTATAGCAACATTCTTCCGGGACCCTCCTGATGGTCCAATCCAAGCTGGAGAAGGACCTGAACATGTGACCTCCGATCTCCAATGAGAGATCGTCCCACGGGCATGCTCAGTAGACCAAAAGGAGGACTTAGTCCCTGGAGTCGTACACTGCTGACCAGCATGCATTGCTATAGCTGGACCAGAGGTGGCAGCAGCAACCAAACCCACAATGCTGGTGTGAGCAGAGCGCCGGGATAGACGAGTTTGCTGAGCAGGCTCCACTGCGGCCGGAGAGGGATGGGAAACCGCCGAAGGCAAAGCTCAAGATTCCTGCTGTGCAGCGGCAGGAACCCGATGGCTAACAGCTAGTGTCCTAGAAGTTTTGATAATTTTGAAGGCAACGGATGGTCACCTGAAATATTACAAATAATAATTTGATTTAGGCCTGTCTTTTCAACATTCACTTAGCATTTTGTCTATTAATAAAAATAAACTAATAAGATTTTTATTTTTGAAATCATTTTTTCCACATTAAAATTTTCACATGGTATGTGAACCCAGACTAACAATCTGACCCACATAATAAATACTAGTTTTGTATTGGCAAAAATTAAAACTCTCAAATGAGAAAAATTACAAATATTGTATGTCTACATTAAGTTTAAAATAACTAAATTAACTAACAAGTTGATCTGGAAAATATTTCAGCTTTGAACTTCACTATAGCATGTTTAGATATCTATGTAAGACATATGTACATTAAATAATAATAATAATAATAATAATAATAAATAAAAATAATAGTACAGACCTTGAAACCTTTACATCAGAAGTCTTAAATTGAAGTTCATGCTGTCAATCATTGCTTTGGCCAGCTGTTACAGTAGATATTGCTTTCCACAATAGTGTTTAAAACTGCATTTTGTGTTTGTTTGTTCTTGTCTCATTTAATTTTTTTTAATTTGAAACAGATAAATGTGCCAAACATGTAAAAATTGAAGAAATCAGTGTTATCATTTAAAAAAAACAAACAAAACAAAACATTGACAGGCATATTTAATCACTTAAATAGAATCTATTAATTGTACATATAAGTCTGGTTAATGTACATACCCTGGCAGAATTTTTGCTTTCTTGGCCTTTTTTCAGAGAATATGAATGAAAACACCAAAACTTTTTCTCCACTCGTGGTTACTGGTTGGGTGAAGCCATTTATTGTCAAACTACTGTGTTTTCTTTTTGTAAATCATAATGGCAACTCAAAACATACAAATGACCCTGATCAAAAGTTTACATACCTAATTTCTTAATACCCTGTATTGTCCCCTCTAACATCAATGAGATGTCCCCAGACTGGCTCAATGATATTGAGGTCAGGAGACTGAGATGGCCACTCCAGAATTTTCACTTTGTTCTGCTGTAGCCAATGACAGGTCAACTTGGCCTTGTGTTTTGGATCGTTGTCATGTTGGAATGTCCAAGTACATCCCATGTGCAGCTTCTGGGCTGATGATTGGAAATGTACTTCCAGTATTTGCTGATAACGTGCTTCATTCATCTTTCCTTCAACTTTGATCAAGTTTGCAGTGCCTTTGTAGCTCACACATCCACAAAACATCAGCTATCCACCACCATGCTTTACAGTAGGAATGGTGTTCCTTTCATCATAGACCCTGTTGACCCCCTCTTCCAATGTAATGTTTATGGTTGTTACCAAAAAAATCAATTTTGGACTCATCACTCCAAATTACCTAGATCCGGAAGTTTTTAGGCTTGTCTCTGTGCTGTTTTGAGTATTGTAGGTGCGATACTTTATGGCATTTGCGCAGTAATGATTTTCTTCTGGCGACTTGACCATGCAGTCCATTTTTCTTCAAGTGACTCTTTATTGTGCATCTTAATATAGCAACACTGATAGTTTTCAAAGAGTCCAGTATTTCAGCTGATGTTATTTGTGGGTTTTCTTTGCATCCCAAACAATTTTCCTGGCAGTTGTGGATGAAATATTTATTGGTCTACCTAACCGTGGTTTTGTTTTTACACAGCCCATGATTTAACATTTATTAATCACAGTTTGATTGCTGCTGACTGGCATTATCAATTCCTTGGATACCTTTTTGCATCCCTTTCCTGTTTTATACAGTTTAACTACCTTTCCCGTAGATCCATTGTCAATTGTTTTGCTTTTCCCATGACTCACAATCCAGAAACATCAGTGCAAGAGTCTGTCTGGATCCCGGAAAATTGCTCAGCTTTTATGCACACACTGATTACAAGCAAACAGGCCACAGGTGAGGATGTTACCTTTAGTAGTCAGTCAAACCCATTTGTTTCAACTCCTGTGCATATTATCAGGCCAAAATCACCAGGGTATGTAAACTTTTGATCAGGGTCATTTGGATGCTTTGGATTGTCAATATGATTGAACCTCTTTCTTACATTAGACGTAATGATGATCCATCCATGTGACCTGCCACAATTTGACTATAGACAGATCATTATGTCTAAGCAATCGGCCGATCTCACGGGTAGTGCACGGCCGATCACGGCCGGGTGTCAGCTGATTCCAACAGCTGACACCTGGCACAAAGTGCCAGGAGTGGTCACAGACGGCTCCTGACACTTAAGATACTGCGATCAAACAAGATCACAGCTTTCCGGAAGCCGGCACAGGGGCTAACATCCCCTCTGCCTTTGGATCGGAGACCCTGCGGCGTGATGCGGGGTCCCGATCGTTGCTTTGGTGAGCAGATGTCATCATGATGACATCCGGCTCACCAGAGCTAGTAAACTTGCTGATCATGCGCAGTGCATGATCAGCAAGTCTCACATTGCTAGTGCTGCACTGACAGCTTGTATGGCTTGCAGATGCTGCTTCATATATATGATTTTCTATTTTCACAGTCAGGCATTATAAACTTTAGTGAAACACTTGGGGGTTCAAAGTGCTCACCAGACATCTAGAAAAGTTCATTGGGGGGTCTAGTTTCCAAAATGGGGTCACTTGTGAGGGTTTTCAGGCTCATCAGGGGCTCTCCAAACGTGACATGACTCCCGCAGACCATTCCATCAAAGTCTGCATTCCAAAACGTCACCACTTCTCTTCCGAGCCCCGCTTGTGCCCAAACAGTAGTTTTCTTCCACATATGGGGTAACAGCATACTCAGGACAAATTGTACAACAACTTTTGGGTCCAATTTCACCTGTTACCCTTGGTAAAATAAAAACATTGGATCTGAAGTAAATTTTTTGTGAAAAATTCCTGTGAAGCACCAAGTTAATAAACTTCTTGAATGTGGTTTTGAGCACCTTCAGGGGTGCAGTTTTTAGAATGGTGCCACTGTTGGGTATTTTCTATCATATAGATCCCTCAAAGTGACTTCAAATGTGATGTGGTTCCTACAAAAATGGTGTTGTAAAAATAAAAAGTCACTGTTTAACTAACCCTTATAACTTCCTAACAAAAAAAAATTGAGTTCCAAAATTGTGCTGATGTAAAGTAGACATGTGGAAAATGTTACTTATTAAGTATCTTATGTGACATATCTCTGTGACATAAGGGCATGAAAATTCAAAGTGGGAAAATTGCAAAATTTTCTCCAAATTTCCATTTTTTCCTCAAACTCAAGTCATATCAAAGAAATGTTACCACTATCATGAAGTACAATATGTCATGAGAAAACAATGTCAGAATCAGCAGGATCCATGGAAGAGTTCCAGAGTTATTACCTCATAAAGGGACAGTGGTCAGAATTGTAAAAATTGGCCTGATCATTAACATGCAAACCTGTTGTGAGTTCATCTGTTCATTCATCTTTTGTGTCCGAGGATCTCCCTCTTCTGGTGAAGGAAGGTAGTGAGGCTGATTGGGATGAAAGAAACCAAACACCTGATCAGGTGGATGGTGACTGGGTAACAGGAACTTCAGACTGGATATAAGGCAGCCGACCCCCTTCTGAGTCGCTGGTGATTTCTCTGCTGGATTCTTGGAGACCAGTCTGATTCCTGCTTCCCAAAGATAAGTTTTTGCTCTGCTATTGAACTTATTAGTTTTGGTTTTGTTTATCTTGTTTTTTGGATTTCTGCCATCCCCGGCCGGGGGTGTGCTGGATTCTTTTTCCTTGATCAGTGTTCTATTTTGCTCTGCTTCCAGAATATTCTGAGTGCTGATATAGGGTTTGAAGTCTAGTGACTTCAGGGTCCTTTTTGCTTATCAGTTGTGTTGGTAATATTTTTTAGCAGGGTTTTCTCGGATTGCAGACAGCAGCTTTTCTGTCCTGTCCTATTTAGTTAGCTTGGGCCCCATCGTTTGCTCAACCTATCTTTCTATCTGTGTTAGTGTTTTCATCTTGCTTCACCGTCATTATATGTTGGGGGCTGCCTATTGCTTTGGGGACTGCTCTGGGGCAGTCAGTTTTTCCCTTTTCTCTCTTTAGGCTTATGTAGATCTCCGGCTGTGACGAGGTGTCTTGGATCACCGTAGGAACACTCCACGGCTACTGCTAGTTGGGTGATAGGATCAGGGGTCTGCAATCCAACCTCTCTGATTTTCTGGGCTGAGCTTGTGTTTTGTTTTTTCCTCCTCGGTGACTCAATCATAACACAAACCACCCTTGGGGGTAAAAGAGTTAAAATGAGAAAACACAGTAGTTTGACAATAAATGGCTTCCCCCAACCACTAACCATGAGTGAAGAAAATGTTTTGGTTTTATCATTCATATTCTCTGAAAAAAGACCAAGAAAGCAAAAATTCTGCCGGGTTATGAAAACTTTTGAGCACAACTGTATATGTCATGGAGCATGTGAGTGTGTTGTAGCTGGCATCAGCCTTTAATTGCAGCAATCTACTTTACTGCTGATCGAAATTGTTAAAGGGAATGTGTCACCTAATTTTCGGCCTATCAGCTGCCGGCATAGACATCGGGGCTTATCTACAGCATTCTATAATGCTGCAGATAAGCCCCCGATGTAACCTGAAAGAGAAGAAAAACACGTTATATTATACTCAACGAGGTGGGCGGTCCAGTCCGGTCCGATGGGTGTTGCGGTTTGGTCCGACGCCTCCCTTCTTCATGCGATGACATCCTCTTCTCCCGTCCTGTAATGGCTCCGGCACAAGCGCACTGCTCTGCCCTGTTGAGGGCAGAGCAGAGTCCTGCAGTGCGCAGGCGTCGTGAAAGGTCTGGCGCCTGCACAATGCAGAATTCTGCTCTGCCCTCAACAGGGCGGAGCAATGCGCCTGTGCTGGAGCCATTACAGGACGGGAGAAGAGGACATCATCGCATGAAGAAGGGAGGCGTCGGACCGGACTGCAACACCCATCGGACCGGACCGCCCACCTCGGTGAGTATAATATAACGTGTTTTTCTTCTCTTTCAGGTTACATCGGGGGCTTATCTACAGCATTATAGAATGCTGCAACATGATTGCAGGGAGCTGATGGATACCTTGACAGCTGGAAGCCTGCTGACGGTTCCTGTCCTTGTGTCAATTTTCAGGTAACCTTCAGCCACATACTGGGAGTCATATGAGACTATTTATATTGATAGTACAAGCTGTAAAATGATCACGTCCCTTACAGGACTGAAAAGTAAAGTGAAAAGCAAAGGTTTTCAAAATATTAAAATCCTTAGTTAAATTAAGTAACTGTAAAGAAAATAATACATATTTAGTATTGCAGCAACCATCAATGTTAAGTATATCAAAATATAAAATTTATTATCCTATGGTAAATGTTGAAAAGCGGAAAAAGAATTTGAAACTCAAAGATTAAATTTTTTTAAACACAAAAAGTCATCACACAGTACAATTTTTTTTCTACCAAATTTATTTAAAAAAAACAAACATTAAAATAGGTAAAAACTTTGCATGTTTGGTATATGCGTAATTGGACTGACCTGGAGAATCTTGAAGTCAGGTGATTTTTTTTACTGCACAATTAACCCTATAAAATCTAAAATACAATGGTGGAATTATTTCATCACATTTGGAAGCTATTTTGTCATTTTCCCTTAATTTGTATAATAAGAGACACAGTGTAATTAAAAAGTACAACATGTCACATAACAAACAAGCTTTTATAAATTTTTGTTGTTGGAAAAAAAATAGTTGTTACCTACCAGATTTTAGACCATAGTTTTCTCACAGGCTACAATCCTTTTAAATTATTGCATAATAATTTTTATCAAAACTTACAAAAAAATTGGCTATCAATTTGTACATACAGTACAATGTCACATATTGTTTTGATTGAATTGAATAACATCTTTCAGCTTACTAATTATCTATAGTCTTAATCAGATATCTAACAAGCGATTATACAGTAATGGCTGCAGTCATCATTTGTCCAAAAAAATTTTTATACTGTACATTTGCTACATTGCCACTTATTATCCACAGTATCATGTAACATTATTAATTGTAGCATAAGTAATGATTACTGCGCTGTACTGTACATTTCAAACATTGTATATATAGTTAGCGTTTTTTTCTCCAGAACCATTATCAGTGCTTATCTTCAGTCATTCCCATATGCTGAGATAAACAGGATTAGATTCAGATATCTAGTAGAAAAATGAATGCCATATGTCATTTATGTTCTAATGCACATACTTGGGCAAAAAAGTAAAAAAAAAAGTATAAATTAATATTTTTTCTTAATTAATATTGGGCCCGGTGACTAAATTTGCACCAACACTAGTGACGACAAATATCAAGCTTTCAAGACTACTTAGGTTTCTTCATTATTCATGGTTTTCTATTTAGTCTTGAAATCTTGTTACAAGATATTGGAGTGATGAGTAGTTTTTTTGGTTCTATGAAACCATATGTGGCGTCATCTCCATGAAATAGAGATTATTTTTTTTTGTAAATAAATCACATTCAAAGTAACTTGTTCCTGAAACATTGAAAGAGTAGGGGAAAAATTAGGTAGTTTTAAATGTATATTGATTAATATTGTATTCCTTAAAAGGATTTTCCAATAATGTAATAAAATAGCCCTCATCACATTATTCAAATGGCAACCCATCCTAGTCATGTGTCAAAATAGGTTGCAGTCTGAAAAAACACAGTCCCCAAGACATTTCTGATCTGATACAAGACCAGTATTGCAGGCACACACACTTCCGTGACCTGACAAGGAGTGTCAGCAGAAGAAACTAATCTTCTCCTCTGCTGACTGTGCACAAATTATTTTTTTCTCTCAGACTCAGTCATCTACGCAGTCAGCAGAGATTTATTTCTCATCCAGTTGTTAGGGCTGGCGGAATGCACCAAATTCTAAAATAATAGTAGGTGCGTTCGCAGCCCAGGGTCCACCGTGCAGAGGTGGTACACTGCTGCTAAGTAATGGCGGAGGAATAGAGCGACGTAAAAACAGTCACACGTGTGTTACGTCACCCAATGTGAACAGGTGCGAACTCTGTTAATGCACAGATTCGCACAACCGCTGAACGTAAATGACGAAGCCTCTTTAGCTCACAGAGCCCGGCCAAAAGAGTGCACAGTGTACGGCCACAGAACTCTACCCCAAGGACACGGGGTTAGAGTCCCTCTAGGCCCACTGCCGTGAGCGCCGCTATAGACGCTGGCTATGAAGTGGAGCACGTGCACTGAGGTGTGCCGAGTCCCTGGTGAGGACTGATGCCTGACTCAATCTCTGTCCTACCTACACCTAAGCCTGGGCGCTAGCAGGCTAGGCTGCACAACACATGCGTACCAAGAGTAGGGGTTTCTTACTGAGTCATTCACCAGAGACATTCATACGTACATACATCACTCACTCCACATAGTCTGTAAATACAGTCTATCCTAGCGCATTGCCGAGCGGCCATGCAAACCTTTTATAGCCATGAGCATCCGGGACCTTCCTGGCTTCTCGGAGGGGCCAATCCAAACACGAGCAGGACCTGAGCACGTGACCTTCGATCTCCAATGAGAGATCACTCCACGGGCATGCTCAGTGGCCTGACATGGGGACTTAGTCCCTGGAGACTCTCGCTGCTGACAAACATGTATTGCCATAGATGTGCCAGAGGTGGCAGCGGCAAGCAAACCCACGCAGCTGGTCTGGGCAGAGCGCCTGGACCAACGAGTTTGCTGAACAACCTCCTCTGCAGCTGGAGAGGAATGGGAGACCGCTGGAAGTAAGGCTCGGGAGTCTCGCTGTGCAACGACAGAAATCCGACGCCTAACATCTGTCTTAGCCCTTTGTGAGCAGCCAATTTGTACTGTATATGTGACTACAATACAGTGACTGTTCCAGCTGGGACACAGATCTTGGGAACTTTGCTTCTTCAGAATGCCATTTTATTACAGTCTTGGGGAGCTCATTCAATGAGTGCAAAAATATACTGTTTTTAGAAGTTTTAGTTTGAAAATAGTGATAATGGTGAGGATGGTCAAGCCTTATTTTTAAAAAGATTAAATAAAGGTAAATGAATATAACTTTTCACATGTACTAGTTTTTTATTTTATATAGGCATCATTTCAAATGTAAAAATACATAAAATTTCATATGAAAATGCGTACACATATTGCTCATATACTTCATGTTTAAAATAATAAAACTAAGCAATGATGTAATCTTGCTGTTATTGGAAATATTTTAGTTTTGAACTTCAATGTATGCTAGTCATATCTGTAAAAACAATTTCAGCCTGATATAGAAATAAAAAAGTAAATATTAAATTTATAAGCACTATAAATGGGTATTTGAAAACCTTTGATTAATTGACAGAGTTTTTTAATCTAGTCTCACCAGACGTTAAAGCCTGCATAGTAATAACACAGCTGTAGACCACGAAAATTTAATTATGTAGATAAATGTATACCATTAAATGTAGACAAATTCATCTGGTTTCAAAATTTCCCATTCTGCTCTTTTCCTAAAAAAAACTTACCATGAAGCACTGATAATGGAATCTGCAATGCAAATTAACCCCTTAAGCCCCAAGGGTGGTTTGCGCGTTCATGACTGGGCCAATTTTTACAAATCTGACCACTGTCCCTTTATGAGGTAATAACTCTGAAACGCTTCAATGGATCCCGGTGATTCTGACATTGTTTTCTCGTGACATATTGTACTTCATGTTAGTGGTAAAATTTCATTCAAATAACTTGCGTTTATTTGTGAAAAAAACAGAAATTTGGCGAAAATTTTGAAAATTTTGCAATTTTCCAACTTTGAATTTTTATGCCCTTAAATCACAGAGATACGGCACACAAAAAACTTGATAAGTAACATTTCCCACATGTTTACTTTACATCAGCACAATTTTGGAACCAAAATTTTTTTTGTTAGGAAGCAATAAGGGTTAAAAATTGACCAGCGATTTCTCATTTTTGCAACACCATTTTATTTTTATGGACCACATCACATTTGAAGCCACTTTGAGGAGTCTATATGATAGAAAATGCCCAAAAGATACACCATTCTAAAAGCTGCACCCCTTAAGGTGCTCAAAACCACATTCATGAAGTTTATTAACCCTTTAGGTGCGTCACATGAATTTTTTGAATATTTAAAAAAAAAGAACATTTAACTTTTTTTCACAAAAAAAATAATTCAGGTTCAATTTTTTTTTATTTTACCAAGGGTAACAGGAGAAATTGGACTGCAAAATTTATTGTGCAATTTGTTCTGAGTACGCTGATACCTGATATGTGGGGGGGAACCACAGGGAAGGGAAGGAGCGCCGTTTGACTTTTTCAATGCAAAATTGGCTGGAATTCAGATCGGACGCCATGTTACGTTTGGAGAGCCCCTGATGTACCTAAACAGTGAAAACCCCCCACAAGTGACCCCATTTTGGAAACTAGACGCCCCAAGGAACTTATCTAGATATGTGGTGAGAATTTTGAACCCACAAGGGCTTCACAGAAGTTTATAACGTACAGCAGTACAATTAAAAAATCATATTTTTTCCACAAAAATGACCTTTTCACCCCCAATTTTTATTTTCTCAAGGGTAACAGGACCCTGAAAGTTATTGTGCAATTTGTCCTGAGTGCGCTGATACCCCACATGTGGGGGTAAACCACTATTTGGGCACATGGCAGAGCTCGGAAGGGAAGCAGTGTCATTTGACGTTTTTGGCTGGAATTGAGATCGGACACCATGTCGCGATTGGAAAACCCCTGATGTACCAAAACAGTGGAAACTTCCCACAAATGACACCATTTTGGAAACTAGACCCCCCAAGGAACTTATCTAGATGTGTGGTGAGAACTTTGAACTCCCAAGAGCATCACAGAAGTTTATAACGCCGTACAATTAAAACATCTTTTTTTTTCCACAAAAATGATCTTTTCACCCTCAATTCTTATTTTTCCAAGGGTAACAGGACCCTAAAAGTTATTGTGCAATTTGTCCTGAGTGCGCTGATACCCCACATGTGGGGGTAAACCACTATTTGGGCGCATGGCAGAGCTCGGAAGGGAAGCAGTGCCATTTGACGTTTTTGGCTGGAATTGAGATCGGACACCATGTCGCGATTGGAAAACCCCTGATGTACCAAAACAGTGGAAACCCCCCACAAATGACACCATTTTGGAAACTAGACCCCCCCAAGGAACTTATCTAGATGTGTGGTGAGCACTTTGACCCCTCCAGTGCTTCACAGAAGTTTAAAGCGCCCGGGCGTGAAAATAAAAAAATCATATTTTTTCCACAAACATGATCTTTTAGTCACCAATTTTTTTTATTTTTCCAAGGGTACCAGGAGAAATTGGACCCCAAAAGTTGTTGTCCAATTTGTACTGAGTACGCTGATGCCCCATATGTGGGAGAAAACTACTGTATGGGCACACGTCGGGTCTCGGAAGGGAAGTAGTGACGTTTTGGAATGCAGACTTTGATGGAATGGTCTGTGGGTGTCATGTTGCTTTTGGAGAGCCCCTAATGTACCTAAACAGTGGAAACCCCCCACAAATGACCCCATTTTAGAAACTAGACCCCCTAAGGAACTTATCTAGATGTGTGGTGAGCACTTTGAACCCCCAAGGGCTTCACAGAAGTTTATAATGCCCAGGCATGAAAATAAAAAATCGTATTTTTTCCACAAACATCAATTAGTCCTCAATTTTTTTATTTTTCCAAGGGTAACAGGAAAAATTGGACCCCAAAACTTGTTGTCCAATTTGTCCTGAGTACGCTGATACCTCATATGTGGAAGAAAACTACTGTATGGGCACTCATCTGGTCTCGGAAGGGAAGTAGTGACGTTTTGGAATGCAGACTTTGATGGAATGGTATGCGGGTGTCATGTGTGTTTGGAGAGCCCCTGATGTACCTAAACTATTGAAACTCCCCACAAGTGACCCCATTTTGGAAACTAGACCCCCCACAGAACTTATCTAGATGTGTGGTGAGCACTTTGAACCCCCAAGTGCTTCACAGAAGTTTATAACGCCGTGCGTGAAAATAAAAAAATCATTTTTTTCCACAAAAATGATATTTTTGCCCTCAATTTTTTATTTTCCTAAGGGTAACAAGAGAATTTGGACCCCAAAAGTTGTTTTTCAATTTGTCCTGAGTAGGCTGATACCCCATATGTGGGGGTAAAACACTGTTTGGGCGCATGGCAGAGCTTGGAAGGGAAGGACCACCATTTGACTTTTTCAACTCAGAATTGGCTGGAATTGAGATCAGACGCCATGTTGCATTTGGAGAGCACCTGATGTGCCCAAACAATGGAAACCCCCAATTCTAACTCTAACCCTAACCCCAACACACGCCTAACCCTAATCTCAGCCCCAACCCTAGCCCTAATCCTAACCCTAACCCTGGACCTAGCCCTAACCCTAGCCCTGACCCTAACCCTAGCCCTAGCCCTAGCCCCAACCCTAGCCCTAACCCTAATGGGAAAATAGAAATAAATACATTTTCTTTTAATTTTATTATTTTTCCCTAACTAAGGGGGTGATAATGGGGGGTTTGATTTACTATTTATGGCGGGTTTTTATGTTTGGCAGCTGTCACACGCTAAAAGACGCTTTTTATTGTAAAAATAGTTTTTGCATCACCACATATTGAGAGCTATAATTTTTACGAATTTTGACCCACTGAGTCATGTGAGGTCTTATTTTTTGCGGGACGAGTTGAAGTTTTTATTGGTACCATTTTCGGGCACGTGACATTTTTTGATCGCTTTTTATTCCGATTTTTGTGAAGCAGAATGAACAAAAACCAACGTTTCATGAATTTCTTTTGGGGGGGTGAGTTTACACCATTCCGCGTGCGGTAAATTGATAAAGCGGTTTTATTCTTCGGTTCAGTATGGTTACAGCAATACCTCATTTATGTCTTTTTTTATGTTTTGGCGCTTTTTGCAATGAAAACTATTTTATATAAAAAATAATTATTTTTGCTTCGCTTTATTCTGCGAGCTATAACTTTTTTTTTTTTCTCTGATGATGCTGCATGGCAGCTCATTTTTTGCTGGACAAGATAATGTTTTCAGTGGTACCATGGATATTTATATGCGCCTTTTTGATCGCGCGTCATTGCACTTTTTGTTCGGTGGTATGATAATAAATCATTATTTTTTGCCTCATTTTTTATTTTTATTCTTTAAGGGGTTCGATAAAGGGCTTAAATAATGGGACAGTTTTATAGGGCAGGTAGTTACGGACGCGGCGATACCAAATATGTGTACTTTTATTGTTTTGGTTTTTTTTTATTTCCAAAAAATGAATTTATTGGGGGAATATTTTTTTCTCTAATTTATTTGGCGATTTTTTAAAAATTGTTTTAACATTTTTTTTTTTAACTTTATTACATTGTCCCAGGTGGCACATCACTTTCCTGTGACAGATCGCTGATCTGTCACATCACAGATCACTGTGACAGATCAGCGATCTGTCACAGGCAGTGCAGCAGGCTTTCGCGTGCCTGCGCTTTGCAGGCACTGAGGAAGTCAGCTCCTTGCAGGCCCCCAAAGGTCCACGTCGCCATCTTGGATTCGGGGACCTGCAGGGAAGGAGCCCCCCGCAGCAGCGCTGCACATTGCACTGCTGTGGGGGGCTCAGGGAAGCACGGAGGGAGCCCCCTCCCTGCCGATGCTTCCCTTTAACCTCCGGTACACCGTGATCTTGTTTGATCATGGTGTGCAAGGGGTTAACGTGTCGGGGGCGGTCCGTGACGCCCCTGACACATTGTGCCGGGTGTCAGCTGTGATAATCAGCTGATACCCGGCCGCGATCAGCGGCGCTCACCACATGGGCGCCGCTGATCGCTATGACGTACTATCCCGTCCCTGGGTATTAAGTCCCAGGGCACATGGATGGGATAGTACGTCATATGGGATTAAGGGGTTAAAGAGGAGTGTGGGATGCTGGGTATAAAGGGAACAATTCAGTTCATGTTAAAGGGATTTTCTAGACACACAGAATATTAAAGCATTGAAAAGTTTATGAAGAAAGATATTTTACTTGATATTAAAATTGTGTTATGTACCTGAGCTGACATATACAGTGTCAAGCAAAAGGGTAACAATGTTTGGAACTTTTGACTTTCAGGCTCCATATCTCACCATCCACTACTGCTTTGAACATGAGACTACTATAATTTTATAGGCAATCATGTTACTATCTCATATATAAATTTGACTTGCAACTATTTAGCATATAGTTAGCTATGCAGATTCTTATCATGTCACTGCATTGGTACTGTTTTGTGACCTAGTCTTTTGCCCTAATGGGTAAAACACTGTCCATCAAGTACACCCTGCATGTTGGAGCTACAGTGCTGTGCAAATTAATTGGGACAAAGCATTTTTTTTAAGTAAAATCGTAAGTAACCAACTTACGATTTTACTTAAAAAAATGCTTTGTCCCAATTAATTTGCACAGCACTGTAATGCTCAGCCAGCAGCTCTTAGAGCACTGTGCGCTGACGGTGATGTCATGGGGTGTGGGGATAGTGAATCTTCGACATTTGTGAGTGACTGGGGCTGTGCACAGGAAGGGAAGGAGAACAGAAGAGGCAGTGTAGGCTCTATATAAAATAATATTCTTTATAAATTACTGGCCAGAGGGGATGGTGCTATATGTTCCAGAGTGCTTACATTATAAAAAAATGAATATACATTATACAATTCATTGCTCCCTTGCAGTAAATTGAGCCTGTCAAGTCCTGTTGGAGTAGGGTCTCAGGATAGCACACGCTAGGACTGTATGAGCAGTGATTTATCCAGCTTGAGACTTAATAGAGGTCTCAGGATGGTGCTTTTTAGGTAAATGTTGGAAGTCAATGAGGGAGGGAGTATATGATTTGTTGGACAAATACAGCACTGCCTCCTGTGAAATATAGTCTAGGGGCACATAGAAAGAGCTCGGGTGAAGTTCAAATGATAAAAAATATCAAACAACAATAATGGCTGATGAGCTGAAGGGGTGCTCAAAAGCAAGATACAGATAATAAAGGGGTTTGGCAAATCATTTTAGGGAGAGCCACATTTTTTTTGTACCCATAAAACATATTTAAATCAAGTCGGAGCTGATTTTTTTTTATAGAGTATGCTCTGAAGTATACCCAAATTATAACATCTACTGTACATGCCCTAATTTTGTAAATTAATATAGTTTGTTTGGTTTCAGCAACTTCTTTAGTTCTCAAAATGAAAAATTATAACTGCCAAACCCTTCAATAACCTTTAATAACTAAAATATTTAATGCAGTTTTAAGTGAAACCTCTACTTCCTTAATTTGAAACAAAAAGCAGGGAAAGTTACATAAAAAGGACTCCCATTATTATTTGCAGAGTGAGTTTAGGTGGATTAAAGAGCACCTATTTAGGTTTTGTCCTGATGAAGTGGTTGTGTGCTGTCCTTGAAATGCATTCACCTATAAAACCTATTCAATAACATTTTGAAAGTATACGGTCTGGCCATCCATATCCATCAGCAGCGCAACAAGTGACATTCTACCCAGATTCCTTGCTTCACAATCCCTATGGACACGTGTCCTGCAGCAGCTGATCCATGTGCTAAACATTTTGCTTGAGTGCAACTCCACAAGATGAGCAGATTCCCTTTCATTATTCCACATTGTTAAGACCCTATTGCGCTTTTTTTTTCTCCTAGTCCACATACCCTCAGTTGTACAATGATGCCTCAAACTGGCTATGCTGAATGGCATTCAGACATAAAATGCAGGACATGTTTGAAACCACAGAACCAGGAGGGCAAATGTAAGAAGATGGCAGGTCTGAAGCAAAAAAATGTTGTGAAGAAGAAACGGAGAGTTGTGGTCATGGGGGATTCCCTGTTGAGAGGAACAGAGGCCACTATCTGCAGACCAGATATAACCCCAAGAAAGATGTGTTGTCTTCCAGGTGCAAAAATTAAAGATGTGTCTGACAGGATATCAGAACTCTTCAGACCTATAGACAACCACCCATTCCTGGGGGGGCAACTGACACAGCAAGAAAGGACCTGGAAACCATCTGCAGTGACTTTGAAAACTTAGGTAAGAAAGTGAAAGAACTGGGAGCGCAGGTGGTCTTCTATTCCATCCTCCCAGTGGATGGACATGGAACAAGGAGGTGGAATAAGATTCTGCAGGTGAACAACTGGCTGCATCGATGGTGCCGTCAGCAAGTATTTGGATTTCTGGATCACAGAGTGAATTACCTATATGATGGACTGCTTGCTAGAGATGGGGTGCACCTTTCGAAGACTGGAAAACATGTTTTTGGAAGACACCTTACTACACTCACCATGAGAGCTTTAAACTAGAACAATGTGGGAAGGGAAGCAAAAGGCCAGAATAAGCCATACACCTGACAAATACTATTGAGAACTCTGCTATTAGAAGTGGAAAAGAAGAACAAAGACAAAAAATCTAAATAATAAAAATATTGGAGGAAGAGAAACCAATCACAAACTAAAATGTTTCTATACAAATGCATAAAACATGGGCAACAAACAAGGAGAATTGGAACTACTAACACAGGAGAAGAAATATGATGTCATTGGAATCACTGAAACTTGATGGGATGATACACATGATTCGAGAAGGATACAACTTATTTGCAAGAAACAGACTTGATAAACGAGGAGGAGGTGTCACATTGTATGTTAGAAAAGCATACATCTGCACAGAGATTGAAGCTTCAGAGACTGGGAGTTCTGTGGAAACTGTTTGGGCATGAAAACAAGGAGAGAACAATGGAAAAGACACCATTGTAGGCATTTACTACAGGCTGCCTGTGCAAGCTGAAGATATGGATGAACTCTTTATGCAGTAAATGGCCAAGTTCTCAAAAAAATATGACCTGGTGGTCGTAGGAGATTTCAATTATCCAGACATTTGTTGGGAATCTTTCTCAGGCAAAACTAACAGGTCAAGCAAATTCTTACCCTCTCTTGCTGACAAAGTTATCTTCCAAATTGTAGGGGAGAAAACAAGGGGATCTGCTACCTTGTATCTAATCCTTATAAACAGGGAGGAAATGGTTGAGGAGGTAAGAGTGTCTGGGATCCTAGGAGGTAGTGACCATGCTATTTTAGAATTTTGGATAACTAGAGGAGGAAGACCTAAGAAGACTCAGACTTCAAGGTTAGATTTCAGAAAGGCAGATTTTAAGGAACTCATAAAGAGAATTGGAAGGATCCAATGGCTGGATATCCTTAAGTGCAAAAATGTCCAGGAAGGATGGGAAATCTTGAACAATGAGATTCTCAGAGCACAATCGTTAATTCCAAAAAGACGGAAGAATACAAAGCATTTAAGGAGACCAGGATGGATGAGCACAGAACTTAAACACATGCTAAAAAGGAAGAAAGAAATGTTTATCAAATGGAAAGAAGGAGGCATATCTAAAGAAGAATATACTGCTGTCTGCAGAACCTGCAGGGCATGAACCAGATTATCTAAAGCTGACAGTGAATTAAGGCTTGCAAGAGATGTCAAAAGCAATAAAAAAGGATTTTGGGGATATGTCAAAAGTAAAGGAAAAGTCAAAGATGTTATAGGATTTTTACAGAATGAAATGATGAAATGGTAAGAAATGATGTTGAGAAGGCTGAACTTTTAAATTCCTATTTTGCATCTGTTGTCTCTCAGAAAGGAAATGTAACATCAACTGATCTTCACTGTCCTATTTAAGGAATAGAAGAATCCAGGATATCTATAAACAGAAAGATAGTGAGGAAACACTTAACTAACATAAATGAATTCAAGTCTCCAGGTCCAGATGAATTACACCGCAGAGTACTGAAGGAAATAGCAGAAGAAATTTTTGAACCACTCTCCACAATCTTTGAAAATTGTTGGAGAACAGAAGTCCGAGAAGACTGGAGAAGAGCAAATGCTTTTCATATCTTCAAAAAGGGGAAGAAGGTGAACCCAGGGAACTATAGGCCGGTGAGTCTAATTTCTATACCAGAAAATATCTTTGAACAAATTATTAAACAACATGTATGTCAGTACCTGGATAAGAATGAAGTGATTAACCAGAGTTAGCATGGGTTTGTAACTAATAAGTCATGTCAGACTAGCCTAATTTCCTTCTATAACAGAATCACTGACTGGGTAGATCAGGGAAATGCTGTAGATATAGTATATCTTGACTTCAGCAAAGCATTTGACAAAGTATCTCACACAATCCTTACTGAAAAAATGAGTATGGAAGTATGGAAAGGACAAGGCTGCACATGCAATTGGAAGAATGTCTCAAGTGGGGTACCACAGGGTTCTGTCCTGGGCCCTGCATTGTTCAACATCTTTATCAATGATTTAGATGAAAGAATTGAGGGTACATTGATTAAATTTGCTGATGACACAAAGCTAGGAGGGATAGCTAATACTAGAGAAGAGAGAGAGGATATAAAAAGATATAAATAAACTGGCAGCAGTGGGAAGCAACTAACAGAATGGTTTTTAACAAGGAAAAGTGCAAAGTACTACATCTGGGAAATAAATTGAAAAAAGCATATACAGAATGGGAGGAATAGGGCTAAGCAGCAGCTCATGTGAAAAAGACTTGGGTAAACTAATAGATCATAAACTGAACGTGAGTCAACAGTGTGATGCAACAGCAAAAAAGACAAATGCAATTCTGGGATGTATTAACAGAAACATAGTCTAGATCAGGTGAAGTCATTATTCCTTTCTACTCCTCTTTGGTCAGACCTCATCTGGAATATTGTGTCCAGTTTTGGGCACCACATTTTAAAAAAATAAATCAACAAACTGGAGCAGGTTCAGAGAAGAGCGACCAGAATGGTGACCGGTCTGTAAACCATGTCCTATGAGGAATGGTTACAGGATTTGGTAATGCTTAGCTTGCAAAAAAAGAAGACTTATAGGAGACTTAATAGCTGTCTACAAATATCTAAAGGGCTGTCACATTGTAGAAAGATCATCTTTAGTCTCATTTGCACAAGGAAAGACTAGAAGTAATGAATGAAACTGAATGGGAGGAGACACAAATTAGATATTAGAAAAAAACTTTTTGACAGTTAGGGTGATCAATTAGTGGAACAGGCTGCCACAAGAGGTGGTGAGTTCACCTTCCATGGAAGTCTTCAAACAAAGGCTGGACAGACATCTGTTTGGGATGATTTAGTTAATCCTGCTTTGAGCAGAGGGTTGGACCAGATGACCTAGGAGTTCCCTTCCAACTCTTCCATTCTATGATTCTAAGCATTCAGGTGTAAGCAATATGACCATATTTCAATAACAGTTCAATAAGTTTACAGCAAGGGATGAGTTAACCAGCTGGTATTATGTACAGTTCATGGATATTGGAGCAAACAATAGGAACCTAAGACTTAGATATAGACAGACTGCAAACAAACATCTTGTATACAGTTCAGGATTAATGCTCAGACATAGGGTTATGTCCAAATGAGTCTTTTAAGGCCTATTGAGATGTCATGGAGACCCGCCAGGCCACTTTTAAAACCTATATTGGAGCACAGCCTAAAGGGCAGCGGCCATATGGGAAGGAGGTGGATCCCGACCCAGGTGAGAAAGGTGCACAACTGTCTGAGATGTTTTCTGCAGTTCAGGGGGAGTCCGACATCGTAACGCCTGATGTCGGAAATGGGTTAAGAAACCTTTTCTTGAGTTTTACCAGTTTCAATGTAGTACAGTAGAAATGTTTTTTCTTATTTATTGTTTTGTCACAACAAAAATCAGATCCAAGTTTTGTGAAAAATGTAAAAAAAAATTATTTAAGTTTGTATTAAAATAAAATTAACCTAACTGAAGTGAATGATGCAATGGTTTTACAACAATGTAGTAGCTTTTTGGTTAATATTAAGACAGGCATTACAACCTGTACATTCAAAGTCTCAGTTTTAAGATTCAATTACAGTACCTCCCTTTAAGGTTTTAAAAAGCAGCGTCTATTGAAGGTTACATCAGGAAGTTGTCTGACAATCTGGTTTAGAGCAGTAATGGTTTTTACAGTACATGTAGAGTACATATGATACAGATTATGTGTGGTCCTGAAGAAATAAAAATATGGTCAAGTATATGATTGGTAATATAGGAAATATCATAATATTAAGATATAAATTTTACCCTGTATCATGGATATGAAACTTAAAAGAGCATTGCAGGTGTGAATTATGATTATTTGCCACATGAATATTGTAGAAAATCTGGAATAAAAATGATTGCATCTGGAAATATTTTAAACCTCAGTGTTATTAAAGTTAAAATTCATATTTTTAATGGCTAGATTTATTACAACTTTAATTAATGTCATATTACTAAGATACGCCAACACTTCTAGAGATGGAGGCCTGATTAGCTAAATGGATTTTTCAGCATGTTTAAAACACTGATGTAAGATATGGCTGCAATAAGATTATATAAAATGTTGTATAACATTTAAGCACTGGAATTATTAATCTAACAGAATACATAATTCATCATTTAAACTCACAAAGATGAAATAATTGCTATGGAAGATATTAGGAATAGTCAAAGGGTATCATTGCATAGTCAAGGTTTGTATATGTTATTGAATACACAGTAAATAATCAAATCTTTCAAATTAAAATTTGCCAGGTTGACCACAAAAAATTTTCTAAAACTCAAAGGAATTCCAATTGCCCTGAAAAGATGTGAATAAGGCTGGGGTCACACTGTGTTACTGCAGTCCGTTTAACGGATTGCGATACACCGCGGCATAACGCGATGTAACGCAATCCGTTAACTCTGCCATTGACTCCCATTAGGAGCACATCGGTAGCGCTTGCCATAAATCGTCATGCGCTAGCGATGTGACGTCATTCTGTGATGGACCCTCGGACGTGGGCTGCAGCGCGTTATGCTATAGCATTAACGCAGACCGTCAATGCTATGTGTTGAACAGTCTGCTTTAATGCAGTATGAACCTGGCCTAACACCCTGTGGTCTCCCAGGACTGTAACCAACTCTATTCAATCTCTTCAATGGAAACACAGCCTTAGAAAGGCTTTGCCGAAACGCGCGTCAGGGTGACGCTTGTGTGCTGACAGCCCTCATCTCTCTCCCCCTGTGCCTCCCTGAAATTCAGCGAGAAGTCTATTGGTATAGTCTATTTACTATTTGTGCATTGCTCCATCTATTTACTAAGTTGTAATTGTGCTGCTTTTTTTGAGATATTGACATATGCCCTGATTTATTTAATACCATACCATGTCACTTATATTGTGCTGTATTTTGGGGATATTGACATATGCTTGTAAATCTATCTAATGCAATGCCATTTCATTTGGGAATTTGCTCTGTGGGGTGTATTTATTAGTTACAACTGGTATTTACCAGTAAATAATTTATTATAACTTTGTGGGGTGACTGTGTCACTACACTAGCGTCCCATGTTGTTTGAGCTGTAATCACACTGTGGTGTTTTTTTTTTGCCTTTTACCTGTATGTTTATCTGTTAATAAAATAATTTTCTATTAATTTTTTAATATAATATGGACTATTTGATCTTTTTTTGGTCTCTTGCTTCTTGTTGGTGTCTTGCGATCAGTCCACATTCATGTCCGCTATTGCAGTATCATTATTCTGTTATTTCATTTATATTCTTATTTTCTAATCATGATGCTGATATCTTTGTTGAGTTGTTTTCTCACTGCTATAGATTGAGAAGAGTGATGTGTTGTATTATCCATAATGCTTTACACTATCTCCTTACTTATACGTTTTTTAGAGGTAAAAGAGGCCAATTGTGGCCTGTATTCAATAGTACTACTGCAGGAACTGCTGGTGCTAGCTGTAATGGTGCTTTTGCTGCTGTTAGTGGTTCCACAAGTCTTGACTGGAGTATGTCTTTTTTTCCATTTAAATTACTACATCCATTGCCATATCCACTTTTTCTTTTACCATATATTTTGTACAACACTATTAACTTTTAAGAATTTCAACCCCCATTATTCAACCATTATCAAAAAGGATGTAATAAGAAATTCTAGAAAGGTAGGTAGATGTATAGAAAGCAAAATGTGGCAGCAGGTCACATTATAGATGTGTACAGTCATCAAAAAACAGGCACAGTTAAATGCCTAAATTATTATTTGTTTTGTTTTCTCATTTTGTCACCAAAATTAAACACCCTTCCCAAAAATAAGGAAATAAGAAATGCTGGGTAGGGCCCTACCAAAATGTCATCACCTGTGTGACAACACAGCATTTAATCTTAATTATCCAGATGTCTATTTTCAATAAGCTAGGAGGCATAGACTTTTATCTTTAAGTTGACTCTGCTAGTATGCTGAATGATTATTAGTGATGAGCGAGCATGCTCGGTAATGCTCGGTGCTCCCCCGTGCATCGTAGTGATCGCGATGCTCGGCGAGCGGCGCGCATTTCCGGGTTTTCTCGGTGGGAGCTCAGGTCACCCCCCTGCATGTTTGGTGCTCTTTAGAGAGCCAATCAACATGCAAGGATTGTCTGCCATGCACTGTAATGCCGCAGCCATGTTGGTTGTAGCATTACAGTGATAGGCTGGCTGCAGAGCGTCATCAGGTCTATATCAGACCTGGCGCTGCCCTGCTTATCACAGTCTGCTCCAGAATCACCAGTGTAGGGAGAGTTGCTGCAGAGATATGGAAAGAATAGGTGGTTTTTAAGTTAGTGTGGGTATACTATTATTGAATACACCAAGCACACAAATCCAGCTAAACCAACAGTCCTTCTAACGACTAATTACTGGGTATATACTGTAGATTGCAGTGCTAGGTAGGTAGGCAGTGTATGTGTGTGTCTCTCTCTCTCTCTATATATACTGTATATATATATATCAGTGCTAGGCAGCAGGCAGGGTATGTGGGTCTATAGATATCAGTGCTAGGCAGGCAGGCATTGTATGTGGCATATTTCAATGCTTACAGCAAGAGGGTCCATTCCATTACTGCCTGCTGCTGCCTATTACAGATATTGACAGTATATACATAGCCCCAGGTATCAATGGCCAGGAATAATTTTTTTTACATCTTAATCCTGATTATTTTATTCAAAAACAATCCAGAGCACATGGTATTTTTTCTCCATTTGCTTGTTGGCACTGCAGAATAGAGCCAGATCTTTTCCATAGTACAGCGTGGAAATTCAGCTATTTAAAACAGGGGTTTGGCCATCACAGCGATCACATATGAGTGCGCAGAAAATTCTGTCATTTTTGTGGTACTGTAAAATTTTCTTGGAGTGTCTTATACAAGTTCTTGACACCAGTTTGCTGAAAAAATAATACTTACCTACAAGGCAAATATTTTACACTGAGTTTTGTCTGCCATACCGATCAAATATTATTGTGCTCAAAATTGAGGCATTTCAGACCTCCATTGACTTTTTTTGTTGTGTGTTAGCCTAGTTATTGACACCATTTTGCTGCAAAAAAAATATAGGCCAGATATTTTAAAGTGGGGTATCTGCATCACAGGCACAACATATTGCCAGGCGTCGGGTTCTTGTCGCTGCACAGCAGGAATCCTGAGCCTTGCATCCGGCAGTCTCCCATTCCTCTTTGGCCACAGAGTAACCTGCTCAGCAGACTCATCGATACCAGCGCTCTGCTCAAACCAGCTCTGTGGGTTTGGCTACTGCTGCCACCTCTGGCCCAGCTATAGCAACGCATGCTGGTCAGCAGCGAGCTACTCCAGGTATTAAGTCCTCCTTTCGGTCCACTGAGCATGCCTGTGGGATGATCTCTTAATGGAGATCGGATGTCACATGCTCAGGTCCATCTTCAGCTCAGATTGGATCATCAGAAAGGTCAGGAAGGTCCTGGAAGGACGCGGCTATAAAAGTTTTGCATGGCCGCTCGGCCATGCGCTAGTATAGACTGCATTATCAGACTATCAGGAGTGAGTGTCGCATGCATGTATGAATGTCTCTAGTGAATGACTCATTAAGAAACCCCTACCCTTGGTACGCATGTGTTGTGCAGCCTAGTCTGTTAAGCGCCCAGGCTTAGGTGTAGGTAGGACAGAGCCTGAGACAGTCATCAGTGTTCACAGTGCACGTGCTCGACACTTCATAGTCAGCATCTATAGTGGCATCCGCAGGTGCGACGCTGCATGCTCAGGAGGTCTAGATGGGCTCTGACCCTGTGTCCTTGGGGCAGAGTTCTGTGACCGCTTTCTGTGCGCTCCGTGGCCGGGCTCTGTGAGCTAAACAGGCACCGGCATTTATGTTCTGCGGTAGTGCGGCTCTGTGAGTTAACAGAGTTCGCTTCTGTTCACACTGGGTGACGTTAACCCACATGTGACCTTTTGTACACCGCTTTATACTTCCGCCATTACTAAGCAGCAGTTTACCACCCCTGCATGGTGGACCCCGGGCTGCGAACGCACCTTACTATTATTTTATTATTTGGTGCGTTCTGCTAGCCCTAACACATATTGCATTAAAAATAGTGTCATTTCAGCCCTCCATCGAATTTTTATTTGCTATGTCTTAGCCTAGCTATTGACACTATTTTGCTGAGAAAAAAAAATACAGGCCAGATATTTAAAAGTGGGGGATGTCCGTCACATGCCTCACCTATCTGTGGGCTAAAAATTGTGGCATTTTTTGGGCTCCATTGAACTGTTTTTATGATGAGAAAGTGTCACAAGAGGTGGACGATGATGAGACACAATTGCCAGAAAGTCAGGAGGAGGACCAGCGTGCGGAAGTGGAGGACGAGGTGGTGGATCATATAGTAACAGACCCAAGCTGGCAGAAGGACATGCAGAGTGAGGACAGCAACACATAGGGGGAGGGAGACATAGCACCCCAACAGGCAGGAAGAAGCAGTGTGGTGGCCGCAGAGGGCGGGCAACCGTTCCCCGTAACAAAAACACAAGGGAAGTTGCCTGTCCAACTGTTAGGTCTTCCCGAGTCTGGTTGTTTTCTAAAAACTCTGCCGATAACACCAAAAGGCCTTTTTCACAACCTGCCATGCCAGCATCAGCAGAGATAGCAAAACTACCAGCCTCACCACTACCAGCATGATCAGGCACATGGCAGCAAAGCACCCGACTTTGTGGGCTGAACCCCAGGGTCCATGAACAGTGTCTGCGGGTGACACCACTGCTTCTTCTAATGTTGTGCATGCAAGCCAATCCCCTGTCCATTGTGCATGTGAATATGCCTCCTGCCCTGCACCTGTCATTGCACACACTCAACTAGCACCATCATCAAGCACATCCACGTCCTTGTCCCAGTGCAGCGTTCAGTTGTCCATACCCCAGTCCTTGGAACGCAAGCGCAAATACGCAGCCAACGCCCCACAGGCCACACTACTAAATTCACACATTTCTCGGCTTTTTGTGCTCGAAATGGCTAATGGAGACTGAAGCTTTTAGCAACCTGATGGCGGCGGCAGTCCCTCAGTACTCGGTCTCCAGCTACCACTATTTCTCCTGGTGTGCTGTCCCCGCATTACACAAGCACGTGTCCCAAAACATTAGCCTTGCTCTCAGCAATGCAGGTACTGGGAAAGTCCACCTAACCACGGACACGTGGATAAGCGCTTGTGGGCAGGGATGGTACTTCTCGCTGACAGCACACTGGGTTAACATAGTGGAATGTTGTGAACTCTCTCTTTTGAGGCAAGGCTCCCTCTGGTAGATACTGCTGTTAGTGGAGCTGGTCAACATGATGTTAACCCAACAGCTGCAGAAGATAATTGGAGAAGTGGGGGTAGTGACTGGGACTTCATAAGCGAGCAGACTTCTCTCAGTGGCTGCCGGTGATACTCCTTTCTTTGCTTATTGAGGATTTCTGTCTTCTGCCTGATCCTGCATTTTTCAGCTAAGTGTCATTTGCTAAACCCTTTGCATCTGATTTTGCTTTGATGTCAGGGGTCAGCTTGCTCCCCCAAGGGCTGCTGGCTCTTGCCCTGTATTTTTGTATCTTGTGTTTGTTTACTCAGTCCCCTGCTGTATTAGCCTGTTGCTAGCCACCAGTTCACACCTGAGTGCTGATATAGTGGGGGCGAGGTTTGTGCAAACCTCAGTATTTTTGTACATCAGTCGTGTTGGAATTGTTAGGGTTTTTGCGTGATTGCAGACAGTGCCTTTTCTGTCCTGTCCTATCTAGTCAGTGTGGGCCACATCATTTGCTCAGTCTATTTTCTGTCTGTGTTTGTGCTTCATCTTGTCTCACCGACAATATATGTTTTGGGGCTGTCTATTCCTTTGGGGATCTGCTCCGGGGCAGTTTAGATTTCACCTTTCTGTCTTTAGGCTTAGTTAGTCTAGGGCATCGTAGGAACGCTCCACGGCTACTGCTAGTTGTGTTGTTAAGATCAGGGGTCTGGAATCTGCTGAGCGACCAACCTCTCGGGTGTTCTGGTGGCATAGCCTATTGCGCTCTCCTCCTCTGTGACTCATTTGATGTAGAACCAAAGATCCCTACTCCTGATGTGTTTTCTCGGGATCGGTCTAAATTTCTGAACTTTAAGAATAATTGTAAACTATTTCTTGCTTTGAAGCCTAACTCCTTGGTGCAGCACATTAAAATTGTCATTTCCCTGCTGCGCGGCGATCCCCAAGACTGGGCCTGTTCTCTGACACCTGGAGATCCTATTCTGGCTAATGTAGATGCGTTTTTTCAAGCCCTGGGGTTATTGTATGATGAGTCTAATGCTATTGATCAAGCTGAGAAAACCTTATTTTCATTAAAACAGGGTCAAGATGCTGCTGAGTTATATTGTCAAAAATTCCAAAAGTGGGCGGTCCTTACTAAATGGAATGATGATGCCCTAGCAGCTCTCTTTTGGAAAGGTCTGGCAGAATCCGTAAAGGATGTTATGGTGGGATTCCCTGTCCCTTCTGGTCTTGACGACTCTATGGCCATTCAAGATGATCGACGTTTACGAGAATGTAAAACTACGCGAGAGGCGGTGCCACCTTTCGGACAAACCTCTGAACCTATGCAATGTGATAGGGTTTTGTCTAGGGCGCAACGTCAAAAGTTTAGAAGGCGTAATAAGTTATGCTTCTTTTGTGGAGATGCTTCTCATGCTATTTCAGCCTGCTCTAAATGAGGGAAACGTTTTGCTCACTCATTTACGATGGGCAGTGTGCAGCCTAAGTTCCTTTTGCCTGTTACCTTGATCTGCTCCTTGTTCACATTTTCCGCTAAGGCATTTGTGGATTCAGGAGCAGCTTTGAATCTGATGATTTTTGACTTTGCTAAGCGTTGTAGTTTTCCTATGGTACTCCTGAGGACTCCTCTATTCCTTTGAGGTGTATTGATGCTACCCCTTTGGAATAAACCCCAGTTTTGGACCCATGTGATTATGTGGGTTGCCCCGGACCACCAAGAGAATTGTAAATTTTTGGTGTTGCACAATTTACATGATATTATTGTACTAGGTTTTCCGAGGTTGCAGACCCATAATCCTGTGTTGGATTGGAAATCTGTGTCTGTGGTGAGTTGGGGTTGTCAAAGTGCTGTTGGTGACACTCCTGTTTTCTCCACCTCTCCCTAGCCTCAAGATGTTCCTGACTATTTGGCTGATTTTTCTGATGTATTCAGTGAGAGTAAGTCTGCGTCTTTGCCTCCTCATAGGAGTTATGATTGCGCAATTGAGTTGATGCCCGGGTGTAAATTTTCCACAGGTCGGCTTTTCAAATTATCGGTACCTGAACATGATGCTATGCGATCTTATGTCAAGGCGTCATTAGAGAAGGGTCATATAAGACCATCCTCTTCACCTTTAAGTGCTGTTTTTTTGTGGCCAAGAAAGATGGCTCATTAAGGCCATGTATTGACTATCGCTCCCTTAATAAATAAGATCACTGTTAAATATCAGTACCCGTTGCCCCTGATTTCTGATTTATTTTCCAGGGTCAAAAGTGCTCGTTGGTTTACCAAACTTGACCTTAGGGGGGCGTATAATCTTATTCGCATCAAGCACAGGGATGAATGGAAGACGGCTTTTAATACTCCAGAGGGACATTTTGAGTACCTGGTGATGCCTTTTGGGCTCACTCATGCCCCTTCCATCTTCCAGTCTTTTATGAACGATTTTTTCTGGGATTTTGTGGATAAGTTTTTGATCATTTATCTGGATGATATTTTGATTTTTTTCCAGTGATTGGGATTCTCATGCGGAACATGTTCAGACTGTGTTCCTGGTCTTGAGAGAAAATACTCTGTATGTTAAGGGATCAAAATGTCTCTTTGGTGTACAGAGGATTTGGGATTCATTTTGTCCCCATCTGCTATTGAAATGGACCCGGCCAAGGTACAGGCCATCTATGATTGGGTTCAGCCCACTTCTCTGATGGCTCTTCAGTAGTGTTGAGCATTCCGATACCGCAAGTATCGGGTATCGGCCGATACTTGCTGTATCGGAATTCCGATACCGACTTCCGATATTTTTTCAATATCGGAATTCGGCATCGGAATCGGAAGTTCAAAGTTGATTGACGGCCTGACGTCATCATGATGCGCGGTGTGTGCGCATCATGATGCGCCGTCATTTCGGGCCTTCCGGGGGTCTCTGCCGGCCTGCCGGGGGGCTGTGTGGACTGCCCGGGGTCGGTACCGGCCTGCCGGTGGTCTGTGCACCCTGTGGGGGTCTGTACCAGCCTGCCGGGGGGCTGTGCCGGCCTGCCGGTGGTCTGTGCACCCTGTGGGGGTCTGTACCGGCCTGCCGGGGGGCTGTGCCGGCCTGCCGGTGGTCTGTGCACCCTGTGGGGGTCTGTACCGGCCTGCCGGGGGGCTGTGCCGGCCTGCCGGGGGGCTGTGCTGATGTCCGGGGGTCTGTGCAAGCATCGTCCGATGGGACTACAAGTCCCATCTGGCGATGCCTGCTACCATGACAGTGATTGACACATTAGCCAATGATGGGACAGTAGTAGTCCCATCATCCGGCTAATGTGTTAAATGTTAAAAAAAAAAAAAATACTACATACATACTACATACATACTACATGCTACATACATACTACATATATACTACATGCATGCTACATACATACTACATGCTACATACATACTACATATATACTACATGCATGCTACATACATACTACATGCTACATACATACTACATATATACTACATGCATGCTACATACATACTACATGCTACATACATACTACATATATACTACATACATACTACATACATGCTACATACATGCTACATACATACTGCATGCTACATACATACTACATACATACTACATACATACTACATGCATGCTACATACATACTACATACATACATACTACATGCATGCTACATACATACTACATGCATGCTACATGCATGCTACATACATACTACATGCTACATACATACCACATACATACTACATACATACTACATATATACTACATGCATGCTACATACATACTACATGCTACATACATACCACATACATACTACATACATGCTACATGCTACATACATACTACATACATACTACATACATACTACATGCATGCTACATACATACTACATACATACTACATGCATGCTACATACATACTACATGCATGCTACATACATACTACATGCATGCTACATGCATGCTACATACATACTACATGCTACATACATACCACATACATACTACATACATACTACATACATACTACATGCTACATACATACTACATATATACTACATGCATGCTACATACATACTACATGCTACATACATACCACATACATACTACATACATGCTACATACATACTACATACATACTACATACATACTGCATGCATGCTACATACATACTACATACATACTACATGCATGCTACATACATACTACATGCATGCTACATACATACTACATGCATGCTACATGCATGCTACATACATACTACATGCTACATACATACCACATACATACTACATACATACTACATACATGCTACATGCTACATACATACTACATATATACTACATGCATGCTACATACATACTACATATATACTACATGCATGCTACATACATACTGCATGCTACATGCATGCTACATACATACTACATACATACTACATGCTACATACATACCACATATATACTACATACATACAATACATCCATACAATACATACATAGACATACAGTACATATAACATAGAGTAACATACTTACCAATACTTGTCACATTGTTCCCCGAAGCCATTGTCTTTTCCGGAATAAATATTAACATAACAAACCACAAAAATACTCACCCACGATCCGAAGCAGTCCACGAGTGTGTCCCACGACGATCTTGGGTAGAGAACTGCAGCATCAGATGATGCTGCCGTTCTCTACGGGCTGCAGGAATCCAATGACGGAAGGTAGGTATCCTTCCGCACTGTATTCCTCCGCCACTTAAAAAAAAAAAAAAGTCCCTAGTCTCACTTTATGCCATTGCTGCGTGGGAATTTCCCACACATAGACTTGAATGGGACTTCCGGTATCGGAATCAGCGATACCGATACTTTTTTTAAAGATCGGCCGATCCATTCCGATCCGATACTTTGAAGTATCGGACGGTATCGCTCAACTCTACTCTTCAGAAGTTTTTGGGTTTTTCTAATTTTTATCATAAATTTATAAGTAATTTTTCTGGTATTGTTAAACCACTGACGGATTTGACCAAAAAAGGCGCTGATGTAGTGAATTGGCCTCCAGAGGCATTCTCGGCATTTCAGGAGCTTAAGCGGAGATTCACTTCTGCTCTGGTTCTGCAGCAACCTGATGTTTCACTCCCATTTCAGGTGGAGGTAGATGCTTCTGAGATTGGTGCAGGAGCCGTTTTGTCTCAAAGGGATCCGGCAACCTCTAAGATAAATCCCTGTGCCTTCTTTTCTCGAAAATGTTCCCCATCTGAACGTAACTATGACATGGGGAATCGGGAGTTGTTGGCCATGAAGTGGGCATTTGAAGAGTAGAGACATTGGTTGGAAGGAGCTAGACATCAAGTTGTGGTCCTTACCGACCACAAGAATTTGATTTATCTTGAATCAGCCAAGCACTTGAATCCTAGACAAGCTAGGTGGGCGTTGTTTTTCACGCGTTTTAATTTTGTGGTCACCTTTCTTCCTGGCACTAAGAATGTTAAGGCGGACACGCTTTCTAGGAGTTTCTTTGCGGATTTTCTTGATGTGACCGAGCCTATTACCATTCTAGGTGAGGGAGTGGTTCTTTCCGCCATTTAACCCGATTTGAGACTTGCCCTGGAGGAATTTCAGAAGGACAAACCTGAACAATGCCCTGTGGGGAAATTGTATGTCCCTGACCAGTGGAGGAAAAGAGTGATGGCTGAAATTCATTGCTCCGCACTGGCTGGTCATCCTGGTATTTTTGGTACCAGAGATTTGGTGAGTCGGTCATTTTGGTGGCCTGCTTTATCTCATGATGTCAGGAATTTTGTGCAGTCCTGTGGGACTTGTTCCAGGTCAAAGTCCTGTTCTCGTTCTAGTGGTTTGCAGATGCCCCTGCCGGTGCCCAGCAGGCCATGGAGCCATATTTCAATGGATTTTATTTCTGATCTCCCTGTCTCTCAGAGAATGACTGTTATCTGGGTGATTTGTGATAGATTTTCCAAGATGGTCCATCTTGTACCACTCCCGAAGTTGCCATCTTCTTCTGAGTTGGTGCCCCTGTTTTTACAACAGGTGGTTCGTTTGCACGGGATTCCTGAGAACATTGTGTCAGACAGAGGAGTCCAGTTTGTTTCCAGATTTTGGAGGGCCTTTTGTTCTAAACTGGGAATTCAGTTATCTTTCTCCTCTGCATTTCATCCTCAGACCAATGGACAAACTGAGAGAACAAACCAGACTTTGGAATCCTATTTGAGATGTTTCATATCTGGTGATCAGGATGACTGGGTCTCATTTCTGCCATTGGCCGAATTCGCTCTAAACAATAGAGCTAGTTCCACCATTTTGATGTCTTCATTTTTCTGTAATTTTGATTTTCATCCTCGATTTTCTTCGGGGCAGGTGGAGGCTTCTGCTTGCCCAAGTGTGGATTCTGTGGTGGACAGAATGCAGCAGATCTGGGACCAAGTAGTGGACAAGTTTTCCCACTCTCAGGAAAAGGCCCAATGGTTTTACAACCGGCATAGGACCTTTGGTCCCCGGTTCTAAGTGGATGATATGGTTTGGTTGTCCTCAAAAAATATTCCGATGAAGGTTGCATCTCCAAAATTCAAGCCAAGGTTCATTGGACCTTATAAGATTTTGGAAATCCTTAACTTTGTTTCCTTCCATTTGGCTCTTCCAGGTACGTTCAAGATTCATAATTTTTTTCACAAATCATTGTTGAAAAGGTTTGTGGAGCCAGTAGTTCCTGTGGCAGCGCCCCCTGACCCTGTATTGGTTGAGGGTAATTTGGAGTATGAGGTAGAGAAAATATTGGACTCTCGTCTGTCTAGACGGAGACTTCAGTACTTGGTCAAGTGGAAAGGTTATGGCCAGGAGGATAATTCTTGGGTCTCTGCTTCCGATATTCATGCCGAGAGATTGGTTCATGCTTTTCACCGGGCCCATCCTGATTGGCCTGGTGGTGTGGATAAGGGTTCGGTGACCCCTCCTCAAGGGGGGGTACTGTTGTGAACTCTCTTAATCCGACTTTTGAGGCAAGGCTCCCTCTGGTGGATACTGCTGGTAGTGGAGCTAGTCAACATGATGTTAACCCAACACAGCTGCAGAAGATAATTGGAGAAGTGGGGGTAGTGACTGGGACTTCATAAGCGAGCAGACTTCTCTCAGTGGCTGCCGGTGATACTCCTTTCTTTGCTTATTGAGGATTTCTGTCTTCTGCCTGATCCTGCATTTTTCAGCAAAGTGTCATTTGCTAAACCCTTTGCATCTGATTTTGCCTTGATGTCAGGGGTCAGCTTGCTCCCCCAAGGGCTGCTGGCTCTTGCCCTGTATTTTTGTATCTTGTGTTTGTTTACTCAGTCCCCTGCTGTATTAGCCTGTTGCTAGCCACCAATTCACACCTGAGTGCTGATATAGTGGGGGCGAGGTTTGTGCAAACCTCAGTATTTTTGTACATCAGTCGTGTTGGAATTGTTAGGGTTTTTGCGTGATTGCAGACAGTGCCTTTTCTGTCCTGTCCTATCTAGTCAGTGTGGGCCACATCATTTGCTCAGTCTATTTTCTGTCTGTGTTTTTGCTTCATCTTGTCTCACCGACAATATATGTTTTGCGGCTGTCTACTCCTTTGGGGATCTGCTCTGGGGCAGTTTAGATTTCACCTTTCTGTCTTTAAGCTTAGTTAGTCCTCTGGCTGTAATGAAGCATCTAGGGCAACGTAGGAACACTCCACGGCTAATGCTAGTTGTGTTGTTAAGATCAGGGGACTGCAATCCGCTGAGCGACCAACCTCTCTGGTATTCTGGTGGCATAGCCTATTGCGCTCTCATCCTCGGTGACCCATTCATAACAGTGGAAGCCAAGATCCAATCGGACCTTGGGATGGAACACGTCCTTCCGACACCGAGGAATGTGGGCCCCACATCAATCAGGGTTGCCCCTACAATCTACAGCTTCTGCACCTCCTCCTCCTCCTCTTCATCCTCCATCTCTGAAATGACCACATCAGTCATAAGCTGGAAGCACTGCAGCACTGCCTCAGCCAAGTATCAACAGGCTGTAATGAAGCTAATATGCTTAGGTGACAAACTGCACAATGCTTTAGAGTTGTGGACAGCTCTGAAGAGCAAGCAGATCTGTGGCTGACAATGCTGAACCTACAGCCAGGCATGGTCGTGTGTGACAATGGCCGGAATCTTGTGACAGCTTTGAAGTAACACATGTACGATTGCTTGCCCATGTGTTTAACCTCGCTGTTCATCGGTTTCTCAAAAGCTACCCAGAGCTGCCAGATCTGCTTGTCAAAGTACGCCGCCTTTGTGCCCATTTTAGAAAGTCAGCTACAGCTTCAGCCGCTCTTGCCATGCTTCAGCAGCGTTTGCAGCTTCTGGCTCACCAACTGTTGTGTGATGTCCCCATGCACTGGAACTCTACACTTAAGATGTTGGAAAGGATTTGTGAGCATAAGAGTGCAGTTGTTGACTACCGGCATCAACAAGGCCATAGGTATTCAGTTCAGTCTCCACTCATAAGACCTCAGGAGTGGACATGGATGTCAGACATATGTACCATCCTTCAAAACTTTGAGGACTCCACCAAGATAATGAGCGGTGATGATGCCATAATTATCGTCATCATCCCGCTTCTCTGTGTTCTGAAATGCTCTCTTCTCACAATCAAAGAGGATGCATTGCAGGCAGAGCTTGATCAAATGAAGCAAGGAACCATATAGGGTGATTACACACAGCCCAGCCTCATCTCATCTCAATGCGGATTGGGTGACTATGAGGAAGAGGAGGAGGAGGAAGAACAGGTGCTAGTTTCATTCGCTATGGATGGTACTACAAGCACAACTGTCATACCATCTGTACAGCATGGATGGCCTGAGGACAGGAAAGAGGAGGAGGATGAGGAGAGCATGGTCAGTCATCCTCTTGGTGAGGACATAGAAGTCTTGCCTGTTAGCAGTCAGGCACGAATGGCTGAGTTTATGTTACGCTGCCTTTCCCGTGATCTTCGCGCTCTCCAAATTTTGGTTGACAGTCATTACTGGTTGGTGACACTTCTAGACCCATGCTACAAGGAGAACTTTATATTTCTTATTCCATAGACAGACAGGTGTACTACAATGGTGCAGTACCAGAGAGCCTTTGTTGCAAAATCATAAAAAAATTCCCTTCTGAAAATGCTGGCCGCAGAGGTCACAGTTCATTGAAGAACCCAGGAGTACAGGTGAGAGAGAAACAACTCCAATCCAGCAGAGGCAGGGGAACACTGGTAGAGTTCTGGGAGTGTTTCTCAGACCCTACCATCGCACTGGCCCTGAGGCACGGGGTACTCTCACAAGGAGTGGAAAGTTTTGGAAGATGCTCAGGGAGTACCTTGCTGACCGTACCAACGTCCTCCGTGATTCATCTGTGTCTTATAATTATTGGGTATCCAAGCTGGACATGTGGCATGAACAGGCTCTTTACGCCTTGGAGGTCCTGGCCTGCCCTGCCGCAAGCGTTTTGTCAGAGCAGGTATTTAGTGCCGCTGGTGGAATTATACATGATAAGCGCATCCGCCTGTCAATTGAAAATACTGACAGGCTGACTTCTATATAAAAAAAAAATGGCTGGATTGGGCCAGACTTCTCTACACCATCGAATGATTGCAGCATAACATAAAGTCCAATCCAGTGTCTTTTTTTGGGAGGTCTATTCCCATGTATCTTTTCACACCCACACATGGGTATACGCTTCCTGATTTGGCCTATTTGCTGTTGTCCTCTTCCTTCTCCTCATCCTCATCATCCACCACCACTATATCACCAGGATGACCATGGTCCATGATGCAACACCAACATTATTGTTGTAAAGGGTGTTCACGTTTATGATGCCCACAATAAAATTTTTTAGACAGTATGTTGCTGTATACGCTGTCGTAGCTGCCTTTTGCTCTGACCAGTGAGTCCGGATTATGTGGTTTTTCGCCCTTGTGATGACAAGCGCTTGGAGACAAAGAGACTCAACACACACGAGCCATGGTCAAATCACTTTATCTGATGTAATGAAATACAAGGCAATCTTTTATACCATTTACAATAATATGTAATTCTATGGAGCTCATGTAGCCCCCACCATCACCCACCATCACCTTCAGGGTTATACCATGTTTACAATGTACCCAGAACATGTTGTTACTGACTATGGAGAACAAATATGATAACAAGTATAGTTTCCGTGAACACAGAGACTAGTAGTCTACATAAGAATAACTCTAGCAATAATAGGGCAGTTGGCATTAGAAGTCTTAAAGGCAATTAAAGGGATATAAAAGCAAACCATTAACTCTTCTATATCAATTTCCCCCTTTTGTAAATGGTATAACCTTTGCCACAGGGTCAGCTGATGTCCACAAAGGAGCTACTGTCTCATGGGTCTAGTACCCATAAGGGGGCTTCCTACCTGCTTCGCCCATCCACCCTCAGTGTGGACACTCACTTTCCCCATCAGCAATGGCTACCTTGGGTCTATTATACACTACAGAAGGTTCAGCCTTAGATTCTTTTTTTATGCATACATTATTCAGTAGCTTAAGTAATACATATATTAGCGATTTTGCGGCCACATAAAACAATAAGCAAAACAACAAAATTTGCATACAAGTCTGTACAATGCCAAAAATCCATCCTGCAAGGCCATTATACCAATTTGCTGGATTTAGGAAAGAGAATGTGTTAATCCACCAGGAGTCTCTTTTTGCACTGTGTTGCTTTAACCATTGGTTTCTAAGTTCACCTCTTTTGTCTATACTGGCCCTGATCTGGAGACTGCCAGCAGGGTCGATATAATTACAACATGTGGGACCAATTATTTGACACATACCTCCTTCTTTTGCTGTCGGGTAATCTAGTACTATAGTATGTTGGTTAGTAACTATGATTAATTGTCTATGTATTGTATTAGTTTCATTAAGAACTTCAAGAATATGGAAAATCTGATCGTCCAGGTAGTCGGTAGCTTCTACTAATTTATCCCACATTTGTGTTATGAAGGGGTATATTAGCATACTACTGAATATTTTATTTGTTATCCCCATTTCTACTAGATGCGGCCTACCATTTGGCCGGGGCTTATTGTCTGCAGCCCTTCTATACAAAGTATGAATTGGAACTGCTGCTGTGTCTATTTTACTATGAGGATCTATGAAAGTGGCTGGTGTTAGTGTGGCAAGAGTGCAAACCCCTCTTATGTCTGGGCTCACCCACCTGTAGGCACAATGTCCGCAAACCAAGAATACTCCTTCAGGGAGAACACAAATGTGACCAGGGGTCTGTACATTGGTATAAACTCAAAAGTCCTGACATAGGCTTATGGGCACACCACGTATTATTCAATTGTTTTCCACTTATACCAGATGTACATTTACCCCTTTCTTTCCTTATTATTTTACCCGTAGATGCAACACCATCCTGGTACACCGTCTCATTAACCTGTGTCTGATCATGAGTGTATATGCGGAAGCAATTATTGTCCTCACCACAGGTGTTTGCTCCAGTGTGTTGAAGACTGAACCACAGTCCATCTTTGGAAATGGGGTCTGAGTGAGGGATTTCAGTCCTCCTCCTGGCGACCATATTTCCGACGTCTGAATCATATTCCCGCCACCACATTTGTACCTTAGGCCGCGTTATATTAAACTGAAACCAGGGATTAGCAGCCCATCCGATTATAGCCAATGAGGCAGATATATCACGGGGCACATCTTTTCCCCAAAACCTAGATTGAGTTCAAGTCTCATGGTGTATGCAGTGTGGGGTTAATACCTCCCATGTCTCCAGAGGTAAGGCTAAGTACGGCATAGTCCTCGCAGATACTGGGCTGTGTGTACAGATCCAACAGTCTTTCGGTTTCTGTCCTGCATGTCCTTTATAAGTAGAGCATGATGCCGAATAAGTTTGTTGTCCCAGTCAGCATTTAAGAGTTTGTCCTGTGTCTCTGTAGAGTGCAGTAACCCTGTCACTACCAGCAAAGTGATGAGGAGTACAGTCATTCTACTGTTGACAGGACCTTATTGCAGTGACTGGCGTGGATCCAGGTGGGCTTTCCCTCAAGTTTTACTGAGGTGGATGTGGACAGCTGGATTTGGAAGGGGCCATCAAATCGTGGGACCAGGCCCCTTCTCACGTGTCTACGTATAACCACCCAATCACCTGGATTCAGCTGATGCACATCTGCACTGGCATTAGGATCTGTAATGGATGAGAACACATATTTATGCACCACATTAAGTCTTTCCTGCAAGGCCTGGACATAGGCTGTCATTGAACTGTGTTGCATTTGTAGCACCTGTGGGAAGTACAGACCAGTCTTTGGTGCACTACCAAACAGGACTTCAAAGGGAGACAAACCTGTCTTTCTATTTGGAGTGTGTCTGACTGAAAAGAGTGCAAGAGGCAAGCACTCTACCCAGCTCTTTCCTGTGTCTGCCATGGCCTTTTGAATTTTCCGTTTAAGTGTCCCATTTCGTCTTTCCACTTTCCCACTACTTTGTGGCCTATATGGTGTATGAAATGCTTGCTGTACACCCGGGGCCTGCATGACTTCCCTCATTATTTCTCCTGTGAAGTGTGTACCCCTACCGCTCTCTATGGCTTCTGGGACACCATAACTGCGGATCAGTTCTTTCATCAGTTTGTCTGCAGTCGTTTTAGCATTTGCACATTTTACCGGATAGGCTTCCGGCAAACCAGAGAAAAGATCTACACATACTAGGATATTTGCATACACTCCTACCTTGTTAGCTGTATGTCGTCAATCTGCATTCTCTGAAACAGGTAGAGAGGCCTAGGTGTCGCTTTCTTAGGGACTTTTACTGTTTTACCTGGGTTGTGCTGTGCACAGATGAGGCATGATTGTACAAGTTTCGCGGCTGCGTAACTGAAACCAGGAGCGATCCAGAAGGCATCCACCATGGCACACATGTGACTTTTTGAGGCGTGAGTGAGGCCAAGTGTTGCTTGCACCATAATCGGGAACAGGGACTTTGGTAGGCACAACTTATCCTTATTCTCCCATACTCTGTTCGAGTTCAGCTCTGCTCTCAGTCTCCCCCGGTGTACCTTCTCTGTTTGGGCAGCCTGTTGCTAGAGAGATTTCAGGACATCTAGGCTCAGTGTGGCTGGAATACTTTAGCAGCCTCGTCCGCCCTTCTGTTGCCCTCTACCTCCACGGAGTCACCTTTTGTTTGTGCTTTTACCTTGACAATGCCAACCTGGACTGGTAACATCAATGCCTCCATTAATTGTTTCACCAGCTATGCATTTTTAATGGGCTTCGAATCTGTGAAAATATTAGCGACTTTACCTGCAGCGGCTCTACATGCCTCAGTGAGTGCCTTCAACTCAGCCTCCTGTGCCGACATTTGAGGATGGAGTGGTTCAGCTCAGATTACCTCATGTGAGGATACTACTGCATACAGTGGCGGATTAAGTGGACCATGGGCCCGGGGCTGTTCATAAAACCTGGGCCCTAGTACCCCCTTTCCCAGGAAAACATTTTCTGTCAAAATTTTGTGGCTCTTCTCACAAAAACACTGCATATGCTGATTTTTAGGTATATAAATTGTAACATTTATTAGACCATAAAAACAAAGAAAAATTACTTTTTTCTCACAAGAAATTGTATTGTATGGTCAAACAATATAAATAATATTAAATATTCCTCAAAATCAACAGTCAAAATATATAATGTGGTATATACTGGCCTGTATTTCTTCATACAAGGTAAACATAAGGCTACATTCACCGTACCACATGTAAGGTCAAATAAGAACATGTAAACATAATATTAAGCAATAATTCAACATAATTATTTATCTATACAGATGTATATCTGTGTGGGTGGTAGCCTAACAGGAGAAGTGCAATGAGCACAGGCAACAATTTCTTAATGGACTAGAAACTCGGATTTTTTTTGACACTGAACATCATAAACTGCTCACAGACTTTTTCGGCAAGATTTTTTGGTGCTAAAGTCGTTGATGATTTCTGAGAGGTCTAGACTCTTCAAAAGCTGTTGTTCAATGCTCATTAAAGAGAGATGATTGAGTCTGTCTTGTCCCATTTGACTCCTCAACTCATTTTAATTCGTTTAAGTTTTGAAAAGGATCTCTCACCTGTGCAGTTTGAAACCATCATGCATAAATACAGCTAGCTGAGCGCTGCGGTCCCCGTGCGGGAATTGACAGCCGTACGGACCGCAGCACTTGGTTTGCTGCGGGTCCGTACGGAAAACCCGCCACCATTCCGCCACGTGTGGACATGGCCTAAAAAGACGTTGCACATAAGCTGTAGGCCTACGGCCAATACGCACAAAATCGCCCAACGTGAACCTGGCCATAGGGGACGTGATGTGAGGACCTGAATGGGTTATGTTACATAATGCGTGCAGTGCACTGGTCACTGGTCCGAGGCTGTTCCTAAAGTCTGGGTACCCGGCACCCCTCTTGACCAAGGAACCCCCCTGTCCACCCCTCCATGCCCCCCACATCCACATAAAGTAGGTGAGAGAAAGATGTGGTAGGCAACTAAGGGCTAAAACACGTGTGCCGGCGATCAAGGACGGAGGCCCAGATGTTATGCGGTGTACTCTTAGAGGGTAATCATCAATAGGCAGGAAATGTACATTCAGTTTATAATATTTAATGAGCAATCAACATAGGGCTAAAATACATGTATAACAAAGAGTGTTTTTCCCCACATCCACATGAGTCAGTCATGACCTACCTCCGCCCCACCCTGTTGCGACTTACCCCCAAGTTCGGAGAGGTGAGGAACAGGCAGTGCTGCTGCTGCTGCAACACTGTCCACCAGGCACCAGAGAGTTCTTCTTCCTCCTGTGATATACGGCGTTGGCTGGGCTGTCAGTTGCCAGGCCCCGCTGTATCTATGGACACCAATGAAGGGGAGGGAACAGAGGAGCCGCTGCCAGAGTGTGAGTGGCCAGCGTCACTCTGATGCAGCCACGTGATGCCAGTTGCTGGCCGGAATGAGCGCGGACGCTGCAAAGAGAGGGGAGGAGGATCAGATGACTGAGCCAGCCATTCAGCGCAGCGCAGCCGCCGACAATTGCAGCGACACGCGACTATTGGGGGAAGCCAAAATTGCGCTGCGGCGGCTCCGGATTGGCCCCTGGGCCCCCAAAAAACCTTGGGCCCGGGGCGACCACCCCATCCGCCCCTATTAAGATCCACCACTGACTGCATGTCCAGTGTAGAATCATCCATCCTGGTGGTATCTGGAGCCATCTACAAAAAAAAACTCAAAATCTGCATTAGGAACAGTTCTATGCAGTCATGTTCATACATCATGTCAAAGTATTCTTCCTCACTTGCTAATACCAATTCCCCCTTTTCTGAATCCACAGGCAGGAGGGTGGCTGGATTCAGAATGTTACATCTTTTGAGGGTGACATACTCAGGAATTAGTAGAGCACATGCAAGTCGGAGCTATCTGGCCATAGACAGATGTTTTGGTTGAACTTGTACGAGGGGGGAATTGATGTCATGTGGGGAATAAATTGTCAAAGGAGTGAGATCATAGGGGTCTGGTGACAAACAGTCATAAAGTGGTTGCAACATTTGTGAAGCAGGCCTTATCCAAGGCCTACAGTAGGTCACTAAGCCTTGGAAAGTGTGTAGATGCTGATGTGACCTGTGTAGAGGGAGATTTTGAATTGCCTGTTTCCTGTCTTCAGTCAGGTGTCTGGTTCCTTCAGATGTCATCCCCTGAGGAAGAAGTATGGACTTCGAAACGCGTTGGGAATAAAGAGATTAATTCATCTACATGATTGGAATCTGATAATTTGTCTGGCAGTGCACTTAAATCCAAAGATTTTTATTCCTAAGAGTTTTATGTGTTGGTCACTGGTGGACCGTTGGATGTGCAGCAGGCTGACAAACTAATCCTATATTCTTTGCTCTCTCCTGGAAAGGGTGAGTATATTTCTTTATTAAACCCTATAAGTCACCCGGATAAGACCCTATTGCGCTCTTGTTTTACCTATAGCTTGGATAAATTAGGTCACACAAGTTGCTATTCAGTCTGGGTTTGTCTGAGTCTGATCACAGTGTTTACAAGTCCATCTGTTTTGTCTGGGTCTCTGGTTAAATTTTGTCAATCAAAACATTCATAATACACCTTCCATACTGCTGCACATTCTCAGACACCATTTATTCACTTGCTATTTTCCTCCCTTGTCTGTGCCTTTTTGTACATCCAAACATTCCCACTCTGGTATTTTTGCCTTTTTCAATATTGGTCAATATTGGTCCCACTTGTTTTACTGCTTCCTTCTCTGTCTTTTACAATCTGCATAGCTGTCTTGGGCATTGGATCCCATTGGGGGCACCGACCGTGTACAGAAAAAGTTGCCCATGGCTTCAACCTTTTTCTGCCGACAGCTCACCTTTCTTTCGAAATGCCCTTCTGTGTGTCTGGACTTCTGTCTTACAGCCCACACATAGCAAGTCAGAGTGAGCCTGCCAAGGTGTAGCGGGAAGGCTCCTTGCCTCTCACCCGGTAGACCTACAGGATGTAACGAGAATGCTCTCTGCCTCTTACCCGTTAGATCAGCTGGCTAGAATAGGAATAGGCCTTTTTCCTACCAGCCCAGCTCCATGGATTATGGGAAGGCTGCTTCAACTTAGACAGCTCATCTAACGGGTGAGAGGCAGAGAGCCTTCAAGGGAGAAATGTTTGTCAGCCCATACAAGTATAGGAGACCAGCTCCTTTGTAATGGGAATAGATTTTTAGGAGACCCTCCTCCACGTCTTTTCCAAGGGGTATTGGGGTGTGTCCAAATTTGTGGCAGGCCTTGCATTCACTGCATAGGCAAACAGTATAGGACACCCACTTCCTAATAATGTGAACTTTGTTGGTTGGTCAGTTCTTCAGACTCAACACTGACATACTTCAATTGAGGTTCTTCTGGCTAAACAATTCACTGCATAGACAAACAGTATGGGAGTACCAAATGAATAATGGGAACTTTGTTTTCATTTGGCCATCCAGGACATCTGTTCAAAGGATTATTGGGGTGCATCCAAACTTGGAGCAGGCCTTGTATTCACTTTATGGGCAATAGTACCAAATGAATAATAATGGAAACTTTGGTTTCATGTGGCCATCCAGGACGTCGGTTCAAAGGGTTATTGGGGTGCGTGTAACTTTGGGGCAGGGCAGGCCTTGCATTCATTGTATAGGCAAACATTGTGGGAGTACCTAATGAGTAATGGGAACTTTGTTTTCATTTGGCCATCCAGGACATCTGTTCAAAGAATTATTGGGGTGCATCCAAATTTGGAGCAGGCCTTGTATTCACTTTATGGGCAACAGTACCAAATGAATAATAATGGAAACTTTGGTTTCATGTGGCCATCCAGGATGTCGGTTCAAAGGGTTATTGGGGTGCGTGTAACTTTGGGGCAGGGCAGGCCTTGCATTCATTGTATAGGCAAACATTGTGGGAGTACCAAATGAGTAATGGGAACTTTGGTTTCATGTGACCATCCAGGACGTCTATTCAAAGGGTTATTGGGGTGTGTCCAAATTTGGAGCAGGTCTTGCATTCACTTCATAAGCAAACATTATGGGAATGCGAAATTAATAATGGGAACTTTGGTTTCATGTGGCCATCTAGGACGTCAGTTCAAAGGGTTATTGGGGTGCGTGTCACTTTGAGACTGGCCTTGCATTCACTTCATGTGCAAACATTATGGGAGTACCAAATGAATAATGGGAACTTTGGTTTCATGTGGCCATCCAGGACGTCTGTTCAAAGGGTTATTGGGGTGCATCCAAATTTGGAGCAGGTCTTGCATTCACTTCATGGGACAAACATTATGGGAGTACCAAATTAATAATAAAGGGAACTTTGTTTCATGTGGCCATCAAGGACGTCTGATCAATTTGTTAGTGGGATGCGTCCAAATTTTGGGCAGCCCTGACACTCACTGCATACGCAATAACAGTATAGGACCCACTGTTAATATTGGGAACAACAAAGCATAGCTGGCTGATAGCTCTCTAAGAATAGTGAGGGCCGACTGCTTGCCCTTTTAGAATAGTAAAGGCCGCCTGATGGCCTAATAAAAATACGCTTTGTGACTTTCAGAGTCCCTCCTTCATAAATGAAGCAGGATATGTGAGATGATGTGTCACACACCACAAGGCCAGATAAAGTTGTAAAATGTTAAAATGACATTTCGCCGTTAATCCATTTGTCTTGATTGAAAGCAATGCTAAAGTTGAAAAATGCATCAAAAACGCTACGTGCGAACATAGGCTAAGTGGTGGAGGAACATTTTTGTTCTGGGCTATTTATTTTGCCTTTACCCTGGAAAGGATGTTCCATAACATATTTCCCAGGAAAATCCATTTTGGTTTCGTTTTTGTATGTTTTATTGTGCGCCTGTAAAAGTGGCGTAAGACTCTGACAACATTGTTCACAGCCGTGATCTGGGAATCAGAAATACTTCCAGGGGTCTTCCCCATGATATTCCCATGTCATTTGAGCACTGTTCCAATCGATTTCCAACGTTTTTAGACCCTAAAAAGACCCCCTGGGGGGTCACAGCAAAAATGCTCGGGTTTCCCATAGACTTAAATTTGGCTGGTTGCTTGGGACGAGCACCTGAGCATTTAAATATGCTCGACTCGAGCAATGAACACCCAAGCATTTTAGTGCTTGCCAGTCACTAATGATTATTTGTAAATCGATGAAAGGTTGTTATTTACCTCTTATGTAAGCTCCTACAGTTTAATGTACTGTTATCTTTGCAAAACATGGATGCTGAATCACTGAACATTGATATTTGTTGATATGTTGATTACACATTACATCAGGATATGCAGTTTGTTGACTTGCAAACATTGAAGAATAAACAAAATAATCAAACAATGAGAGTTAATCTCATCACTAGAGATCCGCAAACCTTTCAAGGTTTGGTACAGTCTGGATTGGAGAACGTCCCATGAACGCTTAGTCGGACATATCCGAAACCCATTGGGAGGAAAAAATAATAGCATAGACAACACCTTCTAGGGTGCCAAAAAGCTGCCCAAACAGTTCAAATTAGGGGCAGACACCTGGAAAAGTGGCATCAATTGACCCAGAGTACAAATAGTATAATTGCGCAGCTTGGATGCATAGCACATGCCCTGGGACAGGGTTTAGACCAGCATTTCTAGCTTAAACATTGCTGAGGAGCAGGTGGATGAGTGACAGGTAGGGATGAGCGAGTATACGCGTTAGGATTCAGTACTCGGCAAGTAATGAGGTACTCACGGTACTCGAATCCTAGCGAGTAAATTTCACTACTCGCCTCGCAATGTTCGGCTCTCCCGCTGGCATGTGTTAACCAATCACATACCATAGAGAAGAAACAGGAATCTGGCACAGCTGTATAACCTCGGGATAATGAAGCTGCACACACGCCAAGGATTACGGGTGCCACTTCCAATGAAAAAAGTTCTGTGTATCCATAGTGAAGAAAGCGGATAGGCACTGACCGTACCATGTACAATAATCCTTTATTGTGACATCATCATACCAACAGCAGGCAGATAAAACAATGGAAAAGAAAACAGACCTGTAGAAGTGCTATGTAGCGCAAAATGATCGTCGCGCCCCCTCTGGTCAGCTCCTTCTAGGATCGCATGACGCTGCATGCGATCAGCGTTCCATATATTTAGCGTTGGGTACGCTGACCGTGCACTGGTCGTATGCTGGTCTGATTTTGCTGGCGCTGCGCCCTTTTGGCGCACAAACGTGCTGTGTTGCATTTATACGGTATGCTGATTGCATGCAGTGTCATGCGATCCTAGGAGGAGCTGACCGGAGGGGGCGCGGCCGGGGGCAGAGCTAAGCAGCGGCCCTGCGCTGCGCCCGAGAATGCTAGTGTGAAACTAGCCTAAGTTTCCAGAGTAGAAATAGTATAAGGGGTCTCTGACACCCTTTCCACTTCAGGCAACCCACCAGATGGAGACCCAACTTGTAGTCTCCTCATTTCCAAAAATTATTGCCACACACCAATAGAGTGGTATCAATTTACTGCCCAGTCTGGGGTACAAAAGTCATTGGATGTCCATGACTTGTTCATCTTGATGAAAGTTAGGCAGTGTACACTTTTAGCGGACAGCTGGATGCGCTAATCCGACAGGACACCAACAGCAATGCTGAAGATGTGTTCTGAGAGAACGCTGGCTGTGAAGCATGACAAAACTTCCAAAGCATGAGAGGCAAGTTCAGGCCACTCTTGCATTTTTGAAGACTATAATGCAAAAGGGTCCAAGACCCAATTGCCCTCTGATTGCATTGATATTGAGCTCAAGATACTCCTGCACCATCCTCTCCAGGCTTTCACAACGTGTCAAATTTGTACTCTGTTCTGCTGGAGCATGAGCTGGTCTAAAAAATGTGTGAAATGACTCATAGAAATTGTTCTGCAACTTACAATGCTGCTGCTAATGATTTTGCTTTGATAACTCTACATTCCTGAGGTTGGAAGTCAATAACTGTGATGCACACTATGTGCCTTACTGCTGTTTTGGGGAGAACCTTTCTTAAGATTGTATACAAACATGTTTCAATACTCCAGCATGTGCATCTTTTTCCAAGTAGAAGCATCTGGTAAAATTACTCTTGTACCATGGATCTAACAGAGTGGCAACCAAGTAGTCAGCACTATTTCTAACCCTAAGAATACAGGCTTCCTGTTGAAGATAGTGCAGCAAGAAGGCGCTCATGTGTCAGGCGCTTTCATGAGGTCCAAGTCCATGGTGTGGTTCCATCAGTGAACCTTCATTAGCAGTTTGTCTGGTCCCTTGAGCCTCCATCAATGGCTGTAATCCACCCTCCCATGGCACCCGCCTGTGCAATGACAGTCTGGAACTTAGAGATATTGTTACCCCTTCCGCTCCCTCCTCTATTTCCATCTCTTCCTCTAGGACCACCACCTCCTCCTGCAGACTGTTCAAACTTGGGTTGGGTGTCCCCTCTGTAGCATTAGGATTCCCCTTGGTAGCACAGAAAAACAAGTCCTCTCCCTCCTCATCTTCCTCCTCATCACCCAATGTTGCCTCAGAATATTGGCTGGGCTGGGTAGTATCACCCATTGTGAAATTTGGCTCCGTATTAACATGCTGGGCACTCAAAGCTTCCTCTCTGAGATTATACAGTGATTGTTTCAAGAGACACAGCAGCAGGATGGTTACACTGATAATAGCCATATCAACACTCACGAGGTTGGTGCAGTACTCAAATTTTTCAAGAACCTCACAAATATCAGAGATCCACACCCACACAACAGTTGTTATGTGTGGTGGCTGACTCTCAGTCTGAGGGGAAGGTAGAAGCTTGTATTCAGCTTCTGCCCTCTGGTGCTCACTAATCCTCCACCGCATGGGCAGGTCGCAAATGAGTTGGTGACTTGGGAAATTCAAGTGCTTTTGCAGCACTGTAAGATGAGCAAAAGCGGTAGAGGAATGGTGGAAATGGGCATTATTACGGCGCACTTTCTCAAATAGGTATGGCAAGGCAGGGTAACTTTTCAGAAATTTCTGAACAACTAAGTTCAGCACATGAGCCATGAATGGCATGTGTTCCAGCATGCTGACCTTTAAAACTGCCACTAGGTTACGCCCATTATCGCAGACAACCAGACCGGGTTGGAGGTGCAGCGGGGAGAGTCACTGATCGGTTTGTTGTTTTAAAGCTCGCCACAGCTGTGATAATGTTTGGACTACTGCTTTGCATAAGGCACTAACCGCCTTTTTCAGTGGACAAATGTGGACAGCAGAAGGCAGACTGTGACCACAAAAACAGTGGGGAAAATGGCCTGGTGCTTGCTTGGTAGCAGACAGTAGGAAATGTTTGGACTACTGCTTTGCACAGGGCACTAACTGCCTTTTTCAGTGGACTAGTATGGACAGCAGAAGGCAGGCTGTGACTCTCTCTCCCTACTCTACACTGACCTAGTATACACTGCAGGTAGCCATGAAAAAGGCTTTTGTGTTATCAAGAGGCCTAAAGACTCTCCCTAGCAGCTGAGCAATCTCTCCCTATGCTTGTAGATGCAATGTGAGCAAAATGGTGGTGGCAGGGCTTAAATAGACCCTAAGATGCTGGGCGGCCAGCCACTCACAGTAATGCCACAACCAAGATGTCTACAGCATTACTGTGATTGGTTAAGAAGCCTAGCATGTTTAGTGGCTGCAAAGTAGGTGCCAAAACTGCAGGGCGGAACATCCGAATATAGCGAGGGGAGTACACAAATACTCGCAATGTAACGAGTAACCCGAATACTGTACTATCCGTGCGAATAATGAATAGTAACAAATATACTTGTTCATCATTATTCACGATATAACAAGTAAAAGAAATAATAGAGCATCTTAGTCTAACCTCAATTATACGTCCAGTGCCTCCATCAGCTGAAAGTTTTCCTTGAACTACCAAAGAAGAGCATTATGATGAAGATCAAACTATTTAGCCAGCATGAGTTGGGACTACCAAAAAAAAAAAAGCTTCGGAACTCCAAGCATCAAGATAGCATAAGAAAAAAATGCTTTAAAAATGAACAAAGGTATCACACTTTTGATCCAGAGAAAGTGCATTTCTGCAATAATTTAGAAGTGACAGTGGCTTTGTTTATTGCCATTACATTCATGGTTTTATTGAGGAATTTGGAATTCCAATCTATAACTCAAATGAATGGCAACTGTTCATCGATAGCTCAAAGTTGAGCATAAAGTGTGTCCCCCTCCTTGGCTATTCAGTTTCTCTTTGTGGTGAATACGGAGGCATAAAGAGAGACTCATAGGGGTTTTTTTTTGTCAATGAAATCCATTGATGGTATATATTATGGCTAGTTTCACACTTGCTTTTTTTTGCAGCGTGTTTTTCCCGCAAAAAAACGCATTAAAAAAACGCATACAAATGCATACAAACGCTGCATTTTTTTCAAGCATTTTTATGCGCATGCAGGAAAAAAACGCAGCGTTTTTGTGCGTTTGTATGCGTTTTTTGTGCGTTTGCGTTTTTTTACAGACTTTGGAAAAACCCCAAAAAAAAGAAAAAACAACCATTCAACAACACACAAGACCAATGGGACTTCATTGTGGGTGTGGTATGTTAATATATAGACCCTGTCTACAGTATTCTTCACATTTGCTTGATTCTTCTCGTGACCATGGATCTGCGCTGGAAGAGTTTTCACTTCAACTTGGATTTGGACATCGCGATGGCTCAGGCGTATGCAGTTGCTTGCCATGAACAAAGGAAGAGAGAGAGGCAGCATAGACGGCGGCGTATGTGGATACATCCGATTGTTGAACTCCGGGAGAGCCGTGGGGCATACCACACCCTCTACAGCGAGCTCCAGTCAAACCCGGAGAAATTTACAGATTATATCCGGATGTCCCACGAAAGTTTCATGGATTTGCTTGCTCGTGTCCAACAATCCATCCGGAGACAGGACACACAGCTCCGTCGTGCGATTCCTCCTGAGGAACGGCTTCTGGTGACATTACGGTATGTTTTAAAAACCAAGGGGTGCGGTCTGATGTTTTTTTTTTAAATTTAGTATTCAAAACCTTGGGTAATTAGTTTTCGTGAATGTACTAATATTTTATTTTATAGTTTTTTAAAATAATATGCATAAATATTAATTTTACTTCTTTGTCTGTTCACAGATTCCTGGCGACTGGAGAAACCCTATCTTCACTACACTTCCAGTACCGTATTGGAATCTCTACCTTGTCTGGAATTGTTGCTGACACCTGCCGGGCTCTCTGGAATGTTCTTTGTCCAGAATTTATGCCCCTGCCCACCGCTGAAAAGTGGATGGAAATTGCTGACAAATTCTGGACAGTATGCAATTTTCCCAACTGTTTGGGAGCTGTTGATGGTAAACACATACGGATCATCAAACCCCAAAGAACGGGATCTGAGTACTATAATTACAAAAAGTACTTTTCAATAGTACTCATGGCGATTGCGGATGCCGGATGTATGTTTGTAGCAGTGGACATTGGAGCATTTGGCCGTGGTAATGACTCACAGGCTTTTAAAAACTCAGACATGGGCCGGAGGTTGTATGGCAACCAATTTAATTTCCCTATGCCACGGCCTCTTCCTCACACCGAAGCTCCGCCACTGCCCTTTGTAATGGTTGGCGATGAGGCTTTTCAAATGTGCGGAAACTTACTGAAACCCTACTCCAGCCGGGACTTGGACCACACCAAAAAAATATTTAATTACAGGCTGACCAGGGCCAGAAGAACTGTCGAGTGTGCTTTTGGGATTCTTGTCTCCAGATGGCGAATTCTGGGCACGGCCATTAATCTTAAACTTGAAACAGTCGATGAGGTGGTGAAGGCCTGTGTGGTTCTACATAACTTTGTGATGGCTAAAGAGCACCCGACCTTTGAGCTGGACGATGATGCTCCTAACCCATTGCCTGAATTCACTCAGCACACTCTCAGGTCATCCGTTGAAGTTGGCCAAATGAGGGACCAATTTGCGGCCTACTTTATTTCTGATGTAGGACGGGTGCACTGGCAAGATGAAATGGTGTAATGTTTTTGTTTGTTTATGGTAATAAAAAACTTTATTTGATACCATTACTGAGTGCACTATATTTTTTAAACTCCAATTAAATAAAAATATATTGGAACGAGCAAAGCTGCAGGCCATGAATCAGGAAACCAATTTTTTTCAAGAGAAAATTGTGCAACTAGTTGAAAAAAAAGTATGTGATTTTCTCAAAACACAACCCTCAAAACCCAACCCCAATGAAAGTCCATGGGGAATACAAGTCAGCATTGAGTGGATGAATGTAATCTGCTCCATTCCAACTTACAAGTTATTACACTAGGCCTTGGAATGACTATACTAGGCCGTGGTATTTCAAATATGAGTATAGTAGGCCTTGGGCCTACTAGTATAGTCATATGTGAAATACCACGGCCTAGTATAGTCATACCAAGGCCTACTCGATTTTTGCCAACTAGGATCTTGTTTCACGAAAAACAAACTGGTGAAACTTGACAAGTTTCAACAGTTTGTTTTTCTTGAAACCAGATTCTAGTTGGTAAAACTCGAGTTATTACACTAGGCCTTGTAATGACTACACTAGGCCGTGGTATTTCAAATATGAGTATAGTAGGCCTTGGGGCTAGTAGTATAGTAATATGTGAAATACCACGGCCTAGTATAGTCATACCAAGGCCTACTGTAATAACTCGATTTTTAACAACTAGCATCTTGTTTCACAAAAAACAAACTGGTGAAACTAGAAAGAAACTTATTTTTTAGACAAGTTTCAACAGTTTGTTTTTCATGAAACCAAATTCTAGTTGGTAAAACTAGAGTTATTAAACTAGGCCTTGGAATGACTACACTAGGCCGTGGTATTTCAAATATGAGTATAGTAGGCCTTGGGGCTAGTAGTATAGTAATATGTGAAATACCACGGCCTAGTATAGTAATACCAAGGCCTACTCGATTTTTACCAACTAGGATCTTGTTTCACGAAAAACAAACTGGTGAAACTTGACAAGTTTCAACAGTTTGTTTTTCATGAAACCAGATTCTAGTTGGTAAAACTAGAGTTATTACACTAGGCCTTGTAATGACTACACTAGGCCGTGGTATTTCAAATATGAGTATAGTAGGCCTTGGGGCTAGTAGTATAGTAATATGTGAAATACCACGGCCTAGTATAGTCATACCAAGGCCTACTGTAATAACTCGATTTTTAACAACTAGCATCTTGTTTCACAAAAAACAAACTGGTGAAACTAGAAAGAAACTTATTTTTAAGACAAGTTTCAACAGTTTGTTTTTCATGAAACCAGATCCAAGTTGGTAAAACTCGAGTTATTACACTAGGCCTTGGTATGACTATACTAGTCCGTGTTATTTCACATATGACTATACTAGGCCTTGGGTTGGTTTTTAACATGTATTTACCCATCAGTGTGTGTGAGCGGCGCAAACAACATTAATGAAACTTTGTAATGTGAACCACAAATGTAAATTTATTTTTAATCACAAAAATAAACCAAAAAATTATTTTTTACGGCGTTTGGGGGCAGATGGTTTCAATTTGGGGGTGTGCAGGGAATATGCAACACTTGCAGTTGAAGACGGTGTTTGAGGGGAAGGGGCAACAAAACTTGTGGGGGAAGGTAGTCCAGTTAAGGGAATTAAACTAGGAACACTTGGAGGAGAGGAAATCTGTTCAGGTACATTAGTTGTAATGGCATGTCGCCATAGGCTTGTGTGCCTGGACCGACTTTGGCCCAATGCCCGCCTTGATAGATTTCTCCTTGAACTAGGGGCAAATATTGAATGTAGGTCCCCCGTCTGCTGGTGTGGCTGCTGCTGCTGCTGAGGTGGCTGCTGCTGCTGAGGTGGCGGCTGCTGCTGAGGTGGCTGCTGCTGCTGCTGAGGTGGCTGCTGCTGCTGAGGTGGTTGCTGCTGCTGCTGAGGTGGCTGCTGCTGCTGCTGAGGTGGCTGCTGCTGCTGATGAGGTGGCTGCTGCTGAGGTGGCTGCTGCTGCTGAGGTGGCTGCTGCTGCTCTTCGTTGTCAGTGCTCGTCCTTGCAGGAGGACTGGTGGCGGCAGTGATGGTCCAGGTTTGCAGAGTGGTGGTGGCAGGGCTACTACATGTTGTTGTAGCGGCAGGGCTGTTCCATGTTTGCCTAGTGGTGGCTGAGCTCCACGCATGCATGGGAGTGGCGGTGGTGCTCCAGACAGGAGCAGCGCTTGCCATGGTGGTGTCGGTGAAGTGACCAGCTGCACTCAGACTTGTGGTGGTGTAACGGTGGGTGTCCTGGCTTTGAATAGAGGTGTCCGTGCAGTGGTATGCAGCACAAGTCAGTAGTGAGGTGAAGCGAGTCAATGGTGGCACAGGTGGAAATGACACCACTGACTGCTGACCGTACCGATTATGCTGCATAGCCTGCAAGAAAGCATTGTTGCAGGCCTGCAGCACATTCAGCTGTTGCTCAGGACTAAGGTGTTCCGCCATGCCCTTTTCAATCTTACTAAAAAAATGGTGTGCTGGTCTGTTGAGGTCGGCCTCCAGATGGTCAAGGCGCTGTTCTACAGAATTGAAGCGGTGTTCAAAGTGGTTAAAACCACGTTCCATGAGTGCAAAACCGCTTTCAACTCTGTCGGACAGTGACTTGAGGCTGGAATTAAAGGCCTCGCTCAAATGCATAAACTCGGGCAAGACATTCCGGTCCAAGGCCCTCTGCCGCTGGCGGGTAGTGCCCGCATAACCAGTGGCAGAGACCTGGGACAGGGGAACACCTGATGGCCCAGCTTCCTGGTCACCAGCTGTGTGTGTGGTTGACCTGCAAGGTGCTTCCTGGCTGTCGGATGGCTGGGACGGGTCAGAGGACGTCCGAGGAAGGACCGCTCCAGGGCCAGGTTGCAGGGTGCTGCTCCAGGTGCTGTGGAAGAAAGGAAAATCATTACTACCATGCCTTTACAAGAAGCATCAGCTGTGGATTAGAAAAACACAGATTAATAAAAATAAAAACCCAAAATTTATAATACTTACGATCTCGTGGCAAGGACCGGTCTTAGGAACTGCAACGCGTGATAGTGACGGTATCTAGTTCTGGTCCTTGACGCAGATCCACTGCGAACCTGGCCCTCAGCACGAACATCACTGTTGAAGCGGTCCTTGATCGAACGCCAACGTGTTCGGACTTTGTCCACTGTTGTTAAAAAAAAAACAGTGCCGTCAAGGACAACAGTCAATGCGGCACAATATAGCAATACAATACTCAAAGCAGTCACTGTAGACCCCGATGACACTGTTGGGTTTCCTGCTAGAATACACCTAGCACGAAACCCAACAGTGCCGTCAAGGACAACAGTCACTGCGGCACAATGTAGCAATACAATACTCAAAGCAGTCACTGTAGACCCCGATGACACTGTTGGGTTTCCTGCTAGAATACACCTAGCACGAAACCCAACAGTGCCGTCAAGGACAACAGTCACTGCGGCACAATGTAGCAATACAATACTCAAAGCAGTCACTGTAGACCCCGATGACACTGTTGGGTTTCCTGCTAGAATACACCTAGCACGAAACCCAACAGTGCCGTCAAGGACAACAGTCACTGCGGCACAATGTAGCAATACAATACTCAAAGCAGTCACTGTAGACCCCGCTTACACTGTTGGGTTTCCTGCTAGAATACACCTAGCACGAATCCCAACAGTGCCGTCAAGGACAACAGTCACTGCGGCACAATGTAGCAATACAATACTCAAAGCAGTCACTGTAGACCCCGATGACACTGTTGGGTTTCCTGCTAGAATACACCTAGCACGAAACCCAACAGTGCCGTCAAGGACAACAGTCACTGCGGCACAATGTAGCAATACAATACTCAAAGCAGTCACTGTAGACCCCGATGACACTGTTGGGTTTCCTGCTAGAATACACCTAGCATGAAACCCAACAGTGCCGTCAAGGACAACAGTCACTGCGGCACAATGTAGCAATACAATACTCAAAGCAGTCACTGTAGACCCCGATGACACTGTTGGGTTTCCTGCTAGAATACACCTAGCACGAAACCCAACAGTGCCGTCAAGGACAACAGTCACTGCGGCACAATGTAGCAATACAATACTCAAAGCAGTCACTGTAGACCCCGATGACACTGTTGGGTTTCCTGCTAGAATACACCTAGCACGAAACCCAACAGTGCCGTCAAGGACAACAGTCACTGCGGCACAATGTAGCAATACAATACTCAAAGCAGTCACTGTAGACCCCGATGACACTGTTGGGTTTCCTGCTAGAATACACCTAGCACGAAACCCAACAGTGCCGTCAAGGACAACAGTCACTGCGGCACAATGTAGCAATACAATACTCAAAGCAGTCACTGTAGACCCCGATGACACTGTTGGGTTTCCTGCTAGAATACACCTAGCACGAAACCCAACAGTGCCATCAAGGACAACAGTCACTGCGGCACAATGTAGCAATACAATACTCAAAGCAGTCACTGTAGACCCCGATGACACTGTTGGGTTTCCTGCTAGAATACACCTAGCACGAAACCCAACAGTGCCGTCAAGGACAACAGTCACTGCGGCACAATACAGAGCAGGGAAATACTCACTAAACGCCTTTTTGGAGGATGCTGTGGCGCTGTCCCAGCCATCCATCAACGCTGCGGCCACCTCATTCCATAGCCGCCGGGTCACCACAATGTCCTTGTGCAGCCGGTCACGGCTGTCCCACAACGGCGAACGCTCCTGGACCAGGCTGATGAGCTGCTCATTATCCAGGTAGACGTCTTCATCCCGTTGTGGAACCTAGACAAAACACATTCATTAGAATAATCAAATTTAAATTGAATAAAAAGTTACAAAAAAAGAAACATAAAAAAGAGTAAAAATAGAAGATAAAAAATAAAGAACATTACAAATCATTTGATACATACATTCCGTATCACCACCGGGACTTGGCTTCGCTGCTCCTGCTCTTCGCCCTCACTAGTCCCGTCCGCAGAAGATGATGATGACGATGTCTTAAAAAAGTTGAAAAAAACGTAAGAGATTTGGAGAAGCTGCAGATATACTTACCAGATGCACGAAAATAATCACCTCACGGTCTGCTTGCGCCAATTCCTGCCGCGATGGGGAATACTCGGATTCTGAAGACATACTGCATGTAAAAATAATAAAAATCATTAGTACATACATAATTTAAAAGGACAGGCATATAATGTAATATACTCACATTCTTCACTGATAGAAGATGGGTTCCTTGTTGACTGTCTGCTCTCCAATCTGTCAGTGTAGTAGTGGCAGAGTTTTGGCAGGCACCTCCTTCATATAGACTTTTTTTTTTTTACTTTAGAAGATTATAACTAGTACAACAAGTGGACACCACCAAAAAAACGCAGCGCTAAAAAAACGCTTACATGCGCATGCCAGTGCGCACGTATGCGCATCCATAGGCTATAATGGCCATTTTTAGCGCAAAACGTGCGCATACGTGCGCATGCGCTTTTTTGCAGGGCCAAAAAATGCAACATGCTGCGTCTGGAAAATACAAACGCACACCCCAAAAAAACGCAGCGCATGAAAATCGCATACATGCGCATGCCAGTGCGCAGGTATGCGCACCCATGTTAAATATAGGGGAAAAAACGCATGCGCACGTATGCGTTTTTTTCCAGCGCAAAAAAACGCAAATGTGAAACCAGCCTAAGTGACTGTTATTACACTGACTGTCATTTGCAACGACCATTTAGGAAAATCAGAGAAAAAGAACATTTGCATAATAATTTGGAACATGGTGTAATACAGTACACAAAATACCATATACCAAACACTAGATAAAGTCTTTGATACAAGTAAAAGTAATTCACAAAGTCTGATGAAAATCAGTATTCAAATATATTATCAGGATGCTTTTCCCACAGTAAACATTCCCCCTCCCTCCTTATTTCTATATGCATTATAATCATCTCTTCCTGCTTTGGGTAACATAACGCTTTTAATTTATGTGTCATCAGAATGTAAAACCCTCAATAAGCCTTTTTTTAGCCTAAATTAACACAATTTTTTCCTGCATTTCTTTGCGCTGTATTCATCAATTATTTTGGATACGTCAAGGGTTTTCAAAAGTTTGCATTCAATGCTTAAAAGAGAAAGGTGGTTTAACGGCTCTTGGCCCATTTGGCTCCTTAGCTCATTTTTTATTCTTTTGAGTTTGGAAAAAGACCTTTCGCCAGTACAGTTTGACACCATCATACTCAAATATATCCTGAGTATAATTTCAGTGTTACAAAATGTCTGAGTTAAATTATGTTCGTGTAGAAGTAGGAACAAATTCAGTTCAGACAATTCGTTTTTTCCTGTCTTCTCTCTTATAAAGGAGGTGGATAAAAATTTTGAAAACTGAACTAGCTCTGTTTCGGTTGCACCAGGCATTAGGTCTTCAGGATATGAACAAACAAGATTGCTTCCAGCCTCTTTAATCTCCAATGGAGAAAGTTTTGACAAATTAGACAAAAAGCCAAATTTGGAGCAAACATCTGAATATGCTCCAAGACGTTGGCACAGGCCACTCATTAGATTGTCTATGAGACCAAAAAAAACTTCAGTTTTGAATTTATCCCTTGGGGATAACACAATTGCTTCGGAGTTACCATCATCATACTGACGATTTCTCTTCCGAAATCGGTGTACCGAAGAATTATACATATTATGGCCACAAATGTTGACAGCCTCATTTTCATATTTATCAAACTCTTCTCTCAGACTCTTGACAAAGTCTAACAAAGACTGAAGTAAAGCCACAACAGTATTTAAATTTAAACCTGCCTCTTGAAGGGACAAATTGGTTTTATGAAACCGATCCAAAATTGCATGCCATACCACGAGAATAAAGGTTGAATCAAGTTCACTTAACTTCTCACCCAAAGTCTCTGCCTCATTTTTACATGAACTGAAGTCTGGATCTGTAATCATGCTGTGTAAAAGATTACATATTGGCTCGTAACCTTTGTACAAAGCCAAAACTGCCTCATATCTTGCGGACCACCTTGTGGCAGAAAGCTGTTTTACAACTGGTTGCCCAAGGGGTTTTAATTTGTCTACCAGCACTCTCCATTTCCCAGTAGATGACGAAAAAAAGACATAAAGGTGTTCCAAAACATTGAAAAATCTGAAAATTTCTGGAATACTTTCAGCACAATTTTTCCCTACCAGGTTAAGGGAATGGGCCGCACAAGGAATGAATGTGGCATAAGGACATACATTCCTGACATGTGCTTGGACCCCATTGTATTTTCCACTCATATTGGCAGCATTATCATAGGACTGGCCACGGCAATCTTTAATATTGATATCATTTTTAGATAGAATACCAACAATCAACTCTGCTATTTGTTGGCCAGTGTGACCAATAACAGGAATAAATTCTAAAAATCTTTCAACAGGTCCAGAAGGCAAAACATAACGGACAATAAATGTTAGTTGGTCACAGTGAGAAACATCTGGTGTAGAATCCACAGACAGTGAAAAAAAATTAGCTTTCTTCAATTCCTGCACAATAAGTGAGAGGACATTGGTTCCTAAAATCTGTATCAGTTCCTCACACACAGTCGAAGACAAGTAAGATGTATGCCCCCTGCCTTTATTTGCATGTAGCTTTATATGTTCATCTAGGAATTCATCCACATTCGCCATTACTTCCATGAACCCAAGATAGTTCCCATTGTGAGAAGAACCAATTGTTTCATTTTTCCCCCTAAAAGGAAGCCCTCTTTCAGCAAGGAACATTATAACTGAAAGGGATCTCTTTAAGACTTTACGCCAGTATATTTTTTCGCTTTCCATTTGCAAAAGCACCTGACTGTCTAACCGAGATGTTGTCTGTTGTCTGCTCACTACTGACAGGACAGCTTGTTTGTGGATCTCACTACATTCATGCCTAACTAGCCTGTCCTCACCATGTTTCCAATCATTAAAACCATATGTAAATGCACAACGCCTGCTAGAAAACAGTTTACATGGAAAACAGAACAATTTGCCTTGAGATGGTGAATAGCATAGCCAATTTCGTGATGAAATTTCATTAGTTTTGGGGTTTACATGTGTGAAGCTTTTTTTATTACAGTACCTATGATGGTTACCAGTGGTAAGCACAGCAGAGTTGTGCAAGTCTGCCTCAGAATTTTGGAAAAAAGTAGCTCCTTTAGCAATACAATATTCTTGCATTTCTTTTGAAATGTGTTCACCCCACAGCCCAATATCTGATGCACACTCTGAAACATCCTCCATCCCTTCCTGAGCATGCTCAATTTCATCCATTACATTTTCTGTCTCTCCATCAGGTTTTTGGGGCAATGTAATTAAAGAATTTGTGTCATCAGATGAGTGACATGGAGTCGGAGATGTATATTTATCACAGCTGTTGTTATTTACATCAATTTGACTTGGCTCGTCAGATTCTGTAGATTTCCTTTTAAAGAAAGTCTCTAACTTAGGAAATTTGGAAATCTCTTCGTGCATTTGTTGAGCTCTCTGTCGTAGCTCTTTTCTTTTCTGAGCACCCGATTTGTGTAAAGAATGCATCTAGGGGCATAGGATGACACAGTGTAAGAGAAGGAATCATTTAGTAAACTAAACATGGATGCTGTGTCAGCCTGTGTGTGTTTTTTGTGAAGAACTTACAGTTTGGCTGGTACTTTCCAGAGGAAGCGCACAATGGTATGTACTTGAGTATTGAATACCTAAAAGAAATAAAGCAAGAACTATAAGGCCAGTTTCACATCACGATTTTGTGGCTGTCCGTGGGGATCTGAATTTTTGCAAGATCCCACAAACAGCCACAGATCCACACGGATCCCTGCATTCAGATGGCAAATAGCCACGTGTATCCGAGTCTATGCAGGTTCCGTGTGGATCCTGTGGTCCCTGTCTCTCCCTGCTCCTGCCTCCTCCATCTTCTTCCCTCCTCTCCTTTATCCTCTTCCCTGTTATATTCCCTATCCTGTCATCTGTTTTCTCCCTCCGTGTGTTAAAAAAAAAAAATCTCCTCCTGGAGGATACATCACCTTCCGCCGACTCCGGGGATGCCACAGTCTCCATCGAGGCTAAAGGACCTCTGGTGATGTCACAGAGCCGATCACATGACAGGTCAGCTGATCGCCCCTGTGACATCACCAGAGGTTCTTCTCCCCTGATGGTGACAGTTGCATCCACGGAGCCGGCGGGAAGGTGATGTATCCTCCAGGAGGAGATTTTATTTTTTTTGAAACAAAAAGAGGGGAGAGAACACGGGACAGGATAGGGAATAGAACAGGGAAGAGTAGCGGGGTGACAGAATAGAATAGCAGGGTGGGGGGAGCAGAATAGAGGAGATGGAGGAAGGAGAACAGGGAGGACACGGACAGACAGGGCTCACGGAGCCGACATCAGATCTGAGGTAAACTCTGATCTGATGTCCATAGGCTCACATTTTATCAGTGGTCGGATCGGCACGGATGCGATGCTGTCCAATTTGAGGCACGGACACCAGATCGCAGCAGGGTACGATTTTGTGTCCATGACTAAATCGGACAGGATCGGATGGTGCAAAAATTGGATGCCAAAAGGCACACATCCTATCTGATCTCCATAGGGGTACATGGGAGCCGAATTCAGATCCGAGTGTATCCGATTTGAAACGGATACACTTGGAAGCTCAGAAATCATGATTTGAAACTGGCCTAAGTTTCTAATATCTGTATACACCTAATGGCTTTGGTGTGTGTACGTGGTATGAGCATACACTTACTAGAAAGTTGCTGGGTCTCTGTTCCTCTTTAGCTTTGTCTTTATCCAGCAGCTTCGTTCTTTGTCATGCCTCCTGACCCCTTTCCCTTCATTATTCAAGTCATGAGAAAAGTTCCTGTAGATAAAAGACCCCAAAAAGATAACGTTAGTGGAAGAACGAGAGACTCAAAAAAATAGACATCACAAAACAATACGCGACGCTCACACAGTGTGCATTTCCCGCGATTTTGTGGGCATGCGTTTTGCGGCCACGCTCATTAGCACAGTTAACAAAAGTGTGGCACCCCTATGGCGAGGCGCCACAGGGGGGTACTGCACCCCAAGTTGAAGGTGCAGTGCCTCTCTAGTCACAGGTGGAGGAGGGAATTGCAGAGTCTGGAATACAAGGGGAACATTAGCTCAGCAGTATACACCTTTTGTATCTGGGACTGGTTATACAGTAGGTCCTGGGGGCGTGGACCTTAGCTGAGTGGGTGACGTGACACTGGGTGGACCAATGTGCAAGCAAGAATTTTGGACTGGTAACAGGTTAGAATACAGGGCGCTAGATTTTTACAAGTTATTTATTCTGTGTACAGGAGCATTCAGGGCATAATAGCCTGCGTCTTATAATGCAGCATCAGCGTGTGCACGAGGCCTTACAAATACTGAGGTAACAACTCACCAAATACTCAGCGTGTGCACGAGGCCTTACAGATACTGAGGTAACAACTCACCAAATACTCAGCATGTGCACGAGGCCTTACAAATACTGAGGGACAAACTGACCAAATACTGAACATCTGCACAAGACCTTACAAATAATAAGTTACAAACTCACAAAATACACAACGTGCACACCCACTACCCCTCCATCCTTGTATAGACATGTGAAATACCTCTACATGCTGAATGTGCCCCACTATGTGGATATTTTGCTTGACTAATGTATGTATGGACTTCATGCATACATGATCCAAGGAAGATGGCCACTTAAGAGTGGCACATGATACAGCATGTACAGCAATTTCACATGCTTTTGTGTTATCCAAGAGGGGGGGCACAGTTTACATGGGGTACATTTGCCCCATGTAGTTTCACGACAGACAGTCCTCTGTCCCGTATTGTCTCCTCACCCTCCCTCACCACTCCACTGATTAAGGGGCCTTTCACATCAGCGGTTTAGCTTATGTGTGGCCATTCCAGCAGGTGGCGCCAGTTCATCCGCCTAACGGCCGACTTGCAGCCCAGATGCGGCAAGCCCCATGCGTTGTCTATGGGGCTTGCGGTCTGGTGCAGCAAGTGCAGTTCTGTCGGGTGCGGCAGATCTGGCACTTACGGCCGCGAAAAAAACCCACAGCTTACAGCGTTTTTTTTTCGCGTCCGCAAGTGCCGCATCTGCCCAGTTAGGCGGACGATCCAGCACATGTGGTGTCACCTGCCGGATCGGCCGCAAACATCAGCTAAACGCTGATGTGAAAGCAGCCTTAGTTAAGCCTCTTTAACATCATTGATTCTTTCAAATTGCAGCAGATCCAGCAGATTTACCACATCTGCTGCCTAACGGCTGCACTTGCCGCACACATGTGGCAAGCCCCATGCATTGTCTATGGGGCTTGCGGTCGGGTGCGGCAAGTGCGGTTCTGCCAGATGCGGCAGATCCGGCACTTGCGTTCGTGAAAAACAACGTGGTCAGCAGCAGTTTTCCTTCACTGTTGCAAGTGCTGGATCTGCTGCATCCGGCAGAATTAAACTTGCCACACCCGACCGCAAGCCCTATAGACAATGCATGGGGCTTGGCACAAGTGCGCCGGAAGTGCGGTCGTTAGGCAGCAGATGTGGTGAATCTGCCGCAATTCGAAAAAAATTCAGATGTGAAAGGGCCGTAAAGGATCCGTCACACACAGCGATATCGCTGGCGACATTGCTCCTGCGTCACGGCTTGAGCGACATTGCCAGAGCATCGCTGCGTGTAACAGGACGATTTCAACCCTGATAAGTTGGTGGTCGGAGTTGACAGGTTTCGGTGCATGTTGGGGATCCTGGCGATATCAACTCCAGCAACCTGGCGCATCGCTGCGTGTGACACCGCAATAGTGATCTAAGAGGCAACTCTGCAGAGGAAGTGCCATGATAAAGATAGCTACCGGAATCGCCCGCAGGATCACTGGATCACTGAACGCAGCTCTGCGCGCAACATCGCAGGAGAGTCTTCAGCGACTTCTCCTCAGCGATGTTGCAGAGATGTGCGCGTTCATGAGATCTCCAGCAACATCACGGCGTGTAACGGGGCCTTTAAGCTGGGTTCACACTTGCAGACTCTCCACAGCGTTCTGTGGAGGGCATCTGCAAGATGTCCACAAGCCAACCGCAGGCCCATCAGTATCATGGGATGCACGGTGTCTGCAGATGGCTGCAGACAGCCACACGTTCCATTGCCGGGGCAACTACCCAAATTGACCTCATTATAATCCGCCACTGAAGAGAGTCATCGACCTGTTGCAATATCACAAACATGATTGGATCTCAACGTTAAAATGGTATTGTCATGATTCCCTCACTCAGTGTGCTGAGTTGTCTGTGTGTTGATAGACAGCTCAGTCGTCCACTCTTATGTAAGGGTGTGTTGAGCGGTCAGTACTTTGACAGTTCAGCTGTCCAGTCAGAGACTAGGAGGTGCTGGGCTTCTTGCAGGTGCTCCCTGTTTATAATTGATCCTTGCTACTAAGCTGTGAACACGCAGGACATGTCTGATGGCACCGCAAGCAGGAGAACTTTCTCATGCTCGTGGTGCCCTCAGAGAGGGAATGGCAGTTCATAGGCAGATACTGAGCACACGGTGCTCAGTGTCTGATGGATGACAGGCTGTATGGTTGCATCATGCAACCATGCAGCCTTCCATCTAGATGTAGCAGAGCTAAACCCGTAGTGGGACAAATGGATTAGCAGCATCTCTGCGAAGAAGTGAGAAATATTGTTGTTTGTTTTTTTAACTCTTTTCCAAGCGACAATGGCATTGGGGGAATGGGCGAGGTGGTAAGTATGGTTTAATTAAGATTATTAAAGGAATTTGTGACATTATTTCAATTAAAGTACTTTTTTCTGGGTGTCTGTGTTTTCTTACAATGTAACTATGGGGTTAGTTGTGGGCGTGACTTATTGATGCCTCTCCATTACTAACCTTGTTGATTGATGTCACCTGACAATACAAAGGAGACATCAACTCCCCTATCAATCACACCACTTGCCACCACTACAGTGCAAGTGGGGAGAGCAAGGCTAAGTGCCAGAATTGGTGCAACTTATAGATATTCCTTTTCTGGGGTGGCTGAGGGCTGATGTTTTTAGCCTGGGGGCAGTATCCATGGCCTCTTCCTAGGCTATTAATATCAGCTCACAGCTGTCTGCATAGTCTTTGCTGGTTATTAATTAGAGGGGACCCTATGTTATTTTTTTAGGGTCCCCCATTTTAATAGCCTGCAAAGGCTAAGTATACAGCTGTGAGCTGATATTCATAACCTGAGAAGCTCCATGGGTATTACCCTATTCCGAGGCTTTAAAGATCGGCACCCAGCCATTAGCTTTCCCTCTGCTGGTTACAAAAATTGTGCAGAAGCCCATGCCCTTTTTTTCCAAAAAATAATCTTTTATTAGTTAAATGCATGTACAGTAATTTGCACACACACTTCCCTAATTGTATTTGTCACTGACATCTATATATCTATCAATTCTATATGTATTGACTGCATGTATTCCATCACTTCTATCCTGTCGGCACCTGCAGTTATTTTACAGTACACCGTAGATGAATTGCCAGCTTTTCTTCTATCTATGTATGTAATATATACTGTATATACAGTGGGGGAAATAAGTATTTGATCCCTTTCTGATTTTGTAAGTTTCCCATTGACAAAGACATGAACAGTCTATAATTTTAAGGGTAGGTTAATTTTAACATTGAGAGATAAAATATCAAAAACAAAATCCAGAAAATCACATAGTATAAATTATCTATTCCATTATTTCTAAACACTGTTTTTCAGTGATTACTTTGTATCTCCGTTCATACCACACACACACAAATGATACACCATTTGAAAGGTAAACTTGCCCCCTTCAAGAAAATAGCCAAACAAACCACACATCCATGATTTGATCACAAAATACAGAATAAACATTAATTTTCATAAACCTGCAGTAAGGAAAAATTACCTGCAGGTGGCACCGCAGTACCCCAAAGCACACTACCGCAAAGCTGCTTACAGATATCACAAATAAATCCAAACATTTGCCTTGGGGGCTTTCCAGCTTGACGAACTGCTTGCTCAGCCTATTTTAGCCAAATTGGAGGATTGCACACTGCAGTGTAGGTGAGGCATATATGCAAACACATTTGTAAACATGCACTGCTTATTGAATTGCACACTTGCTCTGTTCATACTCCACCCACACAAATGATACACCATTTGAAAGGTCAAATTACCTGAAGGTGGCAGCACACTACCCCAAAGCACACTAGCACTAAGCTGCTTACAGACATCACAAACAAATCCAAACATTTGCCTTGGGGTCTTTCCAGCTTGATCAAGTGCTTGCCAAGCATATTTCAGGAACATTGGCGGATTGCACACTTTACTGCAGTTGAGTCACATATGCAAACGCATTTGTATACATGCACTGCTTTTTTGTGATTACTTCGACCCACACACACAAATGGTGAGTCACATATGCAAACACATTTGTAAACATGCACTGCTTTTTCACTGATTACTTCACCTCACACACACAAAAAATACATCATTTGAAAGGTAAACTTGCTCCCTTCAGCAAGAAAAGAGCCAAACAAACCACACATTCACGATTTTATCACTAAATACAGTTTAAATATTCATTTTCATAAACCTGCAGAAAAACACAATGACCTGCAGGTGACACCTCAACCGGAAGACATTTTTTGGCCTCTACTTATCAAACCAATTTATTGTATTACCAATCTACATATATAAATATACAGTTAGGACTGTCCCACAAGGGTTGCCGTGACGTGGCGGGATGGCTTCTACATTATTTTGATCAAAATTATGTTAACTAAATACCCTTATTATTACTATTATTACTACCTTCATGCAATTTTTGCAATTATATTTTTTTACTTTTTTATTCCAGGATATTTGTTTTGTGTTTTGCTTTTGGTTTTCTCTGTGTAAAGGTCATGTGTTCATATGCAATTACATTTTGCATGCACATTAATTTACTTTTTCTGCTCAGACCCAGTTTCTCATTTGTTTCATTGTGCATTCTGTGCATATAAGGGTGTGACCGCCCTGTTTCTGAGTTGGAAAATCCATCCTGTCTGGCCTATACTATTACTGGTGGTTCAGTCCCTCTGTCCTTGTTCACATTTACGTCACTTGACAAGTGGAAAGGTTTTAAATACAAGAGTTAGGACTGTCCCACAAGGGTTGCCGTGACGTGGCGGGATGGCTTCTACATTATTTTGATCAAAATTATGTTAACTAAATACCCTTATTATTACTATTATTACTACCTTCATGCAATTTTTGCAATTATATTTTTTTACTTTTTTATTCCAGGATATTTGTTTTGTGTTTTGCTTTTGGTTTTCTCTGTGTAAAGGTCATGTGTTCATATGCAATTACATTTTGCATGCACATTAATTTACTTTTTCTGCTCAGACCCAGTTTCTCATATATAAATATCTGTCCATGTTCATCACCTCATGAAATACATTTACATTTAACCAGCTTGCTTTTTCTGAAATTGCCTGCGCCCCCAACGACCAATGTGTGAAAATTTCGCATGGGCCAAGCTAGTGTAAATTTATTCACATTTTGCAATGAGAAATAAGTATTTGATCACCTACAAACCATTAAGAGTTCTGACTCCTACAGATCAATTAGACACTCCTAATCAACTCATTACCTGCATTAACCCCTTTACGACCTCTGCAATTACATTCACTGATAAAGTTGTATTACAGACATCTCATTGACACTCTAATATTCATTGCACTGTATTTTCATGTTTGAGGCTTGTTACCATGTTATTTCATGCAATGTACTAGGTACATACAGCATTTGAAAATTATAAAATATTTTTTACTGCAATATACTATTACTCTAGAGAATACATACCACCATATTGCAGATTACAAAACAGGACATTAAAACAAGCTGCACAAAAACCTTAAAAGCATAGCTTTAAGTTGGAAGTTTCCTTGACGGGGATATATGTGGTTAAAGGAGGAAGTTTCATGAAATTGTGGTCAACACATATGTAATAAAATGCATTCCCAGGAAAATATTATATTTCTGTATTTTCTATTCCAGCTTAAGTGTTAGTTGTATTACCTTCTTTCTTCCTAATGGTTTTCTGGAGAGATGCCATAATTCAGTATACAAGTCTTAAACACATGCATACAAGGCCAAATGATAATTATAGAAGACTCATATGGTAATGTCTATATAATGTATTAATTTTGTTCATTTTCCAATTGACCAGCCTACATGTCAACCATGTCAACGCTCTTCATCTCAATTAAACACTTTTTATAATGGATTACACCTGACCAGATGTTACACTTATGTAATGCCAAGACAGATAGAAAAAAAAAGAACACTGGAACATAGCTAATATTTTATGCTGCTTTGTGAAATTTTTGAGCTAACAGTGCAAAAAATATCTATTTAATTTGAAAAGAACTGATTTTAAGATGGGAACATTTACAGGACAGGGACAAATATACCATTGTTGCGCAAATACAATGGATGGCTCTGTAGACACTGATCTATGGTGGAGCCAAATCTTAGGCCATCAATTGGGAACTAGATAAAACATTTAAATTGAAAACCTTTACACCACCTATGTATGTAATCAAGGTGCAAACAGCACAAATCCTATCATTCAATAACACATGCTTCATTTTTCAAACCTTTACTAGAGAAAAACTCAAATCTATGCAAAAATGACTTGCTTTGCATATGTTCAGGCTTTTGAACATCTTCTATATGCTTCAGACTTTAAAAACACCAAGCAGTTTAAAGACGTGACCTAATAATGCTTTAGGTGTTTTCCGCTTGGATGATGCTCTGTATTTTACAATACAGGTAGAGGAAAAAGGAAAAATAAAGTCAGAGTTTCTCTGACACTGAGTCACCTCTCACGGGCAAGCTTTGAGATGAGATAGTCAAGGAGTCCGATGTCAGAAGCCAGGAGGGTACATCATAAACAGAAGGAAAAGATAAATGTGTTGTCAGATATCATTCCTAGGTCAGAATACCAGGAGATAGTGGATAAGAGCAGAAGGGGTTAATCAGACAGATGGTCAGAATGACGTCCAAGGTCGGGCAAACAGAGATCAAAGCACAGGACACTAGGCACAGAGAGACAAACTAAATCATACCTGAATGTACATCTGGCAGAGATCTGGGAGAAACAGCTCAGTTAGGTAGCCTGGCAATCATGTGGGACAATGAACATCTGGAGACAGACAGTGTTGTCAATCAACTTACTGACAGCTCAGCACGCCCCTGCCACACATTGGATGACTGAGTTGACAGTAACTTTATCCCAGACACATTGAGGCGTGGATACATGGCAGTACCCACTCTTCTAGGGGGCACCAAGACAAGTCAATCTCAAGTTTATTACAAAAAGCTCTCCAGAATTTAGAGACAAATTGTACTCCCCTAACAGACACGATGTTAAGAGGGATCCCATGTAACCTTACAATATGAGAAATAGACAAACTGGACAGTGTCTTTGCATTAAGTAATCCTGACAAAGGAACTAAATGAGCTTGTTTGCTTAATCGGTCAACTACCACCCAGATAGCAGTATTCCCACCAGACAAAGGCAAATCTGTGATTAAAACCATGGATAAATGAGTCCATGGTCATTCTGGAATTGGCAATGGATCCAATTTCCCTGCCAGCTGGCTATGACTGACTTTAGCGTGTAGTCAGACTTCACAGATACAAAATCTTTAATATCATTATGCATGAACGCCACCAAAAAAGCCTAGCAGCGGTATTCCGTGTAGCAGTAACCCAAGAATCTTGAAATTCCTGTAACACTCGAAATCATAGGTACACAATCACAAATAATTTGGATTCCGGAATAGCGGAAGGAGCCAACAACTTGACTTTACAGATATTCTTTTCCAATTCCGAGGTTACCATTGAAACCACAATACCCTGAGGAATACGAGAGAATGGACGTTCTGAAGGAGAAACTGAATCAAGACTATGAGATAAAGCATCAGCTTTCACATTTTTAGCGCCCGGCCTGAATGTAATAGAAAAATTCTGCCTAGAGAAAAAACAGGACTTGTCTAGGAGTTAACCTTTTAGCTGATTCAATGTAAGCTAGATTATTATGATCAGTGACCACAGTAACTGGATGAACCACCCCCTCAAAAAAATGCCTCCTTTCTTCAAGAGCCAATTTGATAGCAAGTAACTCACGATTCCCAACATCATAATTTCTTTTGGCAGACGAAATTTTTTTAGAAAAAAAAGCACATGGATGCAAGATAGTCAGAGTTTTGGGCCCCTGCTATAAAACTGCCCCTACTTCACTGCTGAAGCATCCACCTCCACAATGAATAATTCTTGGAGATCAGGTTGGATCAGATTGGGAGCAGACATGAAACACTCTTTTAATTTTTCAAAAACCCTGATAGCACCCAGCGACCAAACCTTGAGATTTTCACCCTTACTTATAAGGTAAGTAAGAGGTTTGGCAATCTGAGAAAAACTATTGATACATTTCCTATAATTGTTGGTGAATCCCAGAAAGCACTGCAAAGACTGGCTCAACAGGACTGGATTTTCCTTTTCTTTTTCTTTTTCAAAATAAATTAGAGTGCATACAAAAGAAAATTTTCGTGGTCGACATGACCCAGTCAACATGTTTCGACTGCACTAAGCAGTCTTACTCATGAGCAGACATGAAACACATCGACTGTGGTGAGGATATTAGGAAGTATAGATTGTAATCTGTTGGCCATAATTTTGGTGAGCAGTTTGAAATCTATGTTTAAAAGAGAGATTGGGCGGTACAAGGCAGGGAGAAGGGGGTCTTTACCCGGCATTGGTAGCAATTAAAGGCTCGCTTCATTGAAGGGAATTTGAATCTATAATATGCTTAAAAAGAGAGATAAGGTGGGGTATAAGTAATGGTCGCAATATTTCATAGAATTCTGCTGAGTAACAGTCCGGGCCAGGGGCTTTAAGCAATTTAAGAGACTGGATGACCAATCCAACTTCCCCAGGAGAGATAGATTTAATTAAAATTTCTCTTTGAGATGGAAAGTTTTGGTGGATCAACCTTCTTGCTGAGAATCGTTGGGTGGGCCATAGAGATCTGCATAAAAATCTTTGAAAACCGAGCATATTTTTATTATTATTATTATTATTATTATTATTATTATTTATTTATATAGCACCATTGATTCCATACAAATTACAGCTATCACTTACAGTAAACAAACTAACAATGACAGACTGATACAGAGTGGAGACGATCCTGCCCTTTCGGGCTTACATTCAACAGGATGGTGGGGAAGGAGACAGTAGTAGGTTGGTGGGTTGCAACAGTTCTGGTGTTGGTTGAGGTGTTATCTCCGGTAGTGATGAGGAGGTAGCGGGGTCATTGCAGGCTGTAAACTTTCTTGAAGAGGTGGGTTTTCAGGTTCCTTCTGAAGCATCCGAATGTGGTTGACAGTCGGACCTGTTGGGGCAAAGAATTCCAGAGGATGGAGGATATTAGGAAGAAGTCTTGGAGGCGGTTGGGTGAGGAGCAAATAAGTGTGGAGGAGAGAAGGAGGTCTTGGGAGGACCGGAGATTACGTGAGGGAAGATATCAGGAGATGAGTTCAGAGATATATGGAGGAGACCGGTTACAGATGGCCTTGTAGGTCAGTATTAGTAATTTGAACTGGATATGCTGAGGGAATGGGAGCCAGTGAAGAGATTTGCAGAGGGGAAAAGCAGAGGAGTAGCTAGGAGAGAGATGAATTAGTCAGGCAGCAGAGTTAAGGATGGACTGTAGAGGTGCGGGGGTGTTAGCAGGGAGGCCACAGAAAAGTAGTCGAGGCGGGAAATGATTAGGGCATGCACAAGCATTTTAGTAGATTGAGGGTTGAGGAAAGAACAGATTCTGGAAATATTTTTGAGCTGGAGGTGACAGGAGGTAGAAAGAGCTTGGATGTGCGGTTTGAAGGACAGGGCAGAGTCAAAGGTTACTCCGAGGCAGCGGACTTCCAGTACTGGGGAAGCATGATATCATTAATTGTGATAGATAGGTCAGGTAAGGAAGATCTGTGAGATGGAGGAAAGATGACAAGTTCAGATTTGTCCACATTGAGCTTGAGGAAGCAAGAGGCGAAGGAAGATATGGCTGATAGACACTCTGGGATTCTGGACAGTGATGCCTGGGCCAGAGAGGTAGATCTGAGTGTCATCAGTGTTTCTGAAATCCGTGGGACTTTATGAGTTTTTCCAGGCCAAGTGTATAGATTGAGAAGAGTAGAGGTCCTAAAACAAAGCCTTGGGGGACTCCAACAGAGAGAGGGTGGGATGAGGAGGTAGTGTGAGAGTGGGAGACGCTGAATGTGCGGTTGGAAAGGTATGAGGAGATCCAGGATAGGGCAAGGTCTTTGATGCCAAAGGAGAAGAGGATCTGTAGTAGGAGGCAGTGATCAACTGTGTCGAAAGCAGAGGACACGTCTAGAAGCAGGAGTATAGAGTATTGTCCGTTTGCTTTGGCTGTAAGTAGGTCGTTAGTAATTTTGGTCAGGGCTGTCTCAGTGGAGTGATGGGGGCGGAAACCAAATTGTAGATTGTCAAAGAGCAAGATAGATGAGAGGTGGGAGGAAAGTTCAGCGTGGACATGCAGCTCCAGGAGTTTGGAAGCGAATGGGAGCAGCGATATTGGGCGATAGCTGGACATAGCGGTTGGGTTGAGGGTTGGCTTTTTAAGGAAAGGCATGATTGTGGCATGTTTGAAAGCAGAAGGGAAGATACCATAAGTTAGTGATAGGTTAAAGAGGTGGGTTAGAGATGAGATAAGTGTGGTGGTGAGGCTGGGGAGGAGGTAGGATGGGATGGGGTCGAGTGCAACTGGGTCATGGATAATGGAACCATTAGGATGTTTGATGTTGATGATTTTAGCAGCCATTTTAAAGGGTTTTGTTAGTGATGCCAAAAGGCACCCAGGTTTATTGCCCCATGTAAGTATTTTAACCCAGATTTTGTTTAGTTCGAGGCAAGGTTGGAAGCCCCATCTTTCTTTTCACAAAGAAAAATCCAGCAGCTGTAGAGGAGGAGGAAGGACGAATATGACCCTTCAGTAAACTTCTGTTAACATATTCTTTCATGGCGGTCCGTTCAGGTACTGATAAATTGTTAAGGCAAGCTTTGCGCAATTTGATATTAGGAATAGAATAAAATGGGCCAGGACATGATGGCATCCACTTTCCCAGGTTCTGGCTTCAGAACCCCCCCGCCTACCCAGTGACCCTGGTAGAAGACCTCGCTCATGCCTAGCTGGCACTTTTCCGGCTTGATGGTCAAACCTGCCCTGTGGATCTGCCTAAGCACCTGGGTCAGATGCTCTAGGTGATCCTCCCATGTGGGACTGAAGATGGCAATATCGTCTAGGTACGCAGCCACGTACCCTTCAAGTCCCTGGAGCAGCGTATTGACCATCTGCTGAAAAGTGGCAGGGGCATTCTTCATGCTAAATGGCATCACGGTGGATTCGTACAGTCCAAATGGTGTGATAAAAGCAGAGTACTCCTGGGCCTCGTGGGTAAGAGGGATCTGCCAATATCTCCGGCTGAGATCCATGATGGTCAGGTACTTAGCCCCTGCCAACTGATTGAGCAGGTAATCAATGGGTGGCATAGGGAAAGCATCAGTGACCGTGACAGTATTCCATGCAGAACCGGGTTATTCGGTCCATTTTGGGGATGAGGACTATGGGCGACACCCACGCTGTTGGATGCCTGGATCATCCCCAGATTCAGCATCTCATCAATCTCCTGGTGCATCTGCTGCTGCACCTCGAGAGAGACCCGATATGATGATCGCCGGATAGGGAGTGATCCCCAGTGTCCATGTGATGCACAGCCAACTCAGTCCTTCCAGGAAGCTTTCTGAACAGCTCCCGGAAGGGTGTCCACCAGCTGGGACTCTTGGTCCTCGGAGAGCTGGTGGCCAACCTCTTTGTCCTCAATGGATCCACCCGCCTTGACTTGGGTGAGCTAATCCAGGAGGGTTTCGGCCTCTCCTTCCTCAGGAAGGTTGCACACAGGGAGGGCGCAGGTCTCCCGCTCATGATGGGCCTTCATCATGTTCACATAGAAGACATTCCACGGGCGTGTGTTATGATTGAGTCACCGTATGAGGCAAAAACAGAAATGCTAGCTAAGTCCAGAAAACCAGAGAAGTTGGCAACTATCAGATTGCAGACCCCTGAACCTATCAACACAACTAGCAGTAGCCGTGGGGGGTTCCTACGATGACCTAGACCCCTCGATCACAGCCGGAGAGATACATAGGCCTAAAGAAGGAAAGGGGAAATCTAACTGCCCCAGAGCAGACCCCAAAGCAAAAGGCAGCCCCCCACATATAATGACGGTGAAGCAAGATGAAAACACTTACACAGACAGAAAGACAGGCTGAGCAAAGACGGGGCCCAAAAACTACCTAGATAAGAACGGATAGGAAGGCTGCTGTCTGCAATCTGCCAAAACCCTATCAGAGACAAAAGCCAACAAGCTGATATAAAAATGGCCCTGAAGCAACTAAAGGGGGTTTTACACTAAGCGATATCGCTAGCAATATCGCTAAAACGTCACTGGTTTTGTGACGTTATAGCGATATTACTAGCGATATCGCTATGTGTGATACTTACCAGTTACTCCTATACTTTAGTCTTGTTTTTTCCCAGAGCACCTAAGTTGGGGTTTGAGCCTGTCATATCTACTTTATACTTACCAGCGACCGGCTCCCCCGCTGTCCATCGCTGATCGCGCGAGAATGTCCGGCTCCATTTCTCGTCGGGCACTTCCTGCTGAGACTTCCTGCTGTGACGACGAGCGACGCGTGGAGGCGGGCGGGAGGACGCAGGATCGCTGTGTGTGAATGTAAAGTATCGTGCGCTGCGTCGCTGCTGCATCGCTGTGAGATCTTTCTGTATGAAAGCTCACTAGCGATCATTTAGCGATGCACCAGCAATCCTGACCGGGTCGGATCGCTGGTTGGATCGCTGGTGCATCGCTAAATGTAAAAGGGCCTTAAGCTTCAAAAACTAAATCAGCACTCAGGTACTTTCAGAAGACAGAGATCACGGAACACTGCACACTCCAGCAGGGAGTGGCAGAATCCAAAAAGCAAGAAAAACAAAAACAAATCTAAATGCAAAAAGGCAAAACAGAAAACTTAGCTTTAGGAGAGCAGGAATCAGACTGGTGTCCAAGAGTCCACAGAGAAATCACCCGCAGGGCAGAAAGGGCGTAGGCTGCCTTAAATCCAGTCAGAGACTCCACTCAGCCAATCGTCTTCATTAGTCCCAGGTGCCTGATAATTAGGCTCACTACCTTCCTTCACTAGAATAGGGAGTTCACCAGGCCTCAGTGACGGAGGGGAAAATGAACTCACAACAGTACCCCCCCTTGAGGAGGGGTCACCGAACCCTCAACAACGCTACCAGGGCGATCAGGGTGAGCCCGATGAAAGGCAAGCACCAATCTTTTGGCATGAATATCAGAGGCAGAGACCCAGGAATTATCCTCCTGACCATAACCCTTCCACTTAACCAAATACTGGAGTCTCCGTCTAGCCAGACGGGAATCCAGAATTTTCTCTACCTCATATTCCAAGTTACCTTCAACCAATACAGGGTCCGGAGGTGCTACCTCAGGCACAACTGGCTCAACAAACCTCTTCAACAAGGACTTATGGAACACATTATGGATCTTAAATGTGACAGGAAGAGCCAAACGAAAAGAGACCGGATTAATAATCTCCAAAATCTTGTAAGGTCCAATAAATCTAGGCTTAAACTTAGGAGAAGCCACCTTCATAGCAATATTCTTTGATGATAACCACACCATATCACCAATCTTAAACTGGGGACCAATGGTCCTATGTCGATTGGAAAACCGCTGGGCCTTTTCCTGGGAGAGAGATAACTTATCCACCACTTGGTCCCAGATCTGGTGCATTCTCTCCACCACAGTGTCAACACCTGGGCAGGCAGAGGGCTCCACCTGCCCTGAAGAAAATCGAGGATGAAACCCAAAGTTACAAAAAAAAGGTGACATCAAAGTGGCAGAACTAGCTCTATTATTTAAAGCAAATTCGGCCAAGGGCAAAAATGAAACCCAATCATCCTGATCAGCGGAAATAAAACATCTCAAATACGACTCCAAGGTCTGGTTTGTTCTCTCTGTCTGCCCATTGGTCTGAGGGTGAAAAGCAGAGGAGAAGGACAACTGAATTCCCAACTTGGAACAGAACGTCCTCCAAAATTTAGACACAAATTGAACTCCTCTGTCAGATACAATGTTCTCAGGAATCCCGTGCACGCGAACCACCTGTTGCAAAAAGAGGGGCACCAACTCAGAGGAAGATGGCAACTTAGGGAGTGGTACAAGATGAACCATCTTAGAGAACCTATCACAAATCACCCAAATAACAGTCATTCTTTGAGAGACTGGCATATCAGAGATGAAATCCATTGAAATATGGGTCCATGGCCTCCTGGGGACCGGCAAAGGCCTCAACAACCCACTAGAGCGAGAACAAGATTTAGACCGGGAGCAAGTCCCACAGGACTGCACAAAATTCCTGACATCATGAGACAAGGTGGGCCACCAGAAAGAGCGACTCACCAGATCTCTAGTACCAAAAATACCCGGATGACCAGCCAATGCAGAGCAATGAACTTCAGACATCACTCTCTTCTTCCACTGGTCAGGAACATACAACTTTCCACTGGGGCAACGCTCAGGTTTGTCCTCCTGGAACTCTTGCAGAGCAAGTCTCAAATCAGGCGAGATGGCAGAAAGAACTACCCCTTCGCCTAAGATGGTAGCAGGCTTGGTCACCACAGGAGAATCAGCAAAGAAACTCCTAGAGAGGGCGTCTGCCTTCACATTCTTAGTTCCAGGGAGGAAAGAGACCACAAATTCAAAACGTGTAAAAAACAAGGCCCACCTAGCCTGTCTAGGGTTCAAGCGTTTAGCCGACTCTAGGTAAATCAAATTTTTGTGGTCAGTGAGGGCAACAACTTGATGTTTGGCTCCCTCCAACCAATGTCTCCACTCCTCAAATGCCCATTTCATGGCCAACAGTTCCCGATTCCCCACATCATAGTTACGTTCAGATGAAGAGAACTTTCGGGAAAAGAAAGCACAGGGATTCATTTTAGATGTTACCGGATCCTTTTGGGACAACACTGCTCCTGCACCAATCTCAGAAGCATCCACCTATACCTGAAACGGGAGTGAGACATCAGGTTGCCTCAGAACCGGGGCGGAGGTAAATCTACGCTTCAGCTCCTGAAAGGAAGCAACCGCCTCCGGAGACCAATTCAACACATCCGCACCCTTCCTGGTCAGGTCAGTCAATGGTTTGGCAATACTAGAAAATTTTGCTATAAATTTCCGATAAAAATTAGCAAAACCCAAAAACTTCTGGAGAGCCTTCAAAGAAGTGGGCTGAACCCAATCATAAATGGCCTGTACCTTGGCCGGGTCCATTTCAATATTTGACGGAGACAAAATAAATCCCAAAAAAGAAATCCTCTGTACTCCAAAAAGGCATTTTGATCCTTTGACATACAGAGAATTCTCTCTCAAGATCCGGAACACAGTCCGAATATGTTCCACATGAGCATCCCAATCCTTGGAGAAGATCAAAATATCGTCCAGATAGATAATCAAAAATTTATCGACAAAGTCTCGGAAAATATCGTTCATGAAGCACTGGAAGACAGAAGGGGCATTAGTGAGCCCAAAAGGCATCACCAGGTACTCAAAATGTCCCTCCGGAGTATTAAACGCCGTCTTCCATTCATCCCCCTGCTTAATGCGGATAAGATTATACGCCCCCCTGAGGTCAAGCTTGGTAAACCAGCAAGCACCTCTGTCTCTAGAGAATAGATCCGAAATCAGGGGTAACGGATACTGATATTTAATAGTAATTTTATTGAGGGCACGATAATCAATACACGGCCTTAAAGAACCATCCTTCTTGGCCACAAAAAAAAAACCGGCACCTAAGGGTGAAGAGGATGGTCTAATATGACCCTTCTCCAACGCCTCCTTAATATAAGACCGCATAGCCTCGTGCTCGGGTACAGATAAATTGAAGAGCCGACCCTTAGGGAATTTACACCCCGGGCTTAGTTCAATAGCACAGTCATAACTCCTATGAGGAGGCAAGGACGCAGACTCATTCTCACTAAATACATCATAGTAGTCCGCCAAATAGTCAGGAACCTCATGCGACTGAGGAGAGGTGGAAAAAACTGGAGCCTCACTAAAGGTACACCGGCAACCCCAACTCACCACAGACACAGACTTCCAATCCAAAACTGGATTATGAATCTGCAACCAGGGAAACCCCAGAACAACGGCATCATGCAGACCATGCAACACCAAAAATCTGCAATTTTCTTGGTGGTCTGGGGCGACCCGCATGACCAACTGGGTCAAAAACTGAGGTTTATTTTTAGCCAGAGGGGTAGCATCAATCCCCCTCAAAGGGATAGGCGTCTGCAGAGGTGTCAACGGAAATCCACAACGTTTAGCAAACTCCAAGTCCATTAGGTTTAGCGCTGCTCCCGAATCCACAAAAGTCTTGGCGGAAAAGGTGGACAGGGAACAGATCAGAGTAATCACCAAAAGAAACTTAGGCTGAACCCCACCAACAGAAAACGTGTGTGCAAAGCGTTTCTCACGTTTAGGACAAACAGAAATAATATGTGAGGCATCTCCACAGAAAAAACACAGCTTATTGCACCTTCTGAATTCCTGACGTTGCGCCTTAGACAAAACTCTATCACATTGCATAGGTTCAGACATCTGTTCAACCGGTGGCAACACCTCTCGTGTAATCCTGCGTTCACGTAAACGCCGATCAACCTGAATGGCTAAAGACATAGAATCATCCAGACCAGAGGGAACAGGAAATCCCACCATAGTATCTTTTACGGCTTCTGACAAACCCTTCCGAAAGAGAGCAGCCAAGGCACTATCATTCCAGGTAGTAAGGACCGCCCACTTTTGGAACTTTTGACAGTACAACTCTGCAGATTCTCGACCCTGGTTCAATGCTAACAGGGTCTTTTCAGCCTGATCAATAGCATTAGGTTCGTCATACAGCAACCCCAAGGCTTGAAAAAATGCGTTCACATTAGTCAGAATAGGGTCATCTGGTTTCAAAGAAAACGCCCAATCCTGGGGATCGCCGCGCAGCAAAGAGATGACAATTTTAACCTGCTGCGCGGGGCTCCCTGACGAGTTAGGCTTCAAAGCAAAAAATAATTTACAATTATTGTTGAAACTCAAAAATTTAGATCGATCCCCAAAAAATACATCAGGTGTGGGGATCTTTGGTTCAACAGCATGTGAACGAGCAAGATAGGCGGAAATTCCTCACACTTCAGCAGCGAGCTGCTCCACACGATCAGACACTTGCTTTATCTCCATTGAGAGAAAAAAAAAATTCCCCCTACGGCCTCAGAGATATAGAGGAAAGAATATACACACACCTTTTTTTTTTTTTTTTTTAAACACAATTCTTTCCTGCTATTGAGTACCCCAGGATCTGCGGTTTGGCGGGTGATTCTGTTATGATTGAGTCACCGTAGGAGGCAAAAACAGAAATGCTAGCTATGTCCAGAAAACCAGAGAAGTTGGCAACTATCATATTGCAGACCCCTGAACCTATAAACACAACTAGCAGTAGCCGTGGGGGGTTCCTACGATGACCTAGACCCCTCGATCACAGCCGGAGAGATACATAGGCCTAAAGAAGGAAAGGGGAACTCTAACGGCCCCAGAGCAGACCCCAAAGCAAAAGGCAGCCCCCCACATATAATGACGGTGAAGCAAGATGAAAACACTTACACAGACAGAAAGACAGGCTGAGCAAAGACGGGGCCCAAAAACTACCTAGATAGGAATGGATAGGAAGGCTGCTGTCTGCAATCTGCCAAAACCCTATCAGAGACAAAAGCCAACAAGCTGATATAAAAATGGGGCCCTGAAGCAACTAAGCTTCAAAAATTAAATCAGCACTCAGGTACTTTCAGAAGACAGAGATCACGGAACACTGCACACTCCAGCAGGGAGTGGCAGAATCCAAAAAGCAAGAAAAACAAAAACAAATCTAAATGCAAAAAGGCAAAACAGAAAACTTAGCTTTAGGAGAGCAGGAATCAGACTGGTGTCCAAGAGTCCACAGAGAAATCACCCGCAGGGCAGAAAGGGCGTAGGCTGCCTTAAATCCAGTCAGACTCCACTCAGCCAATCGTCTTCATTAGTCCCAGGTGCCTGATAATCAGGCTCACTACCTTCACTAGAATAGGGAGTTCACCAGGCCTCAGTGACGGAGGGGAAAATGAACTCACAACAGGCGTGGTCAAGGGTGACTAGGTACATGACGTCATTGAGCCACTGGTGCACGAGTTATGGGCCCTCCAAGGTTGCCTGAAGCTTGTCCTGTGGTTCGGGGATAAGTACCCACACTTTCTGACCCACCTGGTAGGTCCTTTCACAAGCATTCTGGTCATACCAGGGCTTCTGGTCAACCTGAGCCTGGGCCATATTGTCCTGCACCAGCCACAACAAGCCCATCATTTTGTCCCGGAAGTGCGCGACGTACTCAATGACCGACACTCCAGGGGTGGCCAAATCTCCTTCCCATGCCTCTTTCACCAGAGCTAGGGGCCCTCGTGCACGCTGCCCATACAGCAGCTCGAAGGGGGCGAACCCCGTTGAGGCCTGTGGAGCCTCCCAGTAGGCAAATAGTAGGTGTGGGAGGTACCGCTTCCAGTCGCCCCCATGGGAGTCAACCAACATCCTAAGCATCTACTTGTGGGTGCCATTGAACCGCTCGTACAGATCATTAGTCTGTGGATGGTACGGGCTGGCCACCAGATGTTCCACCTGAATATGCTTACAAAGGGACTCAGCTGCGACATAAATTGGGTCCCTCTGTCGGTGAACATTTCCTGGGGAAGTCTCACTCTGGAGAAAATTTCCAGTAAAGCCCTGGCCACGTTTTCGGCCTGATTAGACGACAAGGCTACCGCTTCGGGGTACCGGGTGGCATAATCCACTACCATTAGTATATAGTGTTTCCCAAAGTGGCTGGGAACAGACAGCAGTGCGATGAGATCCACAGCCACCCTCTGGAAAGGCTTGTCAATGATGGGCAATGGCACCAGTGGGACTTTGGGGCGCCGCCTTCCCCACTCTCTGACTGGTATCACATGAACGGCAGTTTGCAGCCACATCGGTCACCATTTTAGGATAGTAGAAAGGCTGGGCTAGCCTGGCCTTGATCTTAGAGTTCCCTCATGTGTGATCTGCAACAACTCCACCCAGAAAGGATAGAGTACCACTAACTTTGGTCCCTAGGCCACACTTCTGGTGACTCTCGTTGAGCCGACCCCCAGTACAGCTGTCCCTGATCCCAGATCACCCGCTTGAGGTCTGAGTCTGTGAAAGGCTGTGCCGCCTGCTCCTTATGGGCCTTCAGGCTGTCGTTGGCCTCCAACGCGGCCTGAAACCCCTGACTAGACGTGGCCTGAATGGACAAAACTGCCACGTCTTCTGTCAGTTCCCCGGGACACATCTCCAGGCCTCTCTCTGGCTCAGCCACCACTTGGTCAGAAGTGAGAAGGCCGCCGGATCTCCATGAGGCTCCTTGGGCTCCAGCACTCCCACTCCTGGAGACAGCGGCCAAGACCGCTGTAACCCTGGGTAGTGCCTGACTTCCATAAACTTCCACACAAGTCACTGAGTAAGTTGGATCAACCTGGTTTCCTGGCATCCCGGCTGTGGGAATCTCTTGCCCCGGGGCCTTACCTGGAAGCTCCACCTCTCCTGTAACAGCTCCAACCCCATTGGCACGTTCCCCTTCCTGCAGCTGCGCAGAACCCAGCAGTTTGAACTCATCTAGGAGACCTACAATTCCTGCAGCAGCCCCTCCCACTAACGCTGGTTGTGGCCTTGAGGCTACCTGCCCCCTACCTCTCCCTCCAGAGCACGCTGTCTCATCACACCTGGGAGCATTCTCATACTTTCCTGTGTTTTCTGGCTCCATGTCACCTGAGTGCGCTGCATATGTCCTGTCAGCACAGGAGTGACTCTCAGCTTGATACAGATGGAACAGGCAGCACACTCACAGCATTACTTGCAGTAGACAAATCAAGACAGTGGGGGACCAGGACTTGGGGACTTGGTAGCCACATACTGTGACACTAGCTGCCCCAAATCTGTCCCAAGTAAAACATTTGCGGGAATATTCACCAACCCTCCCACCTCACTCACTCCCCTCCCGGCGCCCCAGTCCAGATGAACCATGGTTATGGGCAGCGCCGGTTTGATGCCTCCAATCCCAAAAATGGTGAGGGTTTTTCTGGGTATCAAGTCCTGGGAGGACTTCATCTCAGGCTGCACGAGGGTTATCTTGGCGCTGATGTTCCACAGTCCCATAGTAGCGGCGTGGTTTACGGTGATGGGCTGGTAATTGTCACGGGACCTCCCACCACCCCCCACCCACACACATAACAGGGGATGGTTTTGGGGATGAGGACGGGCCTTGTGGTGCTGGGGACACATGGCCCTGAAGTGTATGGGATGGTTGTAGAGGTGACACCTCCTGGGTTCTGCCCCTGGCCAGGAGAGGGAAACAGAGAGGGTCCCCTTGCATTCTAGGGGCTGGGGAAACTGGGGAAGGATGAGTCTTACCCCCTCTCCAGGTACTGTGGGCAGCCTGCTTGGCTTCAGGGGCCGGGTTGTTGGCATATTCATTTGCCATGGTGGCCGTAGCAGCGGCCCCCTGTGGTTTCCGCTCACAGAGGTACTGTTGGAGGTCCTCTGGGCAGTTCCACAAGAATTGCTTAGTGACAAATGCCTCCTGGATCTCCTGGCCAGTGGTGAGCTCCTGACCCTTGGTCCAGTGCTCTGCAGTTCTCATAAGGGCCCGCATGTGGTCGGCCCACGTGTCCTTGGGGCCTTTTTGCAGGCTTTGGAACTTCCTGCGGTAAGACTCCGGGGTGAGGTGGAACTGCTGGACCAGGGCCTGTTTGATGCTCTGATAGTCCTGCTCCACCCTGTCAGGTAAGTCCCCCAAAACTTCCAGAGACGTACCCCTCAAGCGGGGGGGTCAGGTACTTGGCCCACTGATCTGAGGCTAGATGGTGCTGTAAGCAGGTCTGCTCAAAGGCTCGCAGAAAGGAGTCCAGGGCTCTTTCCTTTTCCAGCAAGGGGAATTCCTTGGCTCGGACCTTGGCTGTCATGGGTTCCATAGGTGCTGTGGTGGGTGGTAGGAGACCCAACCGGGCCAACTCCAGTTGATGCTGTCACTCTGCAGCTTCACGGCATTCCACCGCATCGCTCTCCCACTCTGCTTGGCGTTCTGTCACCTCTCGCTCTGCCTGGTGTTCTGCCGCTTTCATGAGGGCTGCGGATGCTTCCTTGCACCCCGCCTCGAGACTCACCAGGGCAGCTTGAAAGGGGGCCTCCCATCTGAGCTGTCCGGGGAGAAGGGCATTCTCCTGTGGCAGGGTAGTGAACTGGCTGTGAGATGCTTGGGGAACCAGGGCAGGACCCCCTGGTCCACCCCTTCTTCGGAGCCAGTACAGTCTTTCGCCGCATTACGGGCTAGCTCTGCAGCCATCATTCTTGTCTGGCTTTGAGTGCTTGCAGCCAGTCTTTTCAGCCCTCGGTCACAGAAACAGCGGCAACCCGAGCACCCACACCCCTTCAATACATGCACTCGGACTATCTAGTGCTTAACGGATCTTAAGACCCCAGCAGAAAACCCTACTGCTGGTAGTTCTTAGTGTCTGGGAGTAGGGATCCCACGCACAGTATTATCTAGATCCCACCGCGCTGCCACCAATCTGTGGTGGATCTGCACAGGCGAAGGTGGTGTCGAATTTGCTCATCTCGGGGAAGGGGAGAGGACCCAGCAGGGATAGGTTCTCTGTCTCCACCACTTGCTCCAGGTCAGTCAAGGAGCTACAACAAGGGCAAATAATCTCCAGAAAGGCTTCCCTTATAGGTATAAGTTATTGAGGTGCTCACAGTGAGGGGGGATATACATCACTAGTCCAGGCAGGGGATAAATCTAATATATGAAGCTCAAAGTGTGTATGTATGTATGTGTGTGTGTGTGTGTGTATGTCCGGGATAGGCATCCGCACCGTCGCAGCTACAGCCACAAAATTTGGCAGAGTCACACGTCTGGACCCCGAGAGTGTCTTAAGCTATGTTGTGAGGCGAAATTTTAACCCCGCGCGTTCCAATTCACCAAACAATTTTTGCCCCTATCTACATACTGGGGAAAAAGCGTGTGCGCGTCAAGCCCCGCCCCTCATTATGATGTCATAATGCCCCTATCTACATAATGGGGAAACAGTGTGTGTGTATCAAGCCCTGCCCCTCATTATGATGTCACAATGGTTGCCATGGCGACACTGATGTCATCATAGGTTGCAAGCCCCGCCGCTCATTATGATGTCATAATGGTTGACTATGAGATGGAGGATGTGTGATGGGTATATGGGCACTGGACTATGGGATGGAGGATATGTATGATGGGTATATGGGCACGGGACTATGGGATGGAGGATGTGTGATGGGTATATGGGCACTGGACTATGGGATGGAGGATATGTATGATGGGTATATGGGCACGGGACTATGGGATGGAGGATGTGTGATGGGTATATGGGCATGGGACTATGGGATGGAGGATATGTATGACGGGTATATGGGCACCGGACTATGGGATGGCAGATATGTATGATGGGTATATGGGCACAGGACTATGGGATGGAGGATATGTATGATGGGTATATGGGCATGGGACTATGAGATGAAGGATGTGTGATGGGTATATGGGCACTTGACTATGGGATGGCGAATATGTATGATGGGTATATGGGCATGGGACTATGGGATGGAGGATGTCTGATGGGTATATGGGCATGGGACTATGGGATGGAGGATGTGTGATGGGTATATGGGCACTCGACTATGGGATGGAGGATATGTATGATGGGTATATGGGCACGGGCCTATGAAATGGAGGATGTGTGATGGGTACAGTGGGGCAAAAAAGTATTTAGTCAGTCAGCAATAGTGCAAGTTCCACCACTTAAAAAGATGAGAGGCGTCTGTAATTTACATCATAGGTAGACCTCAACTATGGGAGACAAACTGAGAAAAAAAAATCCAGAAAATCACATTGTCTGTTTTTTTTTCATTTTATTTGCATATTATGGTGGAAAATAAGTATTTGGTCAGAAACAAGCAATCAAGATTTCTGGCTCTCACAGACCTGTAACGTCTTCTTTAAGAGTCTCCTCTTTCCTCCACTCATTACCTGTAGTAATGGCACCTGTTTAAACTTGTTATCAGTATAAAAAGACACCTGTGCACACACTCAAACAGTCTGACTCCAAACTTTACTATGGTGAAGACCAAAGAGCTGTCAAAGGACACCAGAAACAAAATTGTAGCCCTGCACCAGGCTGGGAAGACTGAATCTGCAATAGCCAACCAGCTTGGAGTGAAGAAATCAACTGTGGGAGCAATAATTAGAAAATGGAAGACATACAAGACCACTGATAATCTCCCTCGATCTGGTGCTCCACGCAAAATCCCACCCCGTGGGGTCAGAATGATCACAAGAACGGTGAGCAAAAATCCCAGAACCACGCGGGGGGACCTAGTGAATGAACTGCAGAGAGCTGGGACCAATGTAACAAGGCCTACCATAAGTAACACACTACGCCACCATGGACTCAGATCCTGCAGTGCCAGACGTGTCCCACTGCTTAAGCCTGTACATGTCCGGGCCCGTCTGAAGTTTGCTAGAGAGCATTTGGATGATCCAGAGGAGTTTTGGGAGAATGTCCTATGGTCTGATGAAACCAAACTGGAACTGTTTGGTAGAAACACAACTTGTCGTGTTTGGAGGAAAAAGAATACTGAGTTGCATCCATCAAACACCATACCTACTGTAAAGCATGGTGGTGGAAACATCATGCTTTGGGGCTGTTTCTCTGCAAAGGGGCCAGGACGACTGATCCGGGTACATGAAAGAATGAATGGGGCCATGTATCATGAGATTTTGAGTGCAAACCTCCTTCCATCAGCAAGGGCATTGATGATGAAACGTGGCTGGGTCTTTCAACATGACAATGATCCAAAGCACACCGCCAAGGCAACGAAGGAGTGGCTTCGTAAGAAGCATTTCAAGGTCCTGGAGTGGCCTAGCCAGTCTCCAGATCTCAACCCTATAGAAAACCTTTGGAGGGAGTTGAAAGTCCGTGTTGCCAAGTGAAAAGCCAAAAACATCACTGCTCTAGAGGAGATCTGCATGGAGGAATGGGCCAACATACCAACAACAGTGTGTGGCAACCTTGTGAAGACTTACAGAAAACGCTTGACCTCTGTCATTGCCAACAAAGGATATATCACAAAGTATTGAGATGAAATTTTGTTTCTGACCAAATACTTATTTTCCACCATAATATGCAAATAAAATGAAAAAAAAACAGACAATGTGATTTTCTGGATTTTTTTTTCTCAGTTTGTCTCCCATAGTTGAGGTCTACCTATGATGTAAATTACAGACGCCTCTCATCTTTTTAAGTGGTGGAACTTGCACTATTGCTGACTGACTAAATACTTTTTTGCCCCACTGTATATGGGCACGGGCCTATGGGATGGAGGATATGCATGATGGGTATATGGGCACGGGCTTATGGGATGGTGGATATGTATGATGGGTATATGGGCACGGGACTATGGGATGGAGGATAATTATAATTTGTTATAACTAACCACAGTTAGTTACTATGCCTGGGCAGCACTGGGCTTTTCAGCTAGTATATATATAAGACTCCTAGCCATCACTGCCAGAGTTCCTCACTACACAGTATGGTATTCTGCCACCAGCTCCTTGTTCGAAGTAAGCCCCATCCGACAACAGGCTTATGTCAGGTCAGAAACCAATCAGGGAATTGACTGACAGAGCGTGCGGACATGGGGATTCATGTACCGAGATAAAAGAGCAGCTCAAGATTAATTTTACTGTATATTTATTCGCCAAAAAGGTGCACTAGAAATATACAGGTATATATTTACAAGAACAATTTAAAGGTATACAGTCAGGAGTGTAGTACAAAGGTAGGGTATAGATAGGTTACAATTACCATGTTATGTAGCATGTGACCACAGGGAGGCGCTGATGGATCACAGGTCCAAATCTTAGTTACAAGCTTTCCTGACTGCGTCAGCTAACGTATCCTCCTTCCAGTAGAAAACTAAGCTCAAAATGAGCAGCTGTCTCTTATCTCCTAGGCTGTCCCCTCCCACACTTTGTGCCCACCCCTGGGCTTGTGCAGCCCCTCTCCTCCCATATCTGAAAGTATGATTTTCTGTCCAGAACTGTGGAGGCTCATAGCTTTCCGCTCGAAGCTCTCAATGAAATTGCAGCGATGCCACTGGATTATGCTGGATTTTATCTGCGCATAGAGACTAAATATGCCTACCGTATACAATTTCTGGTAGCTATGCTTCATAACTTCATAACACAGAGTGCTAGAGGTGGCTAAATGGTATGAGCGTGTGGGGGAAGGAATGCCGATTCTGATTATGTGCTCGGCTAGTCTCAGAGATATTGCATTCTGTTAATATAGGTCATTTTCCAGATTCAATATCTCAGAGCCTTGATGTGACCTATAGTGCCACGCTGTCTCCATGTGCTTGAGTCAGACAAAAGAATTCTAGCTTGGCTGTTCCTGCACAGAGTTCACACCCTTGTGTTAAGAGCTTCAAAGGGCTTGAGTTAATTAAGGGTAAACAATTGATCCTGAGGAATGAATACCAAGAGTTGGGGGTGCATTTCAGGAGTGGAGAGACATTTACTTCATCCCTCACACCACCACATCCGCCTCTTCCTCCACTTGGACCTACACCTTGTGGTTCTAGATAGATAGTTTTTGTAAATTCTAGATTGTTTTAAATGAGTTATACATAAAAAAAATTTTAAAAACCCGGATTATTCCTCCCTTGCCTCTTCCACCCACACCGACACATCTACCACCTCTTTTATTTGGACATATGCCTCGTGGTTCGAGATAGTTGATTTTGTTTTGCAAATTGTAGGCTGTTTTAAGTCCATTCCATAACAAAAATAACAAACAAAACAAAAAAATCTGAAAAAAACCAAACAGGACTGGATTACTCCTCCTTAGACTCTTCGACCTACACCACTACATCCAGCTCATTCTCCACTTGGACCTTTTCCTGCTGAATCTAGATTCTTATTTTTTATTTCTGATCTGCTTAGTGTTGGGACAGGATGCAGCTGTGGTGAAGGCCAGTATTAAGTTCTGCATGTGTGCTGCACCCTGCACCCAAGTCTGTGATAGTACAGGTGGTAACCAAACATTTTTATGATCTTCTTCGACTGTGTCGGTGGAAGTGATGTGTGTAACATATTTTTGTACTGTAATGCAAACTTATCTGTGATAGTAATGTGCCAAAATCCGAGGTGTGTATTCTTTAACCCATATCTGTGCCGTATTGTGTCCTATTGTCTTTTTGTGAAATTTTTAATCCGCTTTGTCAGAGAAATGTGGAAACACATTCTGTGGGTGAAATTTGTAATCAGCTTCTGTGGAATAAATGTGAAAATATGCTGTGTGGGTGAAATTGTTTTCAGCTTCTGTGGGGGAACGTGGAAACATGCTCTGTGTTTTAAATTTGTTATTGTTTTGTGCTACCTATAGAGACACAGTAAAACTGGAACAAAACCAGCAAAGGCACAGCCACAGAAGCACTTGACCAAGCTGCCCAGTTATGCGTGCCCTTGAAGGTCAGAAACAGCTCACAGAGAAGGAAGGGGGAGTTTTGCAGAGTCTTTCCAAGGACCACTGTCGCCTGGAAGCAGGCGTCTGGTGATGTGGGTGGAGCATAGTCAAGAACCAGGTGGGTACCTCTTCAAAAACCCCTGAGAGTGGAGCTCAAAGAGACCAGTGGAAGAAGCTAAGGAAAACCCTGAAAAGATAGCTACCAATATAACCAGCACTGCTCATATCCAAAGCACATAGGAACTGCAATAAACAGCAAAGACCTGGGTAGGGAGTAGGGTTAAATAGCTCACCTTATGCTGAAGGAACTGATCAGGTGTTGATTACCTCCCAATCCTTCCCAGACACCCACTCCCTAACTTGCATAGCAGAATGAAAATAATCCCATCACGGCCTAGTACCAAACACAGCAGCATCCTACGTTGCCTGGCAACTGGGGAGCACAGTGTCCCATGTTCCTTGGGCAATGATATCCATGGGAGATATGGCATCCCACATTCCCACACATCCATCTACTCCAGAACGCAACTTTCCAAGAGATTGGAACATTTTCCCTGTGCTAGTGGTAGCTAGTGGTAGCTCTGCCTTCAGAGTCAGGACAATGGCGGCGTTTGTGACCTCAGCAGCATCAAACCGGACCTGAACCATTCCCAGGAAGGTACACAGAACCATAATTCCTAACAATTATTAGCTTTTGTGTGGGTACTGTGGCCAAAAGCATCTGCATAATCTGAAGCCGTCTCTGTATGAGTAGGGTGATTTCCCTCTACCTTTGGGGCCACGCCTAATGCTCATTAAAGGATTTAACTACTTATTCCACTTAAAGAACCTCTAAATTGTCATGGATGGTTATTTTGTCTCATAATATCAACTGCTGAATCAGTTGAGAAGTGGTTAATTTTCTTGACTGCTGCCTTCCTTGGATGTGGTAAATGTTTCTCAAACTGCCTCTCTAGAATAGAACCCTAATTTTCTGTTAACATGTGTACTCTGCAACCTCTCTTGTGATGGCTTTGATATTGGATAGCTGATAGGGCCCCCCTTTCCTTCACTTTGTGCTCCACCGAGTACCCTCCTAGTCATGACCCCAGTTCAAACAAACAGGAAAATAGAAATGGAGTACAATTCCATTATCCCTAGCTGAAGTATTCAGGTGTGGTTGCCTGCTTGGAACACTAAATTTCTCAATGGAAACACTTGGGGCCCCCGGGACCCTAAAGCAAAAGCATTAGAGAGGCGTTCCAAGGCAAAGGGGCTGGGACTGGTGGTAGCAAGCCTCCCAGCAGACTGCCAGTTGTATCCAGAATCAAACTGAGAGCAAACTGCAGTTACTCTACTGTACGCTAGTGAAGATAAAAGTTTGGCTCTGTGGGTGACATTTGTAAACTGCTTTTGTAGGGGTACTCTGTGGGTGACATTTTTAACTGGACTGCTGGTAGCAACCCTGACTGCGGACCGCCAGCTCAATCCACGATCATAATAACAAATTTTCATCTGTGGCATTTATCCGCTATCTCTCTGATAACGCTCTTCTCGACCCTGTCCAATCCAGTTTCCGCTCCTTACACTCTACTGAAACTGCCCTCACTAAAGTCTCTGTGACAATTAGGAGCAGGTTATGTCCGAGAGTGGACCCTCTGGATCGCGGATCTGGAGCCCCTGGGGCGAGCACGCCAGGTGAAGACCGACCCCTATACAGGGATCGTTAGGGGCAGGACCACAGGGGGCAGAAGCGTGACAGCCAGAACCAAGAGGGGCGGCTCAGAGAACGTTTCAGAGCAAGGAAGGCGTCTTCAGCTTCGGGGGACCAGCTGTTTGACTTTGTCCCTATACATGTCAGGGCTGTGATGGGTTTGGTGACTGTGGAAAAATGAGGCACAAATTGTCGGTAATAGTTAGCGAATCCGAGGAAACGCTGGATGGCTTTTACACCAACGGGACGAGGCCACTTGAGTACTGCAGAGAGTTTCTCTGGATCCATCTTCAGGCCGGAATCTGTGACGATATATCCCAAGAAGGGTAACGATGTTTGCTCAAAGAGGCATTTTTCGATTTTGGCGTAGAGTTGATTCTCTCGAAGCCGATGCAGGACCATGCGCACGCTCCTCCGATGAGAGGGCAGATTGGGCGAGAAGATAAGAATATCATCTAAGTACACCACCACGCAGGAGTATAGTAGATCCCGGAACACCTCGTTAACGAATTCCTGAAACACAGCCGGAGCATTGCAGAGACCAAAAGGCATGACTAGATACTCATAATGCCCATCATGGGTATTGAAGGCCGTTTTCCACTCATCCCCCACGCGGATCCGGATCAGATTGTAGGCTCCTCGCAGATCCAACTTTGTGAAGATCCGGGCCCCTCTCAACTGGTCGAAGAGTTCTGGAATCAGCGAGAGCGGATATCGATTCTTAACGGTGATGATGTTCAGGCCCCGGTAATCTATGCATGGTCCCATCCTTTTTCCGGACAAAGAAAAAACCTGCACCGGCAGGGGATGAGGATTTCCGAATAAACCCCTTGGCCAGGTTTTCTTGTATGTACACTGTCATAGCCGTGGTGTCTGCTGGGGAGAGAGGATACGTTCTTCCTCTGGGGGGAACAGCTCCAGGAATCAGGTCGATAGGGCAGTCATAGGACCGATGTGGCGGTAGAGACTCCGCTTCCTTCTTGCTGAAAACATCAGCGTATGCGTGATATGGTGCAGGAAGGCCCAGGACATCGACTGGCCTAGGCAGAAAATGGGGACGAACTAGGACCCGCAGACATCGTTCATGACAGGAGTGCCCCCAATGCAAGATCTCTCCTGAGCGCCAGTCGATAACTGGCTCATGTAGCCTGAGCCAGGGTAGCCCTAGGAGAACAGCATGGGACAACTGAGGCAGGACGTAGAAAGCTATTCTCTCGAGGTGGAGTGCACCAATTTGCAGGTCGATTTCGGCAGTAACCGTGGTGATGAGTTCGGGTAGAGGCTTGCCATCGACGGAAGTGATTGCCCGCGGATTTCTTAGGAAGACCACCGGAATCTGGAGTTTGTCAACCTCTTCTTGGCGAATGAAATTACCTGCCATGCCCGAGTCCACATACGCCTCCACAGATCCGCGCCCCCGACCTGTAATAATCAGAGCTGAAAGGGTAAGTGGTAGAGAGGAGTTATGATCACCTAGGAGGTCCTCTCTTACCTGGCCTAGGTGGAGGCGTTTCCCGGCTTCTCAGGACAGGTGCGTACGAAGTGGTTGGCTCCACCGCAGTACAAACAGAGCCCATTTGTCATCCTCTCCCTGCGCCGTTGCTCGGAGAGCTTGATACGATCTATCTTCATGGGCTCGGGAACAGAGCTAATAGGAAGTGCGGAAGAACACGAAATAGGAGCTTGATACAACCTAAAGGGCCTTCTTTCTCTGGCCGACTCTCTGGCGCGTGCTAAAAAACGCAGATCAATACGAGTAGCCAGAGAGATGAGATCTTCCAGGGTAGTGGGAGTATCTCGCCCGGCAAGCTCGTCTTTGATTTTACTGGAAAGGCCTCTCCAGAAGGCACCCACAAGGGCTTCATTATTCCACCCCAGCTCCGAAGACAGGGTCCAAAAGCGGATGGCGTATTGCCCTACCGTAAGGGATCCCTGGCAAAGGTTAAAAAGGGCCTCTGTAGTGGAAGCTAGGCGCCCGGGTTCATCAAACACCTTGCGGAACGTCTCCAAAAAATTCTGGATACTGGAGACCACGGGATTATCCCTCTCCCATAACGGATTCACCCAAGCCAGTGCCTCTCCCTCGAGATGGGACACTATAAACGCCACTTTGGCGCAATCTGTGGGGTATTGTTGGGGCAGAAGCTCAAAGTGCAGTCTGCACTGGTTTAAAAAGCCCCTACATAACTTAGGGTCCCCGCTATACCTGGGAGGTTTTCCCAGGTGGGGATGTGGAGAAGAAACAGCGTCCCGGGCTTGGGTAGAAGCAGCCGCGGAGGACTGCAAAGCAAGCAGTCGATCGTCAACGGATGCCATATAACCCAAAATGTGAGATTGGGCATCGCGCTGCTGCACCAGCTCCTGCCGGAGGCTGGCTAAGAGAGAAGCATGCCCTGGGTCAGTGGTTTGCAGGGCGGACAGCCGGGTGTCCATGGATTTCATGAAAGACATTATCCGGGACTGATTTTCTCGTAAGAAAAGCAGCTTTTTCTGTGTAGTAGCCGTGGCACCGGCGGGGTCCATGGCCTGGTGACACTGTGACAATTAGGAGCAGGTTATGTCCGAGAGTGGACCCTCTGGATCGCGGATCTGGAGCCCCTGGGGCGAGCACGCCAGGTGAAGACCGACCCCTATACAGGGGTCATTAGGGGCAGGACCACAGGGGGCAGAAGTGCGACAGCCGGAACCAAGAGGGGCGGCTCAGGACAGCAAGGCTGAGGGAGACAGATGGAACTTAAGGAACCAGAGCAGGAGTACCTGGGCAGGGAAGTAGAAGCAATAACTACAGCAGGGAAGGTACAGAGAGACTTGCGGAGAGGAACAAACACAGCTGACAGACTGGGAGGACACTGGGGGACACACGGACAGAGCAGGGCAAGGCAGGGAAGAGGAGGCACCGGAACAGGGACAGAGGCAGAACCAACGGAAGACAGGAACGAACGGAAAGTGTAAACTACAGAGAACTGTAGTGGCCAGAAAGGTGCAGGGTTAGCACACGATCACCAGGCGCCCTCCACATAGAGAGGACGCCTGAAATATCCTAGAGGCAGGAAGTACGTCCTCCAGCCCCGCCCCTCAGCGACACCCCCCACCAGAGGAAGAGAGCGGGAGGGCGTGCGCCCGCGACTTAAGGACGGCGCGTGTGCCCGCAGCAGGGCGGAAGGCAGAGCGGGTGTGCACGTGGCCGTGCAGGTGAGGAGACGCTGCGGCGGGCACCGCCACTGAAGGGGCATCGGCGGTCACTTGGATCTCTCTGCAGCATTCGACACTGTGGATCATCAGCTCCTCCTCACTATGCTCCGCTCCATTGGCCTCAAGGACACCGTTTTCTCCTGGTTCTCCTCCTATCTCTCTGACTGCTCCTTTACTGTATCTTTTGCCAGTTCCTCCTCCTCTCACCTTCCCCTTACTGTTGGGGTTCCTCAAGGATCGGTTCTCCTTGTACACTGACCCTATTGGTCAAACAATCAGTAGATTTGGCTTCCAGTACCATCTCTATGCTGATGACACCCAATTATACGCTTCTTCTCCTGACATCACGCCAGCCTTTCTAGAAAACACCGGCGATTGTCTAACATCATGTCCTCACTATATCTGAAACTGAACCTGTCAAAGACTGAACTCCTTGTGTTTCCTCCCTCTACTAATGTACCTATACCCAACATTGCCATCTCTGTGTGTGGCTCCACTATTACTCCCCAGCGACATGCCCGCTGTCTTGGGGTCATACTTGATTCCGAGCTTTCCTTTGCCCCCCCACATTCGATCACTGGCTCGCTCTTGTCATCTGCACCTCAAAAACATTTATAGAATTTGACCTTTTCTTACTTTTGAGTCTGCAAAAACTCTTACTGTTTCTCTTATTCATTCTCGTCTCGACTATTGTAACTCTCTTCTAATCGGTCTCCCTCTTACCAAACTGTCCCCTCTCCAATGTGTCTTAAATGCTGCAGCCAGGATCATATTCCTCACCAATCGTTACATCGATGCCTCTACCATGTGCCAGTCATTACACTGGATATCCATCCACTCCAGAATTCAGTATAAACTTATTACCCTCACCCACAAAGCCCTCCATGGCTCAGCACCACCCTACATCTCCTCCCTTGTTTCAGTACACCACCCTACCCGCGCTCACCATTCTGCTGATGACCTGAGGTTAGCATCCTCAATAATCAGAACCTCCCACTCCCATCTCCAAGACTTTACACGTGCTGCACCAATTCTTTGGAATGCACTTCCCAGGTCAATACGATTAGTCCCCAATCCCCACAATTTTAAGCGTGCCCTGAAAACTCATTTATTCAGACTGGCCTATCGCCTCAACACATTCACCTAATCTATCCCTTTGTGGCAAAGCCAAAAGTTTTACCATAACCAGGTTCCCCGCATCATGTTCACACATGCTTTATGTATCCATTAGCCCTCTGTGTCTGTACTGTTACACACTTAACATTATGGCTGGTCCATACCATCAGGGCAACTGTTACCACCCACCTTTCGTGTCTACCTCTTTCCTCCTAGATTGTAAGCTTGCGAGCAGGGCCCTCATTCCTCTTGGTATCTGTTATGATCTTTGTGATTATTGTTATGCTGTAATGTCTATTGTCTGTACAAATCCCCTCTGAAATGTAAAGTGCTGCAGAATATGTCGGCGCTATAGAAATAAAATTTATTATTATTATTATTATTTGTAACGTACGCTATTGGAGCAGACACTTTGGAGCTGTGGGGTACTGTGCCCCATTGTCTGGTTGTGAAATTTTTATGAGCTTTTTCAGGGAAATTTGAAAATTTGCTCTGTGGGTGAAATTTGTTAGCTTCTGTGGGATAAATGTGAAAACATGCTCTGTGGGTGAAATTTGTTATCAGCTCATGTGAGTTAAATGTGGAAACATGCTCTGTGGGTGATATTTTTAAGCTGCCTCGGTGGGGGTATTCTGCCCCATGCTCTGTAGGTGAAATTTTTAACTTGACTGGCAGTTGCAAGCCTCAGTATTTGTGAAGGCACTATTAACATTTTTATGTTATTAATTTACTTCCTGTTTTACCATGATTGCTATTGTGACAGAACCCCTTTAAGTCATTTCCCTATCCATATTTGTTTGAAGGTCAATTGTCCTGTTCGTATCCCCATTTAGCTTCCTTTTGCAGCCCCCTAGCCCTGACTGTGACCATTTTACAGCCATTTTAAAGCACCAAAGTTTGAGTCCCCAATGACTTCTTTTGGGTTAAGGTCCGGGGTCAAGTTCTAGGTCATGTTCAGACCCAAACCAAACTTTTTACTGTATATTCAGTGAGCCTGACAAACCCAAACATCTATGGGTTCACTCATCACTAACCCCATCACAACAGAGCAGAGCAGAGCAGAAGAAAAGAAGCTGCTCTGTCATCGTGATGTTAACAGAGGCTGCACAATCAGTGGCAAGAGTGGTTCATGACTGCTCTGAGACAGCAATCTCCAAGTTCATACAAGTGTTAGTAAGTTTTTTCAGTGTGGAAAAGAACTCACCTCAAAAAATAAAATTGTCCCATGGTTATTTGGACTGTGTAGGTTGAAGATTTTCCTCTAGAAGAATATTTTCGTATACACATGGACTCTAATTACAGATTGATGAAATGACCCACACAAGCTGGCTTACTGCATGAGCCCTAACCAGCATAGCATATTCAGTAGTCATGCAGCCAGAAAATAAATATGCAAAATATTCAGAAGTATTTATATGATGTATACTTTAAAAAATAATAAATAATACTGCAGATTCCAGTATAAAAATATCAAAGCACAAACAGCGTCTTCAGATTAGTTTGGATCTATAAAAAGCAGACGTAATAAACTACATCCATCTGTGACAAACCCCACATTATAAATCATATTTACCCAACTCGAAAAAATCAAACAAGTCATCATCAACCTGTTTAACCTTACATATTTGAGCCTATAACAGAATGCATGTTTCCTCCAGCTACTACTATGCCGAAAATTCAGGATTGCTTACAGATGTAAAACCTGGTTTGTTGAGCTTAGAAAACGGCGAGTTAATGAGACTGTTTGGTAACGAAAATAGCATTACATATCAAAATTTGGATTTATTTTAAGCTCTTGTCATTTACCTGGATGCTGAATTAGATCAAGGGAAAAGTAGCAATGAGGCAATTACAGGGCTAAATGAGCATTTAGTAATGCGATCCTGGACCATCTGCACATGGTTTCCTTTTACTAGGGAAAAAAGAAGAGACTACAATTGCCATGCGTTATCACTGTCTCACAGCTGTCTCTATATTATTTATTTCTTTCTGTTTGTATAGAGCCATCATACTCTGTAGCTTTGTTCATAACTCATTAAAGAGAATATGTTAGCATCAAATGACTATTCAAGGCATGCACATGTACTCCATGCACCCGCCGTATGGTCAAGCAGTTTAGTGCACCTTAAAACCTTCTCTCACTTTCTCTGGCTCCTGTAATGCCACAGTTGACAGACCAGAAAGAGGAAGAGAGAGATAAATTCAAAGCAAGAAAATTTGAAGGTGCACTTGACTGATCAGCCAGGCCAAGGTTGCTCTGAGTGTAAAGTGACCACAGTCGGTAGCAATGACTGAGCCACTGCTTCACGTGGCCCAGCACTTTACTGGAAACTTGTGTCCCTGTCCCGATGTATTGATTAGTGTTAGTTAGAGAGTTCTCTGCTGGCCAGAGTGAACTCTCTCCCCCTGTCAAAAAGTATAAATGCCAAGGTCGCTAGTGACTATGGGCCTCGTCACACATAATGACGCTACAACGATCCAACGAACGATACGACCAGATAAGGATCGTTGATGCATCGCTGTGTGATCGCTGGTGAGATGTCAAACTGACCAATCTCCCCAACGACACAGCAACAATATGGCGACACATAGCGACCTTTGCAACGATGTCAGCGGTCGTTGAAACCCTGTCACACTGTTTTTGTTCTGATGATGCAGTACCCGATGAGGGTGGAACTCTGTGACGTTCCAGGCACCCAGGCGTGGATTAGCGTTGCCTTTTCTGCGCCCCCTAAGCTCCGATTGGTGGTCGCTACAGCGTTCTGATTGGCGGAGCTTTTTTTCTTTGTTCCTGAACCCATGAAAAGGCAAACGTCACATTGATTCTGTTCTTTGTATACAGATCATTGTAGTGTTCTTTGTTCATAGAATCATAGAATCATAGGATCGTAGAGTTGGAAGGGACCTCCTGGGCCATCTGGTCCAACCCCCTGCTCAAAGCAGGATTCGCTAAATCATCCCATTCAGATGTCTGTCCAGCCTCTGTTTGAAGACGTCCATTGAAGGAGAACTCACCACTTCTCGTGGCAGCTTGTTCCACTCATTGATCACTCTAACTGTCAAAAAGTTTTTTCTAATATCTAATCTGTGTCTCCTCCCATTCAGTTTCATCCCATTGCTTCTAGTCTTTCCTTGTGCAAATGAGAATAAAGATGATTCTTCTACAATGTGACAGCCCTTTAGATATTTGTAGACAGCTATTAAGTCTCCTCTCAGTCTTCTCTTTTGCAAACTAAACAATCCCAGATCCTGCAACCTTTCCTCATAAGACAGGGTTTGCAGTTCCTGCCAGCGTGTATCACAGATAGCAGTAGCGTTCTTTGTTCCCGCCTGTTTCCCGGCAAGATCACAGTATTGTTCTCCGGCTGTGACTCCAGACCAATTGAATATCCTTTTATTTGTCTGCATTTATTTTTTGGACAACTATAGTGCATGGTAGGTGTATTTGGTGTCTTTCATGAGCCGTAATTTAAAGAACATTTTCTAATTTACTAAATTGATTGTTGTGAGGCATGGCGGGCGTGTCCAGTTGCGCACTTCCAAAGTTTTTTTTTCTTTTTTTTCTTAAAGATTTTAGTTTTGGTTTGAATTTGTTTTGCTTTCAAAATGTACCGTTATTGGTCTCAAATTTATTTCCATTTCATAAATTTTATTGAACAAATACAAGTTCTTGGCTTTCATTGCTCTTGAGGGCGAGGTTTTTTTTTCTATCTGTGGACGGGCAGCCATTTTCTGTGGTCTTTTTTGTGCACACCCACGTTCTCTCAAATACAGAACTGCACTTCAAAGTTTCTCATTTTACTTTATTTTTAACCGTTTTCAAACTAAGCTCACTGTATGCTATTCTTTATTTCAGATGTCTTACAATACAGAAGAGTTTATTCGTGAACTCATCGAATTGTATAGGTCTCTGCCATGCCTTTGGCAAATAAAGTCGTCTGATTATAGTAATCGCATTAAAAAACGGGAGTGTCACGTCGCCGTCAGACTCGGGGCCTGCTGTTCCGCCCTCAGCCACTAGGAGGCGACGGACTGTCATGCCGCCCTCGGGCTCGGGGCCTGCTCTCCAGGCCTCGGCCACCAGGAGGCGCCGGACTGACGTGTCGCCATCGAACTCGGGGCCTGCTGTTCCGCCCTCAGCTACTAGGAGGCGCCGTGGCTCGCGCCTGAGTGATGACGGCAACAGTGAAAGGGCTTCTGCGCAGACATCTAGTGGACGCAGACACCGCTCCTCTGTCAGTCATGAAGGGGTTGGTGCATCATCAACAGGTCTGGTCCTGGGGGCGGTCCTGATGACATCATCAGCCCGGGAGCCTGTGAGGGATGAGCTGATCCCTCAAATAACTTGGGACTGGGCTTGCAAGCCACCGGATATATTCTTGGTTCTCCTGTGTGCTACTTAGTGATTGACTTCTGTTTGACTCTGACCTCAGCCTGGATTTCTGACCCTTCTATTGCCTGATGACTTTGTACTTCTGCTACTCTCCTGGTTTGTGACCTTGGCTTGGATATTCTGACTCTGCTACTTCCTAACGATTCTGTACCTCTGCCGCCCTCCTGGTTTTTGACTCTGACCTTGGCCTGAATTTGACTCTTCTATTGCCTGCCGTTTTTCCTACTTCCTCTGATGACCGTCCTGCTCTGGCCGCTGCTCATATTCAGACAGCTACCTCCTGGGCTCTGTTGTAAATCCAGATCCCTGTATAGGGGTAAAGGGTATCAGTGTTTCTCGGGGTGTTGCCTGGCTGCAGCCCAGAACCGCAGATGGACGTTACATTATATCCGGCCTAAAATTAACTGCTTCTTGTATATATACCCAACATATACAAAAGCAGTCTCCCTGAACTTTTTTTTCCTCCTTCTGACCGAGCTGATTTTTGGCCTGAACACCTGTTGCATTGCACAGCCTGGAAGATCACTCTCATTTTCCTGGACAACTATGCGGCAGTCTGGAGTCTTCAGGGAGAGAGCTGCACCTCAGAGATCCATACTCCTGGGACGTCGGCCTCTGGGCAACTACTCTGGCTATGGTTGCCCAGGGGCTCAGGTATTGACCGCAGATGCGGCAAAAGTTTTATTACCTATTTCTCTTTCTTTTGGTCAGAAATCTCAGTGTTTGAACGCGTATGTGGATTGTGGATCTGAAGGGAATTTTATATATACTTTGGCTGCTAAAAGTCTCGGTGTACCCCTATTAAGACTTAATGCCCCTATAAAAACTACTGCTATTAATGGCACACCCATTGTCCGGGAGGGGGTTAAATTTGTTACTGACAAAATCACTATGTCTGTGGGAGAGTTGCATACCGAGTTTATGTAATTTTTTGTGATAGATAATTTATCTGCTGCAGTCATTTTGGGAATGCCATGGCTACGCCAGCACAATCAAGTCATCGACTGGCACCTAGGCGATGTTGTACGCTGGAGTTCGCACTGTCAAGATAACTGCATATCACTAGCCGTAAACCAAGTTAAAGTTAAAAACCCCCTCATACCGTTTGCTTTCAGAGACTATGAAGATGTTTTTTCTATTGTAGATTCTGAGAAGCTACCCCCCCCCACAGAGAGTATGATTGCCCTATAGACCTGATTCCAGATGCCCGTCTCCAAAAGGGAGAATATTTAATCTCTCTGGTCCAGAGCGTCAGGCCATGAATGAGTATATAGCAGATAGCTTAAAAAAAGGGTTTATTAGACCATCCATTTCACCAGTTGGAGCCGGGTTCTTCTTTGTAGAAAAGAAAGATGGTGGTCTCAGACCCTGCATTGATTACCGGGAGTTGAACGCAATCACTATAAAGAACCAGTATCCGCTTCCACTCATCCCTGATCTTTTTAATCAACTAATAGGAGCCCGTTGGTTTACTAAACTTGACCTCCGGGGGGCATACAATCTAGTCCGCATAAGAGACGGGGATGAGTGGAAAACAGCCTTCAATACCCCTCTTGGCCATTTTGAGTACTTTGTAATGCCGTTTGGACTCAGTAACGCACCTGCCGTGTTCCAGCACTTTGTAAACGATATTTTCAGGGACATTTGTGAGGTGTATGTCATTGTGTATTTAGATGACATTTTGATTTGTTCTGCTGACCCTGTGACACACGCTCAACACGTCTGTTCTGTGCTGCAGAGACTGCGAGAACACTCCTTGTTTGCTAAACTGGAGAAATGTGTTTTCTTTGCTGAGGAGGTACAGTTTTTAGGGTACATGGTTTCAGGCAAAGGCTTTCATATGGATCCTGCCAAGATCCGACCTATCAAAGCTTGGGTGCAACCCAAATCGCTAAAAGCGCTGCAGCGATTTTTAGGGTTTGCTAACTACTACCGTAAATTTATCAGGGGTTTCTCCGAAATTGCCAAACCACTCACGGATTTGACCCGAAGAAGGGCAGACGTGGCTAATTGGAACCTTGAGGCAATTCAGGCTTTTGCTACGCTAAAAGAGTGCTTTGTGGCCAACCCAGTTTTGGTTCAGCCTGATCTAGAGCGCCCATTTATTGTAGACGTGGATGCCTCTGAGGTCGGAGTGGGAGCAGTGCTGTCCCAAGGCACTGCATCCCTCACTCAGCTTCGCCCATGTGCTTTTTTTTCCCGAAAATTCTCTGTCACTGAGAAAAACTACAATATAGGTAATCGGGAATTATTGGCGATCAAATGGGCCTTCGAGGAATGGCGCCACTTCCTCGAAGGCGCCAAACATAAGATCACGGTAATTACCGACCACAAAAATCTGACCTACCTGGAGTCAGCTAAAAGATTAAATCCTAGACAGGCAAGGTGGGCCTTGTTCTTTTCTAGGTTTGATTTTTTAATCACCTTTCGCCCTGGTACTAAAAATGTGAGGGCCGATGCCCTCTCTCGCAGTTTTTGCCCCTCACAAGCCGAGGACTGTGAGCCAGTCCTGATATTGGCCAACGGGATCATTGTGTCAGCAGTATCTCTGGACCTTCTGGAGGAGATCCGTAGCTCCCCAGAACAGGCTCCTGACACTACGCCCCCCAAAAAATTGTTCTTCCTGGCTACGTTTCGCATGCAAGTTCTTAAAGAGTCACATGACTCTGTTCTGGCAGGCCATCCTGGTCTTAATAATACCACCCGACTGGTAACTAGAAACTTTTGGTGGCCGACGGTGGTTAAGTACTGTAAAGAATATGTGTTAGCGTGTGAAGTATGTGCCCGCGCCAAATCCTACCATAATCGCCCTGCCGGCTGGCTCCAGTCCTTGCCCACCCCTGAGAGTCCATGGACCCACATCTCCATGGACTTCATTACGGACCTGCCGCCCTCAGATGGGAAAACGTGTATCTGGGTGGTGGTGGACAGGTTCAGCAAACAATGTCACTTTGTCCCCCTGTCTGGGTTACCTAACTCAGAAACCTTGAGTAAACTTTTTATTGTGCATGTTGTACGCCTGCACGGTGCTCCAGTGAATATTGTGTCCGACAGAGGTACCCAGTTCATCTCAAAATTCTGGAGAGCTTTCTGCAAACGCATTGGGATTGAACTGTCCTTCTCCTCTGCCTACCACTCCGAGACCAATGGTCAAACCGAACGTACCAACCAAGCACTGGAGCAATACCTCCGCTGTTATGTGTCAGAACATCAGTCTGATTGGGTGGAACATCTGCCACTAGCTGAGTTTGCCCTAAATAATCGTTACCAGGACTCCATTAAGACTACCCCATTTTTCTGCAGCCATGGACTGCATCCGCAGTTTGGTTCGTTCTCGGCCAGGATGTCAGAGCTCCCCGGGGTAGAGGGAAATATACATCGTTTAAAAATGATTTGGTCTGAGGTAAACTCAAACTTGAAAGGGGCCCAGGTTAGACAGGCTTCGGCTGCGAATAGGCGATGATCTAAGGGGCCACACCTGGGAGTTGGAGACAAGGTTTGGCTCTCTACCAAAAACATCAAACTTAAAGTGCCGTCTGCCAAACTGGGTCCCAGATTTATTGGTCCATATGAAATCATAGAAGTAGTTAACCCTGTAGCTTTCCGTTTAAAACTTCCACAGTCTTTTAAGTTGCCCAATGTGTTCCACAAGTCCCTCCTCAAGCTATCCTCCTCCTGTTTCGGTCAGAGGGTCCCTGGAGTATGAAGTCCAGGGTATCCTTGACTCCCGCCTTGTGAGAGGCTCCATACAGTATCTTGTACACTGGAGGGGCTACGGCCCGGAGGAGAGGTCCTGGGTCCCCGCAAGGAACATCCATGCCAAGGCATTAATTAGGAGATTTCATCTCCTTCACCCAGACAAACCGGGTTTTGAGGGTCCGGAGGCCCCTCCTGGAGAGGGGGGTACTGTCACGTCGCCGTCAGACTCGGGGCCTGCTGTTCCGCCCTCAGCCACCAGGAGGCGCCGGACTGACATGTCGCCGTCGAACTCGGGGCCTGCTGTTCCGGCCTCAGCCACTAGGAGGCGATGGACTGTCACGCCGCCCTCGGGCTCGGGGCCTGCTCTCCAGGCCTCGGCCACCAGGAGGCGCCGGACTGACGTGTCGCCATCGAACTCGGGGCCTGCTGTTCCGCCCTCAGCTACTAGGAGGTGCCGTGGCTCGCGCCTGAGTGATGGCGGCAACAGTGAAAGGGCTTCTGGGCAGACATCTAGTGGGCGCAGACTCCGCTCCTCTGTCAGTCATGAAGGGGTTGGTGCATCATCATCAGGTCTGGTCCTGGGGGCGGTCCTGATGACATCATCAGCCCGGAAGCCTGTGAGGGATGACCTGATCCCTCAAATACCATGGGGCTGGTCTTGCAAGCCGCCGGATATATTCTGGGTTCCCCTGTGTGCTACTTAGTGATTGACTTCTGTTTGACTCTGACCTCAGCCTGGATTTCTGACCCTTCTATTGCCTGACGACTTTGTACTTCTGCTACTCTCCTGGTTTGTGACCTTGGCTTGGATATTCTGACTCTGCTACTTCCTAATGATTCTGTACCTCTGCCGCCCTCCTGGTTTTTGACTCTGACCTTGGCCTGAATTTGACTCTACTATTACCTGCCGTTTTTCCTACTTCCTCTGACGACCGTTCTGCTCTGGCCGCTGCTCATATTCAGACAGCTACCTCCTGGGCTCTGTTGTAAATCCAGATCCCTGTATAGGGGTAAAGGGTATCAGTGTTTCTCGGGGTGTTGCCTGGTTGCAGCCAAGAACCGCAGACGGACGTTACAGGGAGGCATACCAGAAGATGATAGACCTCTTCCAGCGGCATAATCCGGACGAGAAGGTGGATGAAGGTGTAGTTCGGAAAAAAATCCAAGGTCTACGCACTGTCTATAAAAAGGAGCTAAACAAAGTGGAGAAGTCAAGGAAGTCTGGTGCCGGCACTGACAAGGTTTTTGTGCCTTCCTTATGGTACTATGACTTACTTGGCTTCACCCGTGACCAGGAGATACCACGGGCAACAGTCTCATCGGTTCGTCAGACCTTGGATGAAGACCCTGTGATCTACCATAATCAAGATTCCCCGGATGCAGATGTAAGTACCTTCTTTGATTTCCAAAATATAGCAATTTAAATTAGTGTGTGCATTCGTATCGTTTAATTGAAAAAAGTAACAATGGTTTAACCTGTTTGATTCTGCAGTTTTCACACATTTTCCCTGCCAGTTCAGATAAGTACACCAATAAGTAATTATGTAGTGTACTGCATGATGTACTGAGATAATTTTTGGGTTTTCTTTAATCATTATTTTCTTTTTCTGCAGCTCCATCAGCAAGAACTTGGGACTCCAACAACTGCTGACCATACTGAGAACAGTATGGAGGACCCTTCTGAGGGTTCTAGTCAAGACCCACCGCCCTCTACTGTACCTCGACGACACCCACTTTCCAGAAAAAGAAAGTCAGCCGTGCAGCCATCGCCTGACCTCCTATGTTTGGCGAATCAAATAATGGCTATTCAGGCCAAGAACACCATGGACACCTTTGCACAATTTACGGCGGATAGACTGGGAAAGCTGGATGTGCGACAAAGGAAACATGCAGAAAGGGTCATCTTTGAAACATTGAGTAAAGCCAAAGAAGGACAACTGGATGACTCTTCTATTGTCCGAAATGTGCTCGACCATGATCAATCTGAACACACATGGACACAAATGCCGCAGCCACTGCGGAGCATGCCTGTTCGTAGGTTTGTTCCCCCTCAAAACCATGGATTACCCCCCCACAGTATTCCGATTTTTCCCAATCTTTTTTAACACAAATGTCTTCTCCGCCCAGGCGTGGTTATTCTACTGAAGAGTTCCAGTACCAGGAATTATAGCACCGTTATACTATATGTTTTTATTTGTTTTGCAATATTTAACATTCATAGTTATGTTTTATTTTTAATATTTATTGCTATTTAAATAAAAAAAAATTTCTTATAACTTGAATTCAGCATCTGCTTATTGCCATGACAACCAGGTGTGGTAATGGGGTTGGTTTGGTGCATGTATATTAATGCGTACATGTTATAGATGATAGTACATCGAATGGATGTGGAAAATCAGGGGCTTGAAACTGGGGAGAGTAAAATGGCCTGCACATCAAAATTATGAAAAGATTGGCACAGAGGACCCTGATCATGTGACCCCCCCTCACTCCTCCCTCCCCCTCCTGTGACCTCATCCCAGGTCCTTCGGCCTGCCTTGGTGAAACAGCATAACAAAACATTTAAAAAATAAATAAAATACCATACAACAAAAGAGCGGATAACAAGTAAACCCTTTTTTTTAATTTTGGGCTAAAACATAGGCCTGAAATGTTAACCAAACTAAAAGTTTTTAAGGAAGAAAACAAAAAAAAATTTTTTGTTGCGGCTGCCGCCTTCTTCTTGTGCAGCCAATGAATGCATCAGCAGGGCTCTGTGTCTGTGTAATGCCTCAATGGCTCTGTCCAATGAGGCCACAAGTTCAGCAGTAGAGGGGTTTTCTGAAAGTAAAACGAATACTTTTAATATTAAATTATGTACAATCATTAAATAAATATGCAAAGTGTTTGTTATGTCACACGGCCCTGTGCTTCCACTTCACCTTGAGTAGATGCTGCGTCAGCGGGTGGGGATGGGCTTATGGACCATCCCAAGCCCCTTGCATCCTCGGGCTGTGGGGTGGCTGTTGAGTCCCGGTCTTCATTACCGTTGTCCTCTTGCTCCGGGTCTGCAGGTGTGGGAGGAAAGAAAAACCCCATTATGTTCAAGACGATAGTAAACAGAATGCCGAACAACAATGCAAACTTTATTTCATTATTTTAGCTGGCAGGGAGTGTAGGACATAAATGGGCACCTACAGTGCCCATTTCAATGCCAACAACATCAATTCTTAATACTTAAAATTGTCAACCTTAATTTACTGTATAATAATAATTGCGCATTTCAAACTGGTGTTTTTTTGGCTAAAATTGGGGGGTGTAGGGCTGGATCCAGTTTTGTGTGTGCCCCGGCTCCAGTATAGGAGGGGGCTCATGGATGTTGCTCCAGTGTCTGATCTGCCCCATTTTTAATTGCTCCAGTATATGAAGGGGCTCATGGATGGTGCTACACTGTCACATGTCCCCCATTATCAATGCTCCATTATATGAAGGGGCTCATGGATGGTGCTACACTGTCTCTTGTCCCCCCTTAACAATGCTCCAGTATATGAAGGGGCTCCTGGATGGTGTCCATACCAATTTTTTTTTTTTTTTTTTTTTTTTATATTTAACGAAATTAAACATATATGTCACTTATATCAGACTAGTGGTGTGGGTGCTGATGTAGGCGAACTTATGACGTCTAGATATTACAACACTCACCGTGATGAGATGCTGCGCTCTGTGAGCGTATGTTGGCAATGCGTCCCCGCGATCTATAACGCAGATCAGCCATTTTCTTGCGTATCTGCGTGGTGCTGCGGTGGATGCCAAACTGTGTTGCCAGGCCACGCTTTATCCTGCACAACACAGCCTGCTTGTGCAGAACTGGGTGTTCATACACTTGTGCACACTCATAATCGTGTGCCTCCATCTCCTCTATGAGGTAACGCACCTCAGTCTCCCCCCACGGTGATGCACGTCGCCTGACCGCCATTTTACCTCTTATGTTGAAGTACTAGGCCGCAGCAGCGTTCTTAGACACACCCACGACGCTTCTGCTCCGCCCACTGCAGTTGACGAGCGGTGGCAAATATTGAACGCTAATGCATTCTCAAAGCAACTACCTCAACAGACGCACATCGTTTCTGTGATGCAATTGCGTCCTGCAATAGAGGCTTCCTCAATATGTCAAAATATCTTTGCCTACATGAATGTCTGAATGTTGGATCATGTTTATGTGAGTGAGTGTATATGTCCGTCTGTATATGTGTGTAGATGTGTATGTATAGGAATATGGATTCACAGAGACAGCCGTGAACAAAATTTACCATTGTACCAAGTTTACAGTTGAACACTGCCTCATGATACAGATCCTCAACTAATTTGGTCTTTAAAAACGGCACCCTTTTCCAATATGCACATTCTGCATGTCCCACTCCCACACTTCCACCTACCCCAAATATTCATAAACTATACAGCTGGCCTGGGATGACACCCAAAAGTCCTATGGATTCCAGTTCCAAGTATATGCCAACCTTACAAAGAGAAACAAAGAAAAACCAAGTTTTTGTGACTTTTAAAAAACAAGTTTATTACACAAAGATTTTGAAAACAGTAAACATTACTGAAGAAAAACATAGTTGTAATAAAAAAAATTAGATTATACACATATTTACAAAAAACAAAATAATGAAAAGTGGATATCGCATTTAGTGGACTATAAATTCTGTTGCTGCAAATTAACAGCATCGGGTCCATTAAAATAAGCACAGTAATTGTCTCTGCAGGTCTTCGCATCCTGTGTACTTCTTCCGGGTCCCAAAGGCCGAAGGCCAGCTATCGGGTGTTCGTTTGCCCACCATTCGCCAAGCTGAACTTCTCCGCTCTGGTTAACAGAGTCAACAAAGCTGGGCGGACAATATGAATTTGAATCCCGGCGGTGAAGGAAATTGTGAAGCAGACAACATGTTAAAACTACCGAGTCAATTGAGTCAAGTTTTAGGTTGATGGGTGTGTGCAGAACCTGAAAGCGATTTGCTATTATCCCAAAGGCATTCTCCACAAAGCGACGTGCCCTTGATAACCGGTAATTATAAATTCTCCGTTCTGGTGTGAGAGTTTTTTGAGGGAACGGTTTCATAAGATTGGGATGAAGCGGGAAGGCCTCAAGGTGGAGTTCAGAGTTATACAAACGCTCTCCAAAATAAGTATTCTCCAAAACCCCACAGTCAGAAACCCTTCCATTCATTCCAACGTCAACATAAATAAATTCGTAGTTGGCGTTCACAAGGTCCATCAGTATGATGATAAAATAGCCCTTGTAGTTGAAAAAATATGATCTGCTGTTAGGGGGTTGAGTAATGCAGACATGTTTTCCGTCCAAAGCCCCACCACAGTTTGGGAACTGCCACAAAAGATCAAAATCATTGGCGATCTTGCTCCATTCCGCCTCCGTGGTGGGAACCTCAATGTAGCTGCGAAGACAACTAAAAATCGCCTTGCCCTGTTCCCGAATGAGAATGCTCAGCAGCGGCCTGGAAATGGCAGAAGAAAAATAGAAATCTTGCAAGGAGCGTCTGGTGGCCAGGTAGCGTAGCGTGACTGTCAATCTCTCATCTGCTGGGATGACAGCACGCATCACTGTATCCTTGCGTTCGATAAGTGGGGTAATTTTGTCCAGCAAAAATGCGAATGATTCCTCTGACATCCACAGATATTTGCGGAAATCATGCAGATTTTTTTCCTGAAGCTCTTTCACCAACTGCATGTGGGACAATTAGGCCAACCAACTCTGCAGCCAATCTCTTGTCCACATGCGACACTTTGTTTTTGAATGCCTCTCCTGCATCCGAGATTCTTCTTGCCGCCGATGTTCCTTAACAAGTAATGCGGCAACCACGACAGCACACTCTGCATTATTCATGATGGTGCAAACTGAAACAAAACAAAAAAAATACATTACTTGTTTTGTTGGGGGTTGGGTGTGGGCACACATGACCACCTAAAATGGCTGACCAGGTATTAAACATATGCACAGACAAAGAAACCACACCCTTGGTAACTGTTCTAAAAAGTTGTGAAAATGGAAACGCAGTAGAGACCACTAATGATACCTACTGTGACCAGGAGAACCGTTGATGAACAAATCTCAGTGTGGAATCGCAGATAGAGAACGGTAGATCTGTGACCAGCAAGAAGGTGCAAACTGATAAAAAAAAAAAGATACATTAGTTGTTTTGTTGGGTGCAGACCAGGCAAGCATACGCACAGACAAAGAAACCACACCCTCCCTTCAAAAAGAGCTATGAAAGCTCATAATTGGTACTGTTATTGGAACTATAAAGTTGTGAAAATGGAAACGCTATTAAGACCCCAAATGATACCTATAAGGATTGGGAGATCCGTTGATGAATTGATGTAGCAGTGTGGAATCGCAGCCAGAGAACTGTACTCGATGTGTGACCAGCAAGAACGGACAAAGAACAAAAATACTGCTATGCTGCCTTCTTCACGGGGTCAGGAACAATGAAGAAAAGCGCCACTGTGTTACATTCTTTAAGGACCAGGGCGCCAATCAGAACGTAGTAGCGACCACCAATCGGAGCTGAGGGGCGCAGAAAAGGCACCGCTTAAACACGCCTATTGTTTCTCGTTTCAGGTCGCCAGCGAGGTCGTTGGTTTGGTGTCAAACAGAATGATGCAAGCAACCCAGCAGGGCCTCAACGACCAAAAAAATGTCCAGACTATTCTGAAAGACCAGCGATCTCACAGCGGGGGACTGGTCGCTGCTACATGTCACACGTAGCGAGATCGCTTGTAAGGTCGCTGTTACGTCACAAAACTTGTGACTCAGCAGCGATCTCTCTAGCGATCTCGCTGTGTGTGATGGGGCTTATGTATTACACAGTATGACAAACATGCATGAATACTCTGTTGTAAAATATATGTAACAGTAAGCAGCAAGTGCTAGTAAAAGATGTTAACAAAACCAGGGTATTTAGTTGATACTTTTTTGCAAAATGTACGCTAAGCCACTCATGGTAACCCTTTTCGGAGCAGTCCTATCAAATATATTTAAAACCTGATCATGTGAACAATACCTTCATGAGCAGGGTTCAGAAAGGTGCTGCCCGGTATGGGCACACTGGGCAAAATGGCTTTTTATGTGCGTGTCCCAAAAGAGAGAGGCGGAGATCTCCCAAAGCTTGCATAAGCAAGAAATCAATAGATTCAGAACACATGAGACACGCACAAAAATGAACAGGTCAGTAAGACCCTGTTCACACCACCCAAAGACTAAGACACAGAAAGAACACACAGTATGACAAATGTGCATGAATACTCTGTTGTAAAATATATGTAACAGTAAGCAGCAAGTGCTAGTGCCACTGTTCTCGGTTTACTCGGCGAGCACTGAGCATTTCTGGGATTACTTGGCAGTAACTGGGGTCTCCACCCAGCTTTTTTGGCGGACTTTACAGAACCAATCACGTTGCAGGGATTGTGTGCCAGGCAATGAAATGCCCAGCCATCTTTGTTGTGGCCGTACAGTGATTGGCTGGCTGTACAGCATCATCAGGGGTATAAGAGACCGGACGCCGCCCTGCTTCCGCATTCATCTCCGGATTGAGATAGTGTAGGGAGAGCTGCTGCCTTGATAGGGTGAGAATTGGGGATTTATTAGTGAGTGTGGGGTCTACCATCCTAAACAACTCAAATCCAGCTAAACCAACAGTAGTTCTAAGGACTAATTCCGGAGTATATAGGTTCCAGTGTTTAGCAGGCAGGGTAGTGTACGTCGCTGATTACAAGCACTGTATGTGTGTATATACATATTATCATTGCATACATCAAGAGGGTCCTGTGTTCTGGTGCTGCTACCTGTGGGATATATTGGCCATATATACCTAGCCCCAGGTGTAATTGGCTTTGAAAATTTTTTGGGCCAGGGCTAATAGGGCTTTTTTTTATTGCAAAGCAATCCAGAGCCCTTTTATTTCTCTATTTGCTTTTTGACAGTGCACAATACAGCCAGATCCTTTTCCTAGCACAGTGTGAAAATCCAGCAATTTTAAAGGGGCCCAAACATCCCTTTTGAGTGTTCAGAGAAATATTTATTTTTTATGTGGTACGGTTGAGTTTTTTTGAGTGTCTTACACAATTTCTTGACACTATTTTTCTGAACCCCCCACAAAATACAGACAGGCCACATATTTTACAGTGTGGTATATCTGTGACATGCCTCATCCATCCATCTGCTAAAAATTTTGGTCTTTTTAGCCCTAAATTCATTTTTTTTGCTGTCTGGCACTGTACTTTTATACAGCACTATTTAGTCAAAAAATAAAAAAAACAGGCAACACATTTTTCGGTGGTGTATCTGCGTGCCAGCTTATATCTCTGTGTGCTCAAAGTTTGGCCAGTTTATGGCTGTTTTCTTTGTTTGGGGTGTCACTGGACTTATATACAGCATTATTTACAACCCAAAAATAAAAAAAATAAAAAATTGTTGTAGTGGTATCTCCATGCCAGCTCATATCTATGCGTGCTCAAAGTTTGGCCAGTTTATGGCTGATTTCTTTTTGGTCCTGGGTTTCACTAGCCTTAGATACAGCAGTATTTACCCCCAAAATTTAAAAAATACAGACTACACATTTTTTGGTGTGGTATCTGCGTGCCAGCTCATATCTGGGTGTGCTCAAAGTTTGGCCAGTTTACAGTTGTTTTCTTTTTTGGTCCAGGGTGTCACTGAAATACAGCAGTATTTAGCCAAAAAAATGTAAAAAATACAGGCCACACATTTTTTGGTGTGGTATCTGCATGCCAGCTCATATCTGTGTGTGCTCAAATTTTGGCCAGTTTATGGCTGTTTTCTTTTTTGGTCTGGGGTGTCACTGGACTTATATACAGCAGTATTTACCCCCAAATTTAAAAAAATACAGGCCACACATTTTTCGGTGTGGTATCTGCATGCCAACTCATATCTGTGTGTGCTCAAATTTTGGCCAGTTTACGGTTGTTTTCTTTTTAGGTCCTGGGTGTCACTGGACTTATATACAGCAGTATTTAGCCAAAAAAATATAAAAATACAGGCCACACATTTTTCGGTGTGGTATCTGCCTGCCAACTCATATCTGTGTGTGCTCAAAGTTTGAGGGCAGAGCAGAGTACTGCAGTGCGCAGGCGCCGAGAAAGGTCAGAAAAGTCAACAGGGCAGAGAAGTATGCCTGCGCCGGTGCAGCGACGGGAAGCAAAGAAGAAGACATCAAAGCTAGAAGATGGGAGGACCCTGACCACAACACCCATCGGACCGGGACCAGACCGCCCCCCCTGGTAAGTATAATCTAACTCGTTTTTCTTATCTTTCAGGTTACATTGGGGGCTTATCTACAGCATTACAGAATGCTGTTGTTAGGAACGGTGGAACGCACTAAATAAAAATAATAATAAAGTGCGTTCGCCGCTCGGGGTCCACCGTGCAGTAGGTGATATAACCACTGCTAAGTGGTGGCAGGAGCAATATGGCGGTAATGTGCACAGGGTTAAACATCACCCAGGTGCGCAGAGCAATCTCTGGTAAATCACAGAGATGCCAAATAAACACAAAAACACAGACTGAGCCTGTTGAGGTCACAGTACTCAGAGAAAAATACACACAGTATGACAGGAGTCACAGGAGTAGCCCAAGGCGGCACTACGTCTGTCTAGACCTACCGTGTGTGCGGCGTCGCAACTGCGGAAGCTAAGGTGAGCTGCTACTGCAGCACGGCATGGACACTGCCGCTAAACGACAAGGCTATGATGCAAGCGCAATGTCGGACGCTAGCAGCTGTGGATGTTGTAGCAGAGGAGCGCTGGCACTGATTCTAACTCAGTCCCTGACCACATATGTAATATCAGAGGGAAGGGGTTTTATAATGAGTCATTCACCAGAATCATACATCCGTCCTCATACACACAGCAGCAAGTAAGTCTATACTAGCGCATGGCGGAACAGCCATGCATGCCTTTTATAGCAGCTGGGACCATCTGCAAGCCTCCAGATCTCTGAGATGGACCAATGAGATCTGGAGCGGGACCTGAGCACATGACTCCCGATCTTCAATGGGAGTTCGTCCCATGAGCATGCTCAGTAGGAGGGCAGAAGGTAGCCTCAGGAGAGATTTGCTGCAAGGCAATCTCCTCTGCAGTAGATAAAGAGCAGGAGACTGCAGAATGTGAGGGTCTGGATCCCTGCGGAGTAAACACAGAAATCCAACGCCTAACATTACCCCCCCTTCTAGGGCCCCCTCCTCCCTGAGCCTTCTTATCCACCAACTTGTGCCCATCAGAGATATAGGCCTCAGACTTGTCCGAAGGCAAGTCTGATGTCCCGGTAGGTGACAGAGAGATCCGGGACAAGTGGAAAGCGTCAGGGGCGAGAAGATCGCCAGGTTTGAGAAGGGACCCGTGGGAGACAACAGGAGCAGAAGTTAAAGTGGAACACCACCGTGTGACAGCAGGCGTCTCCACCCTTCGTTTAAGGAGGCTATTCTGAGCACAAAAGGCACAGGCCCAAATATATTTTTTAACATCCCGAGCCCTGTGCGGCCACCAGTAAGACCCTGCCAGGAGTTTTGTGTCTACATATAGCCCCAGTGACCACCCCTCCTGGACTCGTGTGCCCACACGAGCACCTTCGGCCGAAGGCGGGGAGGAACAAAGGTCTTGCCCGGCGGCACAGAATTTGGCAGTTGCGGGGCGCTGTTGTTCTGAGACACAGCGTGTTGACAAGTATAACCACAACTCGAGTCTTGTGCCTGGAGAACGGCGCGAGACACCTCCATGGGCTCTGGGGGTGGAACCTCTGGCTCGGGTAGTTCCAGAGGCTCAAAAAAAAAATGGGAGCCGAGGTAACCTTCCGTTTGGATTGAGCACGGTCCATACCGTGCTCCAAAAAACGGAGGTCAATGCGGGTGGAAATGGCAATCAGCTCTTCCAAACTTGCAGGAACCTCTCTGGTAGAGAGAGCATCTTTAACATGCTCCGCCAAACCTCTCCAAAACACAGGGATGAGGGCTTTATCGGACCACTCCAGCTTGGAAGCCAGTGTCCGAAAACGGACGGCATACTTACTAACCGAGAGAGAACCCTGAGTCAAAGCAAGAAGCTGAAGAGAGGTGTCGTGCGTGACCCGTAGACCGAGGAAGACCTGCTTAATAGCTGTAAGAAAGTGAGCAGCAGTCCAAACCTCTGGGTCTCCACGCTCCCATAATGGCGTAGCCCACTCCAACTCCTTGCTCGACAGAAGGGAAACAATAAACCCCACCTTGGCCCGTTCTGTAGGGAATCGCGCAGCCAGTAGCTCCAGCTGAATAGAGCACTGGCTGATGAAACCCCTACAGGAGGCGCCATCGCCAGAAAATTTATCGGGCAACGGGAGGCTTTTATAATGAGTCATTCACCAGAATCATACATTCGTCCTCATACACACAGCAGCAAGTAAGTCTATACTAGCGCATGGCGGAACAGCCATGCGCGCCTTTTATAGCAGCCGGGACCTTCTGAAAGCCTCCAGATCTCTGAGATGGACCAATCAGATCTGGAGTGGGACCTGAGCACATGACTCCCGATCTCCAATGGGAGATTGTCCCATGAGCATGCTCAGTAGGAGGGCAGAAGGACTTAGCCTCAGGAGAGATTTGCTGCAAGGCAATCTCCTCTGCAATCTCCTCTGCAGTAGATAAAGAGCAGGAGGCTGCAGAATGTGAGGGTCTGGATCCTGCGGAGTAAACGCAGAAATCCGACGCCTAACAGCTGTAGATAAGTCCCTGATGGTGGTGGCCGTATCTTATATGCCAAAAATAGGTGACACATTCCATTTAAAGGGACTCTATCTCTTAATAAATTAGGAGGCACATCCACAGTGGTAGTCTTAATGAATTGGGGTTATAATGTTCACACTGAGCACAAATAAATTTGGCTATTTTCTGTCTCATAGATATCTAAACAGGTACTGTACAAATCTTTCCATATGCATCAGAAACACTTCCATTGAGATCTTTAAGCTTTTCTGCCTTGTATGAACACACTCTTCACCTGACATAGGCAGACACTGCAAACGTGCCAATGTGAAGTGAACACACTCAGCAGGATTTCAAGGCATTCATCCACCATATGGACCCATTGCAAAAAAAAAATGGCAGTGGCCATTTATATAGAAAATCATGATCATTTTTGACACTATGGAATATTATTGTATACTTTAGGAAAAACTGTTTTAAATAGACACAAAAACAATTTATTAGCACATAGAATTTAGGAAATCTATGCACAGAAAAATAAGAAAATATATTAAAATTTGCACAGTCTTCAAAAGTAAGTAACTATGTGACAAATAATGTGCACATAGCCTTTGTCACATAGTTGCTAATTTTGGAAAGCTGCAAATATTAATATTTTTATGCACATAGTTACATAGTTTTCCTTTGTAGTACGTGTTAATAAATAATGTTGGTGTCTATTAAAAACACAATTATATTTTGAATATACTTCAATATTAATAGTTAGAAATGTGGATTGCGTTTTGGCATCATCCTGCTCAAACCATTGTTCTACTCCCACTCACCAGGGGATTGTGGAAAATTCACCATATTAATATATTTTGTGGTTTATAGTTTGCACCACAAAAATTAGGCAAGAGCTATATCCTGTTTTAAAATGAATTCCCCTGATCCTCAATGAAGCTTACTGGACGTGCAGCTGGCAGCACTGGGTGCTTTTTTATAAACCCAATTTCTTCTTTGATATGCAAGTAAAAACAAACTTAAATTCACAAAGAACACATTGGTTCCTGCTAAATGTGGAGGTCTCCAATCTGTTTACTGCTAGCTCAATCATTTTCCAATCTCTCTGGCAGCACAAAAGTTCAGGCCCAATATGTAAGAATTACAAACCAAATTTAAATCAAAATATATTTTAACATAATTTTACTTAAAGGGTTGAATAGGGGCAGACAACCCTGCGTCAAGGCGTTGAACAGTTCAGCGATCATTTAGAAGGGTCCTAGAACACCTGAAATGCGTCGATGTCGCATGTCATGTAAGCTGTACCGCTGATGCCTTGTTTTATCCTCCACAAAGCCCTTTTGTGAATAAAACTTGGTCACAGTTCATTGAGCTGGATCCCCGTGTTTTCACTAGAGGGGTAATGTATAGCTTAGGATGTGTAATTTCTAAGATTTCACAGCAAAATCTGCTCCAGATGAAATCTGATATGTCTGAGATCATTCTAAGCTAAAACTCTACTTCAACCATCGAGAAGCTAAAGCCCCAACCTTAGTGAAAATTGTTGTTAGAATTTATTGTGGGTGTTTTACAATCCGATACTGTAGGGTTATATTTTCCAATTTTTGACATTCTCCATGACCTTGCTTCACTTGTATACAGTGGCATGTTGCACTATGGGTTTCTGGTATCACTGCAGGAAAAATAGCCAACCATAGTCATTTCATGAATTCTTACATGTGTTGTTCACTAGGTCATATTTCAGGGTCTTTAAATGGTGGCAGATGTAAAGGTAAATCACTTTCATTAAACAGCAATGCGTGAATTAACAGCTCTGTGAAATGAGAGCAATCTGCTTCGTACTGTAGAAATGTACAATCCATGAAGAAGAACTGGAGTGTAATGTGTGGAATTGTGTCTTCAAGATGAATCATTGATGACATTTCCACTTATCTGAATAACTCTATTGAGTATGGTCTACCGTGGTGATAATCTGAACCACAATCTCCAACATACAGTACATTAAAATGAACATACCTCCATAGAAGGAATTGTCAGCTCATACATTTTAGATGGACAAGTATGAGAAATATTATGATACAAAAAACATTCCAACCAAACTGCTTACAGCCAGATTGTATGGGTGCAGTACCAACCCTCATGCTTGTATGTAATCAGTTTCACAACTCCATCAAAAATATATTCGCTTGTTAAAGAGTTGATGCAAGTCCAACTTTTCGCAAACATTATCACTGGAGGCAGTTGTTTTTTCTTACACATTTCCCTTCCAGTGAATACTGCAAGAAAAATGCAATATTGAGAGATGGCCATTCAATTACAAGGTGACCATGTAATGCCTGTGCACTCATGATTATGAATGGTAATTACTCCTACATAGCAGTTCTCCAGCAGACCTCACTAAATGAGGTCAATTACTCCAACAGGGTATCTAGTTGTCAAGGTGATGAAAATGATTTAATGGTAACCTGTCACTTAAAATAGCGTTATTAACATGCAGATATGGGGTTACTCTGCAGGCTAATGGTTTTCTGACACCGTGCGGTGTTGTCACTAAGAACCCCACTGCTGGGAGGAAATTAACTTTATTACTCCCAGCAGCGTTCAGCTTACAGTCTTGGAGGCGGCGCCAGCTCGGTTTCACTCACATGTGTTTAAAGAGCGGAACCGCGTCCCCGGCACTGATTGACAGCTCACTCAGCATTAGGGCCAGCTTTCAGTCAGTGCTGAGGACGAGGTTACAGCCACAGCTCTCTGTACAACGAGCAGTCCCAGAAACCGAGCTGGCACCACCCTTGTGACTGGAAGCCTAAAGCAGCTGGGAGGAATAAAGTTAGGGCTTTCAGTGCCGGTGCTGCACTCTGTCAGAATGCTTTTAACCTGGTTCCCTTAAAATCCTTTTTAGGTGATGAAATTCCTTCATGTATGTCCAAAGTGAATCCTTTCAGGACCCAAAGACTGATTCTTCATGCAATATATAAAAAGGATATGTAAACAGATCTATAGCATATCTTACTCATAGTTTTGCACTTCTTTCAGGAATCTACAAGGCAGATATGTGAATGTTTTTTTTTCCTATGGCTAATGGCCACAGTAAACAAAACATAGTTGTACATGTGCTATATAAATGTCTGATACACCTTGGCTCGAATGTTTAAGACTGGTGATCTTTACATGAGTCTGATGAAGTGTGAGTTGGAGTAATCTGCACCAAATTCATTAAAACATGTGTGCCTCTTATGAGTTTGGCACATGTTTAAGCTATCATGTGCTACCACAACAAACCTTGTGGTGAAAATTGTGATTAATTTGTTACTTGCACTCAGAAATGTTCCCCCTTAGCTAAGCTACTCTCACTTTTCAAAAATGTTGCAGAGCTGTCTGGGAATTGCATAAAAACACAAAAATTCATTGAATTTTTGCGCAATCATGAATTTCACAAGAGTTTCATGCAGTTTTACACCAGAAAGCATAAAAATGCATAGACAAAGAAGGAGGCTGGCTCAAATATTGAATTGAGATATCAGCCATTCCCTTATACACACTGATTTAGTCTTGTGCCAGCACAGGAAATGATGTACTTTATCAAGCACAGCCAGAACTGCAGTGCCTACAAAAGGATCAGGGCATCTGGAGTAATTGAACTATATTAGTAATGGATATAACTTATTTGTAAATGTTTTTGCCTATATGGGTCGCCCTCACACCCAGGGCTGTGGGGTACTCGGTACCGGGCCCGATGAGCTTCAATGGGAGATGTCACGGCAGCTGGGACCCGGCCCGTGGCCCTGCACGCCCATTGTAAAAGGGGTTGTTTCAGTGTGCTGATGGTAGTGAAAGTTTATAAGTGATTCGTGACGCCACCTGTGGTATTCGGCAATAGAGATGTAAGTCAACGCTGCAGACAGATCCTCTGGGACAGATGGTGTGGTGCAGCAGTGATGTTATAGCCTTCCACAGGCAGGGCTGTAGTCCCAGGGCAGTGTAGGTGAAGTGACACTTAGATGATGTAGTGTCAGGCACAAGGGATGTAGCGGTGCTGGGCAGGTTGGCGCAGGAATAAGTGGAGGACACCAGGGCATGTAGTTCCAAAGCTTTACTCGGTCTGTTGTGCAAACAGGTGCCCGCTTCCACGCCGTGTCCTCCGGGTTAGGGACTCAGTCAACTTCCAGGCCGGATGGAATACTCCCTCCCAACACTCCGCCAACATATGTGCCTTTTCTGAACGTCTCCTCTTATAGCGCCTTTGAGTGAAGTACTCCTAGTACTGAGTTACACTGGAGTTCCTCCTGTCAGATGTTCCTATGAACTCTACTTGTACGGCAGACAGCTGTAGACTGCTTCGGGGAATCCTTGCTATTAAGTCCCGGCTCACTAATATGTTGCTGTTGTGCCCCCAAGTCTTGTGTGGAAATAAAGTGGTCACTACTTCTATTCCTCCGGTGTCTGCTGCAGGACCATTAGTATCCGTACAACCTCGGGTACCGGGCCCCGGCCTTGCGCTTAGAACTTGAAAAGGGTTCTCCTCTAACCCTGGTCCTTGTTCTCTTATTCTCCTCACGTTCCGTGCTAATCCTTCTTTTCAATGGAGAATCAAGCTTCCTTCCTCTGTCTCTTTCCTGTGCCAGCAGACCCAGATCACTGTGGCCTGCTGCAGCACTTCCTCTTCCATCCCTCTCCCGGGGATCTTCTCTGTCTCACACTCTGTCCTTCTACATCTTCACTCACTGACTGAATGAAAGACTGACTGACTCAACTCTTCCCGCTCTTTTGGTGCGAACTAAACTCTACCCACCTCCCAGCATGTTTCGTGTTCCAAGCAGGGAGCCACCAAGGGGTGCTTTGCTATACTCCAAGCAGGGAGCCGCCGAAGGTGCTTTGCTACACTACTTTGTGGTGTGGGGTGCAGGTGTTGGAGTGTGGTCAGGTGCTTCCCCCTTACCTGGATGGTGGGGCACCACACTTCAGGAGGAGGTGCGGTACCTCTGTGGCAACTGAGCCTCAGGGGCGCCACATATACATCCCTTAACAGATTTATATTTAAATATTTACCAATAATTGTGATTGGACTTTACTTCTGCCTTCCAATGTCTGGTGCTTATATTGAGTCTGGACTTCAGTTACCGAAAATTGTAATCCAGAAAAAATGAGACAAAATATGTGACAGAACAAAAGTCATAATGACAATTACTTTAAAAAGTTAAATTTTATTGGAAACAAATCATTAAAACAATACAGTGGGTACGGAAAGTACTCAGACCCCTTTAAATTTTTCACTCTGTGTTTCATTGCAGCCATTTGGTAAATTCAAAAAAGTTATTTTTTTTTCTCTGCACCCCATGTTGACTGAAAAAAACACAAATGTAGAAATTTTTTCAAATTTATTAAAAAGAAAAAACACACTAAAATATCACATGGTGATAAGTATTCAGACCCTTTGCTCAGTATTGAGTAGACACACCCTTTTGAGCTAGTACAGCCATGAGTCTTCTTGGGAATGATGCAACAAGTCTTTCACACCTGGATTTGGGAATCCTCTGCCCTTCTTCCTTTCTGATCCTCTCCAGTTCCGTCAGGTTGGATGGTGAATGTTGGTGGACAACCATTTTCAGGTCTCTCCAGAGATGCTCAATTGGGTTTAGGTCAGGGCTCTGGCTGGGCCTGTGAAGAATGGTCACAGAGTTATTCCGAAGCCACTCCTTTGTTATTTTAGCTGTGTGCTTAGGGTCATTGTCTTGTTGGATGGTGAACCTTCAGCCGAGTCTGAGGTCCAGAACACTCTGGAAGAGGTTTTCATTCAGGATATCTCTGTACTTGGCCGCATTCATGTTTCATTCAATTGCAACCAGTTGTCCTGTCCCTGCAGCTGAAAAACACCCCATATCATGATGCTGCCACCACCATGTTTCACTATTGAGATTGCAATGGGCAGATGATGAGCAGTGCCTGGTTTTCTCCACAAATATGGCTTAGAATTATCACCAAAAAGTTCTATCTTCGTCTCATCAGAACAGAGAATCTTATTTCTCATAGTCTGGGAGTCCTTCATGTGTTTTTTAGCAAACTCTATGCCGGCTTTCATATGTCTTGCACTCAGAAGAGGCTTCCGTCAGGCCACTCTGCCATAAAGACCCGACTGGTGGAGGGCTGCAGTGATAGTTAAACTTTGTGGAACTTTCTCCTATCTTCCTACTGCATATGTGGAGCTCAGCCACAGTGATCTTGGAGTTCTTCTTTACCTCTCTCATCAAGGCTCTTCTCCCAAGATTGGTCAGTTTGGCTGGGCAGCCAGGTCTAGGAAGACTTCTGGTGTTCCCAAACTTCTTCCTTTTAAGGATTATTGAGGCCACTGTGCCCTTACGAACCTTGAGTACTTCATAAATTCTTTTGTAACCTTGGACAGATCTGTGCCTTGCCACAATTCTGTCTGTGAGCACCTTGGCCAGTTCCTTTGACCTCATGATTCTTATTTGGTCTGACATGCACTGTGAGCTGTGAGGTCTTAAGGGCCTGTCACACTAAGTGATATCGCTAGCAATATCGCAATAATGTCACTGGTTTTTGTGATATTGTAGCGATATCGCTATGTCTGATACTTACCTCTGACCGCTCCCCCGCTGGTTATCGCTGATCGTGCGAGAACATCCTGGACTGTTTCTCATCGTCAGCTTCCTGCTGGGGCTTCCTGCTGTGACAACGAGCGACGCGTGGCCGTGGCCGGGAGGACGTCAGGATCGCCTCATCTGACAGGTAAGTAGCGACCCCCGACCCCTGCAATGTTGCTGGTGAGATCTGCCTGTGTGGCAGCTCACTAGTGACCATTTAGCGATGTACCAGCGATCCTGACCGCGTCATATCGCTGGTCGGGATCGCTGGTACATCGCTAAGTGTGACAGTACCTTTATATAGACAGGTGTGTGCCTTTACAAATCAAGTCCTATCAGTTTATTTAAGCACAGCTGGACTCCAATGAAGGAGTAGATCCATCTCAAGGAGGATCACAAGGAAATGGACAACATGTGACTTAAATATGAGTGTCTGAACAAAGGGTCTGAATACTTAATGCAATGTGATATTTCCAGTTTTTCTTTTTTTAATAAATTTGCAAAAATTTCTACATTTCTGTTTTTTTTTCAGTCAAGATGGGGTGCAGAGTGTACATTAATGAGAAAAAAAATGAACTTTTTTGAATTTACCAAATGGCTGCAAAGAAACAAAGAGTAAAAAATGTAAAGGGGTCTGAGTACTTTCTGTACCCACTGTATATGCAGACAATCCCGGCCAACAGACAGAGGCTAAAATTGGTAAATTGGTGGGTGAGTAACTGTGTGAACTCCAACAGTAAAAGGCATTAGTCACATATTGCATATATAGTTATGAACAATGGGAATGTATATAAATATTCTATAATATACAAATTCATGTATTGCCATGCAAAACTATCTAAACTGAAATGCCAGTTAATAAATATCACTGATGAATAGTGTTGAGCATTCCGATACCGCAAGTATCGGGTATCGGCCGATATTAGCGGTATCGGAATTCCGATACTTAATTCCGATACTTTTGTCATATCGGATTCCGGAATCGGAATCGGAATAGGAAGTTCCCATCATGCTATGAGCCTGCTTGCTTTGATTAAGCCAATGGGAATCCTCCGAAGTGTGGGCACATCCTGTTAGGCATGTAGGCATGTTAACTATTGGCATGGCTGTGATTGGCTGCCGAAATGATGTCATGATGCACTATAAAAGCCACCGCAGCCGCCATTTCTGGTCACTCTGCTGTGAATTCAGTTAGGGACAGGCTGCTGTAGAAGACTGTGAGGGACAGTTAGAAATAGCGATTCCACCAAACATCTAGTGCTTTACCCAGGCTACATAAACCACCACTGTAGCCTTCTTTGCCCTAGCAGCAGTGTTCACAGCTGTCTGCAAGGGCTGTGTGAGTGCAGCTCACGCTGTGGAGTGGGTCCTGCAGCCATGTCAGGCTGTAGGCCACCCAGTGTGATCACTGCTGCCTCATACATCTTTTATTTTTTGAGCTGCATTTTTTACATAATTTCAATCTAGTGTGCTTCCATCCGTATCCATGTACGTTGGTTGCAAACACTAGTAGTAGACAGCGGAGCCTTTCTGCAGCCTTTCAGTGCTAGTGTCCACTTTGCTGCACTGTTCACGGCTGTCTGAGAGGTCTCTGACTGTGTGTGAGTGCAGCTCACGCTGAGTAGTGTGTCCTGCAGCTACGTCTGGCTGTAGGACGCTCAGCGTGCTTCAGTGCCTCACACATATTTTTATTTGAGTGCAGCTCATTTTTTCTTCTATTAGTGTGCATCCATCCGTCTCCATCTACGGTGGTTGCAAACACTATAAAGGAGTACACAGCGGAGCCTTTCTGCAGCCTGTCAGTGCCAGTGCCCACTTAGCTGCACTGTTGACGGCTGTCTGAGAGGCCTCTGACTGTGTGTGAGTGCAGCTCACGCTGAGTAGAGTGTCCTGCAGCTACGTCTGGTTGTAGGACGCTCAACGTGCGTCACTGCCTCACACATATTTGTCTTTGAGTGCAGCTCATTTTTTCTTCTCCTATTAGTGTGCATCCATCCGTATCCATCAACATTGGTTGGTTGCAAACACTATATAGGAGTAGATAGAGGAGCCTTTTTTTCTGGCTTGTGCCCTGCCGGCGCAGCCAGATTAGTATTACCCAATTTTTTTGGAGCCTCATCTTTTGCATTGTAGGTTACCTGCCTGCATTGTAATAGCTCCAAAAAGTTGGTGATACTATCAGTTTCAATTCTTTGTTCACATACTTTGAGTTTGTTTCCAACAAAGAAACCACAAAAAAAGTTCACCAAACACTACATTTTGAACTTGTGTAGGCCACATCAGCTCCTATTAAAGTCTAGTCCACACACACACACACTTCATAAAATTAGTGTTTCTTGTACCTGTAACCAGCTGTTCAGGAATAAGCACACTAAGGCCCCCCTTTGTACTTTTTTGCCTATCTTAAGCAGTCTTGCAAGATGAAGAAGGCAGGGAGTAAGGCGCGTGGGCGTGGGCGTGGAGTTTCAGCAGGGAGAGGACGTGGGGATTCTGCAGGGAGAGGACGTGGGGATTCTACAGGTAGAGGACGTGGGGATTCTGGGCCTGCTGTGGGCACCAGTGGATCAGCATCCCCCAGTTTTAGCAGGCAACAGTCCTTTATGCGCAGCTTTGTAGGACCTCAACGTACCCCACTGCTGCGGGAGGAACAAATTGAAGCCGTTGTCGGATGGATGGCAGCTAACGCATCGACTTCAATTACTTCCGCATCCTCTCAGGGTCAGAGCACCGAAGAGCAACCATCTGTCTCTTCACCACCTGCCAAAGTGCCCAGGCAGTCAGAGAGACATGGACAGGAGCCATCACAGTCTCTACTTCTGTTCTCGGAATCTGTTGGCTTGGAAAGAGGGGGCCAGCCAAGCAGCATTCCTGAATGTGAAGAAGAGGGAGTATGCAGTGATGCGCAACTTCTTTGTCCCTCTGAATCTGAAGAGGCGAGTGGGCCAGTGCCTATGGTCAGCACACCTCAGTACGCATCAGATGATGACGAGACTCAGTTGCCACTTTCTGGTGCGTACGGTGCTGGCGAGACAACCCCGGAGAAGCAGCTGTTTGAAGAGGGGAGGGAAGATGATGAGGTCCTTGACCCATCATGGCGTGAGCAACAGGAAGGTGGTGGGAGCAGCTCGGAGGAAGAGATTCCCCTACCGGCCAAAACAGGAGGCAGAGGGAGGGGGAAGACTTGGTTGCCTGTACCCTCCACTTCGGCACCCGTTAGGAGCATTCCTCCTTCCAAAGGCAAACCGGGCGCTCACAAGAGTTGCAGTGCGTGGTCCTTTTTTGACACAGTTGCAGATGACATTTGCTTTGTCAAATGCAAGCTGTGTCATCAGAGAGTCAAAAGAGGGAGAAATGTCAGCAACCTCAATACCACAAATATGTGGAAACATGTGCGCACCAAGCACGAGTTGGAGTTGCAGAGACACCCTGAAGACGTAGGCCAACGTACAGCACCACCTACCACCTCTTCAGTTCGTGTTGGGCCCTCTTCCTCCAGCTCACACACTGCTGGTTCGGCTTCCTCATGCGCTACTAAACGCCGTTAGTAGCAAGGTCCACCTGACCACCGATGCGTGGACCAGTAACCATGGACAGGGACGATACCTTTCCCTCACTGCCCACTGGGTCAATGTTGTGGAGCCGGGTACGGATCTGGAGAGTGGAGCTGTACGTGTTCTTCCAACGCCACGGATTGCAGGACTCCAGTCTGTACACATAGACTCCTCCTCCTACTCAAGTTCCTCAGAAACAGCAGAGCAGGAGCCTGTTACGACCGATATGAGCACAGCCGTGGCCAAACGTCAACAGGCTGTACTCAAATTAATTTCTTTGGGGAATCGAAGCCACACAGCGCAGGAGCTCTGGAATGCTATCAAGCTGGAGAGCGATGTGTGGTTTGGGCCAGCGAATCTCCAGCCGGGCTTGGTAGTGTGTGACAATGGCCGAAATCTGGTGGCAGCTCTTGGCCTAGGCAACCTCACACACATCCCATGTCTGGCACATGTTCTTAACTTGGTCGTGCAGAGCTTTCTGAGGGACTATCCGGATCTTGCTGCACTGTTGCACAAGGTCCGCATAGAGTGCGCTCACTTGCGACTTTCCAGCACGGCAAGATCGCGCCTCGCTGCTCTGCAGCGACGATTTGGCATTCCGGAACATCGCATCATATGTGACCTACCCACCCGGTGGAATTCAACGTTACATATGTTGGAGCGGTTGTGTGAGCAGCAGGCAGCAGTCATGGAGTACCAGCTGCATCAGGCGCAAACAAGTCGCACTGTGCGCCGTTCACACTTCAGCACCATTGAGTGGGCCTCTATGAAGGACATCTGCCTCGTTTTGCGTGCCTTCGATGAATCCACGCGGATGGCGAGTGCAGATGATGCACTAGTCAGCATGACTGTCCCCCTTATCTGCCTGCTTCAACAAACACTGCAAGCACTAAGGGATGAGGTTTCAGAAGAGGTGGAGGATGAGGAGTCCCAAATGCCATCTGCTTCTGGACAGTCTGCGCTACGTGTTTCCTCACAAAGGCCTAGGCAGGGGACACTTTGTGAGGAGGATGAGGAGGAGTCGATGGAGGAGGAAGACATCTCTCCAGAGGAGGGAGGTACACAAACCTCTACTCAGTATGTACAGCGAGGGTGGGGTGATGCAGAGCAGGCCGAGGTCACGCCTCAAACAGGGGACAGCGGTTCTTTGGCAGTTGGGAGTCTGCAGCACATGGTTGATTTCATGCTGCAGTGCCTGAGAAACGACCGCCGCATCGCCCACATTCTCGTCTCGGCTGATTATTGGGTGTACACCCTCCTAGATCCTCGCTACCGGGACAGCGTACAAAGGCTCATACCAACGTTGAACCGGGAGCGTAAAATGCGGGAGTACGAAGAGTCACTGGTGCAGTCCATAATGTTTTCCATTCCACCCGACAGCATTGTTGCTAGTGCTTTACAAAGCAGCTCTGTGCGTCGAGGCAGTGGAGGAAACTCTGCACAAAGAGGGAGCAGAGGCAGCGCCGCAGCACAAGGCAAGACCACTATGGCCCAAATGTGGCAAAGTTTTGTGTGTCCACCACAATTGTCTACACCATCAGCGACGCCTCGAGTCAGCAGGAGGCAACGCTTCCGTCAGATGGTGTCAGACTACATGTCTTGCCCTGTCGCTGTACTCCCAGATGGCTCTTCCCCCTTCAAGTTTTGGGTCTCTAAGCTGGATACATGGCCAGAGCTTAGCCAGTATGCATTGGAGGTGCTGGCTTGCCCTGCTGCCAGTGTATTATCGGAACGTGTCTTTAGTGCCGCAGGTGGTGTACTAACAGACCGTCGCACGCGACTATCTTCCGATAATGTTGACCGGCTGACTTTTCTGAAAATGAACAAGGCCTGGATCTCCAAAGACTTTGCCATTCCTCTTACAGACTAAATTAGTGGTTGGCAACTGTATCCAGGTCTGCTGGTGTGTTCATTTTTCTACCACCTGAACTATAATCCCTTTGCTTCAACACAGCCAGTTGTCGCTCAGATGTGTCGTCTGCACAGAGAAACACACTAGCTCCTGTGTTAGTGGGGTTCAGTAATGCCAGCTGATCCCCTGCTGTGTGGACAGCAAAGTCACCAGCTCCATCAACATTCAAACCACTACTGATTTTTAACCGTGCCCAACTTAGGTCTCTGGCTCCACTGTCTCTACTATTTCCCCTGACCTCCAACCCCGCCATCTACATCTCTGAAGTGGCGTCAGCACAATCTACACTTGTTCCTGTGTTCCTGTGGCTCAGTCCCATCAGTTTATCCCCTGATGTGTGTCCGGCAAGGTCTCCTGCTCTGTCCACATTCCCATAACCAGTAGTGGGAATGAGGACAGAGCTGGCGAACTTGCCGGACAAACATCAGGGGATCAACTGACGGGACTGAGCACCAGTAACACAGGAACAAGTGTAGATTGTGCTGACGCCACTTCAGAGATGTAGCTGGCGGGGTTGGAGGCCAGGGTAAATAGTAGAGACAGTGGAGCCAGAGGCCTAAGTGGAGCATGGTTAGAATCAGTAGTAGTCCACAACCTCCATAAAAACCGCTGCCCATTGGCCTCTGCATGCGGCATGCGTAATCCTGGGCTCCAACAGCTTCAGTTGGTGTTCAGAAGTGTCGTCTCCACAGAGCCAAACACCTTCGTTAGAGTGTTAGTGGGGTTCAGCACTGCCAGCTGTTCCCCTGCTGTGGAGATGGCAAGTCTCCTGCTGCCTTCACCTGCCAAAATCCAGTAGGCCCCAGCCTGCTCCTCGCCTAATCCTGGGCTCCAACAGCGTCAGTTGGTGTTCAGAAGTGTCGTCTCCACAGAGCCAAACACCTTCGTTAGAGTGTTAGTGGGGTTCAGCACTGCCAGCTGTTCCCCTGCTGTGGAGATGGCAAGTCTCCTGCTGCCTTCACCTGCCAAAATCCAGTAGGCCCCTGCCTGCTCCTCGCCTAATCCTGGGCTCCAACAGCGTCAGTTGGTGTTCAGAAGTGTCGTCTCCACAGAGCCAAACACCTTCGTTAGAGTGTTAGTGGGGTTCAGCACTGCCAGCTGTTCCCCTGCTGTGGAGATGGCAAGTCTCCTGCTGCCTTCACCTGCCAAAATCCAGTAGGCCCCAGCCTGCTCCTCGCCTAATCCTGGGCTCCAACAGCGTCAGTTGGTGTTCAGAAGTGTCGTCTCCACAGAGCCAAACACCTTCGTTAGAGTGTTAGTGGGGTTCAGCACTGCCAGCTGTTCCCCTGCTGTGGAGATGGCAAGTCTCCTGCTGCCTTCACCTGCCAAAATCCAGTAGGCCCCAGCCTGCTCCTCGCCTAATCCTGGGCTCCAACAGCGTCAGTTGGTGTTCAGAAGTGTCGTCTCCAAAGAGCCAAACACCTTCGTTAAAGTGTTAGTGGGGTTCAGCACTGCCAGCTGTTCCCCTGCTGTGGAGATGGCAAGTCTCCTGCTGCCTTCACCTGCCAAAATCCAGTAGGCCACAGCCTGCTCCTCGCCTAATCCTGGGCTCCAACAGCGTCAGTTGGTGTTCAGAAGTGTCGTCTCCACAGAGCCAAACACCTTCGTTAGAGTGTTAGTGGGGTTCAGCACTGCCAGCTGTTCCCCTGCTGTGGAGATGGCAAGTCTCCTGCTGCCTTCACCTGCCAAAATCCAGTAGGCCCCAGCCTGCTCCTCGCCTAATCCTGGGCTCCAACAGCATCAGTTGGTGTTCAGAAGTGTCGTCTCCACAGAGCCAAACACCTTCGTTAGAGTGTTAGTGGGGTTCAGCACTGCCAGCTGTTCCCCTGCTGTGGAGATGGCAAGTCTCCTGCTGCCTTCACCTGCCAAAATCCAGTAGGCCCCAGCCTGCTCCTCGCCTAATCCTGGGCTCCAACAGCGTCAGTTGGTGTTCAGAAGTGTCGTCTCCACAGAGCCAAACACCTTCGTTAGAGTGTTAGTGGGGTTCAGCACTGCCAGCTGTTCCCCTGCTGTGGAGATGGCAAGTCTCCTGCTGCCTTCACCTGCCAAAATCCAGTAGGCCCCAGCCTGCTCCTCGCCTAATCCTGGGCTCCAACAGCGTCAGTTGGTGTTCAGAAGTGTCGTCTCCACAGAGCCAAACACCTTCGTTAGAGTGTTAGTGGGGTTCAGCACTGCCAGCTGTTCCCCTGCTGTGGAGATGGCAAGTCTCCTGCTGCCTTCACCTGCCAAAATCCAGTAGGCCCCAGCCTGCTCCTCGCCTAATCCTGGGCTCCAACAGCGTCAGTTGGTGTTCAGAAGTGTCGTCTCCACAGAGCCAAACACCTTCGTTAGAGTGTTAGTGGGGTTCAGCACTGCCAGCTGTTCCCCTGCTGTGGAGATGGCAAGTCTCCTGCTGCCTTCACCTGCCAAAATCCAGTAGGCCACAGCCTGCTCCTCGCCTAATCCTGGGCTCCAACAGCGTCAGTTGGTGTTCAGAAGTGTCGTCTCCACAGAGCCAAACACCTTCGTTAGAGTGTTAGTGGGGTTCAGCACTGCCAGCTGTTCCCCTGCTGTGGAGATGGCAAGTCTCCTGCTGCCTTCACCTGCCAAAATCCAGTAGGCCACAGCCTGCTCCTCGCCTAATCCTGGGCTCCAACAGCGTCAGTTGGTGTTCAGAAGTGTCGTCTCCACAGAGCCAAACACCTTCGTTAGAGTGTTAGTGGGGTTCATCACTGCCAGCTGTTCCCCTGCTGTGGAGATGGCAAGTCTCCTGCTGCCTTCACCTGCCAAAATCCAGTAGGCCACAGCCTGCTCCTCGCCTAATCCTGGGCTCCAACAGCGTCAGTTGGTGTTCAGAAGTGTCGTCTCCACAGAGCCAAACACCTTCGTTAGAGTGTTAGTGGGGTTCAGCACTGCCAGCTGTTCCCCTGCTGTGGAGATGGCAAGTCTCCTGCTGCCTTCACCTGCCAAAATCCAGTAGGCCACAGCCTGCTCCTCGCCTAATCCTGGGCTCCAACAGCGTCAGTTGGTGTTCAGAAGTGTCGTCTCCACAGAGCCAAACACCTTCGTTAGAGTGTTAGTGGGGTTCAGCACTGCCAGCTGTTCCCCTGCTGTGGAGATGGCAAGTCTCCTGCTGCCTTCACGTGCCAAAATCCAGTAGGCCACAGCCTGCTCCTCGCCTAATCCTGGGCTCCAACAGCGTCAGTTGGTGTTCAGAAGTGTCGTCTCCACAGAGCCAAACACATTCGTTCAAGTGTTAGTGGGGTTCATCATTGCCAGCTGATCCCCTGCTGTGGAGATGGCAGTCTCTCCTGCTGTCTCCGCATTACAAAGACAGTAGGCCTCTGCCTACACCCTCCTATTTCCTGGGCTTCAACACAGCCAGTTGTAGTTCGGAAGTGCCATCCACACGGAAAGAGATACTTGCTCCCGTGTCTCAGTGGGGTTCAGTAACGTCAGCTGATCCCCTGCTGTGTGGATGGCAGTCTCTCCTGCTGTAAACTCATTCAAAATACAGTAGGCCTCTGCCTACACCCTCCTATTTCCTGGGCTTCAACACAGCCAGTTGTAGTTCGGAAGTGCCGTCCACACGGAAAGAGATACTTGCTCCCGTGTCTCAGTGGGGTTCAGTAACGTCAGCTGATCCCCTGCTGTGTGGATGGCAGTCTCTCCTGCTGTCACCTCAATCAAAATACAGTAGGCCTCTGCCTACACCCTCCTATTTCCTGGGCTTCAACACAGCCAGTTGTAGTTCGGAAGTGCCGTCCACACGGAAAGAGATACTTGCTCCCGTGTCTCAGTGGGGTTCAGTAACGTCAGCTGATCCCCTGCTGTGTGGATGGCAGTCTCTCCTGCTGTAAACTCATTCAAAATACAGTAGGCCTCTGCCTACACCCTCCTATTTCCTGGGCTTCAACACAGCCAGTTGTAGTTCGGAAGTGCCGTCCACACGGAAAGAGATACTTGCTCCCGTGTCTCAGTGGGGTTCAGTAACGTCAGCTGATCCCCTGCTGTGTGGATGGCAGTCTCTCCTGCTGTAAACTCATTCAAAATACAGTAGGCCTCTGCCTACACCCTCCTATTTCCTGGGCTTCAACACAGCCAGTTGTAGTTCGGAAGTGCCGTCCACACGGAAAGAGATACTTGCTCCCGTGTCTCAGTGGGGTTCAGTAACGTCAGCTGATCCCCTGCTGTGTGGATGGCAGTCTCTCCTGCTGTCACCTCAATCAAAATACAGTAGGCCTCTGCCTACACCCTCCTATTTCCTGGGCTTCAACACAGCCAGTTGTAGTTCGGAAGTGCCGTCCACACGGAAAGAGATACTTGCTCCCGTGTCTCAGTGGGGTTCAGTAACGTCAGCTGATCCCCTGCTGTGTGGATGGCAGTCTCTCCTGCTGTCACCTCAATCAAAATACAGTAGGCCTCTGCCTACACCCTCCTATTTCCTGGGCTTCAACACAGCCAGTTGTAGTTCGGAAGTGCCGTCCACACGGAAAGAGATACTTGCTCCCGTGTCTCAGTGGGGTTCAGTAACGTCAGCTGATCCCCTGCTGTGTGGATGGCAGTCTCTCCTGCTGTCACCTCAATCAAAATACAGTAGGCCTCTGCCTACACCCTCCTATTTCCTGGGCTTCAACACAGCCAGTTGTAGTTCGGAAGTGCCGTCCACACGGAAAGAGATACTTGCTCCCGTGTCTCAGTGGGGTTCAGTAACGTCAGCTGATCCCCTGCTGTGTGGATGGCAGTCTCTCCTGCTGTAAACTCATTCAAAATACAGTAGGCCTCTGCCTACACCCTCCTATTTCCTGGGCTTCAACACAGCCAGTTGTAGTTCGGAAGTGCCGTCCACACGGAAAGAGATACTTGCTCCCGTGTCTCAGTGGGGTTCAGTAACGTCAGCTGATCCCCTGCTGTGTGGATGGCAGTCTCTCCTGCTGTCACCTCAATCAAAATACAGTAGGCCTCTGCCTACACCCTCCTATTTCCTGGGCTTCAACACAGCCAGTTGTAGTTCGGCAGTGCCGTCCACACGGAAAGAGATACTTGCTCCCGTGTCTCAGTGGGGTTCAGTAATGTCAGCTGATCCCCTGCTGTGTGGATGGCAAAGTCTCCTGCTGCCTACACAGTCGTACCACTACTGATTTTTAACCGTGCTCCAATTAGGCCTGTGGCTCCACTGTCTCTCGTATTTCCCCTGTCCTCCAACCCTGCCAGTTACAGCTCCGAAGTGGCGTCTGCACAATCCACACTTGTTCCTGTGTTACAGGTGTTCAGTCCGGTCAGTTAATCCCCTGATGTGTGTCCGGCAATGTCGCCTGCTCTGTCCACATTCCCATTATGGAATGTGGACAGAGAATGTAAAAAAAGGAAGAAGAAGAAGAAGAAGAAGAATGTAAAAAAAGGAAGAAGAAGAAGAAGAAGAAGAAGAATGTAAAAAAAGGAAGTAGAAGAAGAAGAAGAAGAATGTAAAAAAAGGAAGTAGAAGAAGAAGAAGAAGAAGAAGAAGAAGAATGTAAAAAAAGGAAGTAGAAGAAGAAGAAGAAGAAGAAGAAGAATGTAAAAAAAGGAAGTAGAAGAAGAAGAAGAAGAAGAAGAATGTAAAAAAAGGAAGTAGAAGAAGAAGAAGAAGAAGAAGAAGAATGTAAAAAAAGGAAGTAGAAGAAGAAGAAGAAGAAGAAGAAGAAGAAGAAGAAGAATGTAAAAAAAGGAAGAAGAAGAAGAAGAAGAAGAAGAAGAAGAAGAAGAAGAAGAAGAAGAAGAAGAAGAAGAATGTAAAAAAAGGAAGTAGAAGAAGAAGAAGAATGTAAAAAAAGGAAGTAGAAGAAGAAGAAGAAGAATGTAAAAAAAGGAAGAAGAAGAAGAAGAAGAATGTAAAAAAAGGAAGAAGAAGTAGAAGAAGAAGAAGAATGTAAAAAAAGGAAGTAGAAGAAGAAGAAGAATGTAAAAAAAGGAAGTAGAAGAAGAAGAAGAAGAAGAATGTAAAAAAAGGAAGTAGAAGAAGAAGAAGAAGAAGAATGTAAAAAAAGGAAGTAGAAGAAGAAGAAGAAGAAGAAGAATGTAAAAAAAGGAAGTAGAAGAAGAAGAAGAAGTAGAAGAAGAAGAATGTAAAAAAAGGAAGTAGAAGAAGAAGAAGAATGTAAAAAAAGGAAGAAGAAGAAGAAGAAGAAGAATGTAAAAAAAGGAAGAAGAAGAAGAAGAAGAAGAAGAAGAAGAAGAATGTAAAAAAAGGAAGTAGAAGAAGAAGACATACATGTCTGGCAAAATATAAATGAGGCTAACATAGTCAATATCTTTGTAACTCCTAACATCTTTAAAAAAAAAAGTTTAATTCCTGCTATTCCATTTGATTGGGCTAAACCTCTATGGCTTTAATGTCTCCTCCACCTCCCACAATACATTCTACATTATTCTTAGTTGTTTTTCTTCATGTAGAATTAACCTACAAGGAAAGAAAGGGTTTTTTTTAATTCCGATATTTTGGCCCCATTGACTTGCATTGGTTCCCGGTATCGGAATCGGCGATACCGATACTTTTTTTAAAGATCGGCCGATCCATTCCGATCCGATATTTTCAAGTATCGGCTGGTATCGCTCAACTCTACTGATGAAGCATTTGTGAAGCGCGCGTCGGGTGTTTGATGGATGAACTCTCGATCACTATATACTTATATGAAAAAGCGTGTACATATAAAATAGACATATAAAATAGACTAACAAAAGATGCAGACAGAATAATGAATTGGGTGCCAACAAAAAAAGCAAAGAACACAGAAAGCTAGAGAAAAAACAGGCGCAAAGGCAACAATGAATCGGGCCATAAACTCGTTTTTTTCCTTTTACATGTATTACTCTTTTACTTAAGAAACAAATTGTTTTGAAGAGCCAGATAGATTTAACATTTACTATTTTACCACGATCCAGTTTGCATCTTAGCACCTCATAAAAGACTAATCAGATTGGCTTGGCAAGAGAAGTCTTCCATATGCCCCTGTTTATACTATGCTATGAGTTTATTTTCCATAAGATAATTTTGGATGGCATCCATTCACATTTTTACAGATGTTTTTACCACAATTTATTTATTTTTTATCTTTGAATCTGATCTATCTGGAACTATTGGTAAAAGATCCTCTTTATATCCGGTATTTGGTATGGGAGGACTACAGATACAGTACATTCAGAAAACCTATAGAAATATTTTGTATACAGAATATAACGTGTTTTTTGTAATTACTATGTAGCGCAGTTCGCTTATCAATTTCCTTGTTTAGCAACATGGATGTATTCATCTAGAAAAATAAATTACTTGCTGAGTGTATCCATGATGGGATAGCAAAATATTAAATTACTGTCACATGCTTCTGCCATCTTCAGTATATTACGTCCTGAAAATACATTTTTGTCTACTGCTCTTCATAAAACAACAAATATTTTGAATTGTTCCATGAATTTATCGATTTATTTATTCATTGAGATGTTTGCACCAGTTGACAATGGAAGCCAATGTTTTACTGGCTGTGATACGATGCTACACTGCCATGCAGGCAAAGCAATGAGGTGATCAGGCTTGTATGCTGGAAGTAGTGTTATAGTAGTCACCAATTACTCAGAAGCAGAACAGTCACAGATAATATTTATTTCCAATGATTTGGTGGATTTAATCCAATTATCTCATAAATTAGCTGTTTATGAAATTCGAACATCTGGGTATCATAAAGGTGAAATCTTCTCTGTACAGTCCTTTAAAATATGATGACTAGAGTTGAGCGACTTTGGTTTTTTTAGGGTCGAGTTTCGTTTCGTGAAACCCGACTTTTCTAAAAGTCGGGTCGAGCAAGATCGGCAGATTATAGGGAAAAGTCGGGGTCGTCCCGAAACACGAAACTCAATGTAAGTCAATGGGGAATAAAAGTCGGCAGTGAGAGGAGGACAGGAAACACACCTACAGTGCCCATTTGAATGCCAAAAGCATCAATTCTTCTTACTTAAGCTTGTCAACCTTAATTAACTTCATAATACAAGTTACGCACTGAAAAATGGGGGTTATTTGGCTAAAGTTGTGGGGGGGTAGGGCTGGCTCCAGGTTTTCATGTGCCCTGGGCGAAAGAGCGCCCCTTTAACACATACCACAACTCATCATGCTCCGATACGGCAGAGAAATAGTGGTATAGTACAATGAAAAATACTTCACTTTTTACACTTTTTTTTTTTTTTTCTCATGACGAGGCCCATCTATTTCTCCATACAGAATCATTGGTCCCATATAATGTTTGAAACAGTATATGATGAGCTCCACATAATGCTACAGTATATGTTGGTCCCCATGGATGAAGCTCCACTGTCTTATGCTCTAGTGTATAATGGGCCCTGTAAATGCTGCTCCAGTGTCTGATGTCCACCTTTGGAATGTTCCAGTGTATGGTGGGCCCCATCTATCATTCTCCAGAGTATAGTGCTCCCCAAAAATTGCTGTCCCAACATTGAAAACAATCAAATAAGTCTCCTCGCTAGGGAATCCCTGTACTAGTCTGGACTCCTCGTCGTCCCCATCTTCCATCTCACTGCACAGTATTTCAACCTTACAAGTGCTGTGATCCTGAGCAAGCAGGGGGGGCCCACTCGTTGGCGACGGCACTGGCACAGGGCCCCTGATAGTACAGTGGTGTGTCTGATGGCGGGTGGGCCGAACCTGCACTTTCATCTGCAGCTTCCTCTTTGTCACCGTGTAAGATGGAACTGTATATGGGAAGGGTAACCTGAGTTTCATCCGGGTCAGATTCAGGCCGTGTAGCGTGCAAGGGGAATGTAGTGGTCTGGGTCAATGTACCAGCAGATTCATCGAGCAGTGGCTGGGCATCAGTGCACTTGTGTCGCCCCCAGGAGTATGGTCGCCACAGTGGCATTACCTTCCTCCTAGGGAATGTGATGTCATGCTTGGGAGCAACGAAGGATCTCTCTAGCAGGTTAACTGATTGGGCGGCGTTATTCCTACGAGTCATGACCCTCCAAACAGCGTTCATGAAGGCAAAGTGTTTGTTTTTACGTGGGTAGTATGGTTGCAAAGCTGAACCTTAAAGGAATGTCCAGAAGGGCACCACCAGGAGTGGAGTCTACGGTTAAATTCGACTCCACCTGGGAAACCTCAACCATGCCAGCTACAGAAAAGATGCACACATTGCAAGCTTAACTCCGTTAACGAACGAGACTCCGTCATGCCCCGCGGTCCGAGTCTGGCTTACTAGAGGGACACGTGAGGCTCTGGCACATGAGATTGGCCAATAACTGGTGTGTCATGCCCTTACATGTCCGTGGCTGCATGTGCGCTACACTGAAAAGGCCAGCGTTTGTTGCTTGCAGGTGCAGATAACCCGCTGAACAACGTTAGTGATGGGGATCACAATTATTACCCGCGAACGATGATTTCCCAGTAAGTGCAGGTCAACCGCAGTTCCGGAATTAGGCCTAACCGTCATTCCTGAAAAAATGAAAAACTTACGTGTGCAAACCACAGGTGCTGTAGCTTGCTTAACAGCTCGCCAACCGTTCTCACGCCCAGTATGGATTACACATGATTGCACAAAGGTGAGAAAGGGTACCGTATCCCCGGATAACATGTATGGATAGCGTACACATTCAAAATATATGTCTATACATCAGGAGGCAGGCTCAGACGGTGTTAGGCCCAGTATGGCTTGCACGTGATTGCACAAAGGTGAGAAAGGGTACCGTATCCCCGGATAACATGTATGGATAGCGTACACATTCAAAATATATGTCTATACATCAGGAGGCAGGCTCAGACGGTGTTAGGCCCAGTATGGCTTGCACGTGATTGCACAAAGGTGAGAAAGGGTACCGTATCCCCGGATAACATGTATGGATAGCGTACACATTCAAAATATATGTCTATACATCAGAAGGCACGCTCACACGGTGTTAGGCCCAGTATGTCTTGCACGTGATTGCACAAAGGTGAGAAAGGGTACCGTATCCCCGGATAACATGTATGGATAGCGTACACATTCAAAATATATGTCTATACATCAGGAGGCAGGCTCAGACGTTGTTAGGCCCAGTATGGATTGCACGTGATTGCACAAAGGTGAGAAAGGGTACCGTATCCCTGGATAACATGTATGGATAGCGTACACATTCAAAATATATGTCTATACATCAGGAGGCAGGCTCAGACGGTGTTAGGCCCAGTATGGCTTGCACGTGATTGCACAAATGTGAGAAAGGGTACCGTATCCCAAGATAACATGTATGGATAGCGTACACATTCAAAATATATGTCTATACATCAGGAGGCAGGCTCAGACGGTGTTAGGCCCAGTATGGCTTGCACGTGATTGCACAAAGGTGAGAAAGGGTACCGTATCCCCGGATAACATGTATGGATAGCGTACACATTCAAATTATATGTCTATACATCAGGAGGCAGGCTCAGACGGTGTTAGGCCAAGTATGGATTTGACGGCCCAGACTACACAGCGGAGGAGCAGGGAAAGGTAAAGATTGCAAATGCTGGGGCCCTGCCCAAGCAAGAGGGGCCCACTCGTGGGCATCGGTACTGGCACTGGGCCCCTCATAGTACGGCGGTGTGTCTGACGGCGGGTGTGCACCACCACCGTCAGAGACACTTGATTGCACTATTAGGGACCCTGTGCCAGTGCCCGCGCCCAAGAGTCGGCCTACCCACCTGTCCAGGGCAACGGCACTCGCACGGTGTCGTGCGCTAGGTGGTGACCCCGGCCATGGGGGGGAGGCAGCACAGTTAGGGAGTTTTAGAAAGTGGCATATGTTGATGTTGGACATTCAGCTGATGCAAAAGGCCGAATAGGTCAAGTCCCAGGAAGAGGTGGACCAAAGCAAGTCATTTTTCTGTCACCCTATGTGTCATCAGGGGAAGGTGGGACAAAATCCTTGGAAACCCATGCATGGTTCATTTTAATGAAGGTTAGATCATCCACATTTTGGGTTGACAGACGGGTCCTTTTTTCTGTCAGGATTGATCCAGCTGCACTGAAGACTCCGATAGCACACTTGCAGCTGGGCAAGCGAGCTCCTGTGAGGCATATTGTGCCAATTCAGGCCAGGTGTCCAGTTTAGCGGCCCAATAGTCAAAGGGGAATGACCTGTGTGGGAGAACATCGATATGGGAGGAAAAGTAGTTTGTAACCATAGTTGACAACTGCTGTCTCCTGTCACTTTCCATCGATGCAGTATTACCAGTTGTGTGAGCAGTACTTGAAAAATCAGTCCACAACATTGTCATGAAACCCCTGTCTCCAACGCCACTTCTGCTGTGTGCACCATGAACACCTCTGCCAAGCTGCCCCCGGCCCGTAGGCTCGTGTGAGAACCATCACCGCTGCTGTGTGCTGGGAATGCCTCAAGCAACCGATTTACCAGAGTTGCTTGTTTATTAGCCAATATTAGGTCAAGGTTCTCCTGTGTAATTTGCCTTTATAGCGTGGATCCAGGATGCTGGCCAACCAGTAGTCGTCATCGTTCATCATTTTGGCAATGTGGGGGTCCCTTTTTAGGATCTGCAAGGCATAATCTGACATGTGGGCCAATGTTCCCGGTGTCAATGATGCACTGCGAGTGCTGGTTGGAGGAGCACTTTCTGGCAAATCCACATCCCTCCAGTCACGCACAAACCCTGTACCAGACCTTGCCACGCCAACATTTTCACTTGCCCCACGAGATGCATCCTCCTCCCCTAAGTAATCATCCCCATCATCATCCTCCTCCTCCTCCTCTTCTTCCTCCACCTCGTCCAGGAGAGGTCCCTGAGCAGACAATGGCTGAATGTTATCAAGGATTCCCTCCTCCTCTTCCTCCTCATCAACATTGGCTGCAGACGCCTGCTCCTTAAGGTGCATCAAAGTTTGCATGAGCAGACGCATAAGTGGGATGCTCATGCTTAGGATGGCGTCGTCTGCACTTACCAGCCGTGTGCATTCCTCAAAACACTGAAGGACTTTACAGAGGTCTTTCAGCTTCGACCACTGCACACCTGTCAACTCCATGTCTGCTCTCAAAGTGCCTGGCCGTGTATCCTCCCACAAATGCATTATGGCCTGCCTCTGCTCGCACAGCCGCTCCACCATGTGCAGGGTGGAGTTCCACCTTGTTGCAATGTCGATAATGAGGCGGTGGTTGGGAAGGTGGAGCAATCGCTGCAGCTTCTGCATACGAACAGAGTGTACAGGCGACCGGCGGATGTGCGCGCACAGTCTCCGCACCTTCTGGAACAGGGCTGTTAACTCCGGATAATTTTTGAGGAAGCACTGCACCACCAGGTTCAAGGTGTGAGCCAAGCAAGGTATGTGGCTGAGTTTTGAAAGGGCTATGGCTGCCACAAAATTACGGCCGTTATCACTAACTACCTTGCCTGCCTCAAGATGTACACTGCCCAGCCATGACTCAGTTTGTCGCTTCAAGTACTCGGCCAGCACCTCGGCGGTGTGTCTGTCGCCCAAACACATCATCTGCAACACAGCCTGCTGACGCTTTCCACTAGCTGCTCGATAGGGGGACACCTCGTGTGCAACAGTGGCAGCTGCAGATGGAGTGCTCGTACGACTGCGCTCTGTGGACGAGCTGTCACTTCTGGAGGAGGAGGAGGAGGAGGAGGGTCGAACGCCTACAGCCAACTGTTTCCTATACCGTGGGCTAGGCAGCACTGTCCCACCACCGCTGTCCCCTGTGGACCCTGCATCCACCACATTAACCCAGTGCACAGTGATGGACACGTAACGGCCCTGGCCATGCCGACTGGACCATGCATTAGTTGTGAGGTGCACCTTTCCACTCACTGACTGCTTGAGTGCATGGACAATGCAGTCTTTTACATGATGGTGGAGGGCTGGGATGGCTTTGCGAGAGAAGAAGTGGCGACTGGGTAGGTCATAGCGTGGTACTGCATAGGCCATGAGTTCGCGGAAAGCTGCGCTTTCCACCAACCGATAGGGCATCATCTCAAACGAGATTAATTTGGCAATGTGGGCGTTCAAACCCAGTGTACGCGGATGAGAGACTGAGTACTTTCTTGACCTACTCATAGTGTCTGGGAGGGTGAGCTGGACTTGAGAGCTGCATATGGTGGAAGTAGCGGTGGACAGGGCGGACTGAGAGAGGGTTGATGATGGTGATGGAGTTGGTGTTCTTTCTGATGGCCTAGATTCAGTATTTCGTTGATATAACAGTGGGATTCCCTGACTGCTGTGGCCTTGCAACGACACCTCAACATTTGCTGCTGTGCTAACCGGTGGGCTTACAGTGGGGGAAACAATGTAGCATTGCTGACTACCTTCTTTGTGATCAGTTGCACATGTGGCACTTGAGGTTTGGTGTTGTGTCCACGCTTGCAAGTGCATGGTGGTTAAATGTCTAAGCATGCAATTGGTATTCAAATTTTTCAGATTTTTCCCTCGGCTAAAGGTCTTTGCGCACTTCTTACAGATAACCTTGGCCTGATCATGAGGATTTTGTTCAAAAAAGTGCCACACTGAACTCTTCCTACTTTGGCAGACATTTTGCGGCCTAGCACGCTGTGATCTTTTGACCCTCTGGACAAGCTGTCCAGCAACTCTTTTGATTTTTGGAACCTGTCTTTGGAGTGCTCCGGGCCTGCCAGATAACAGCTGTTGCGATGTCGATGTCTGCTGTGGATGCTCCTCATCTGAGCTATTGGAAGCAGCACCCCAATGGATGCCAATCTGGGTCAACAACTGGGTCATCCATCACCTCCTCTTCAATGTCATGTTCACCTTCCTCTGTGTCACCATGTATGGTGGTATAGTGTGCGGGAAGGGGCACTTGAGTCTCATCAGGGTCAGAATCTGGCTCTGTACACTGCGAGGACAATGTAGTGCTCTAAGTGAATGTACCAGTAGAATCATCTATCAGCGGCTGTGCATCAGTGCACTCCATGTCAGATTCATCTTGGCCTGGGTAATTCACCATTTCACTTGATAATCCAGGCATGGTATGTGAAAACAGCTCCATGGAGTAATCAGTAGTATGGCCTGTGTCATCCTTCAATCTTGGTTGGGGTGAAGGACACAAGGAAAGGTGTGGTTCATGAACATGAGCCTCCAATGACGACTCAGTGCTTTTACTTTTTACAACTTCAGAAGAGGAGGCGATAGAGCTGGAGGCTGAGTCAGCAATGTAAGACAAAACTTTTTCCTGATGCTCTGCCTTTAAAAGCGGTTTGCCAACTCCTAGAAAACTAAGCCTTCGAAGCCTTATGGAGCCAGACGATGACGCAGGCTCAACACCTCCTGCATTCGGTCCTATTTTGCTCTTGCCACTACCATCAGATCCACCACCAACACCATCATTACCAGCTGCCAACCCCCGCCCAATTCTCCGGCCTCTTCCACCAGCCTTCCTCATTTTTTGTAGAAATGTAGACAAAATCCAACAAACTATATAGTAATGTAAAACAAGGTACAAGGTGTCTATAGGACAGGGGAGATTTTGAATTTCTGCACACACTTGTGGACACTGGACACTTATGGATTGTGTGAGGCCCACTAAATATCAGTGCGCTATGTCACAGGCTCGATGGCACAGGTGTGAAAAAAGTGACTACAGGATAAGGGAGATTTTGAATTTCTGCACACACTAGTGGACACTGGACACTTTTGGATTGTGTGAGGCTCACTGAATATCAGAGCGCTATGTCACAGGCTCGATGGCACAGGTGTGAAAAAAGTGACTACAGGATCACAGAGATTTTGAATTTCTGCACACACTTGTGGACACTGGACACTTATGGATTGTGTGAGGCCCACTGAATATTAGAGCGCTATGTCACAGGCTCGTTGGCACAGGTGTGAAAAAAGTGACTACAGGATAAGGGAGATTTTGAATTTCTGCACACACTAGTGGACACTTTTGGATTGTGTGAGGCCCACTGAATATCAGAGCGCTATGTCACAGGCTCGATGGCACAGGTGTGAAAAAAGTGACTACAGGATAAGGGAGATTTTGAATTTCTGCACACACTAGTGGACACTGGACACTTTTGGATTGTGTGAGGCCCACTGAATATCAGAACGCTATGTCATAGGCAGAAATTGGCTAGTGTATCACAAACTACAAGGTGTATGTAGAATTGGGCAAAATAGGAATCTCCCTAGAGTATAGGTCTATAAGAACGGAACAAGTCTTCCACTTATCCTTCCACAGTGACACACAGATAGCTTCACTGTGGCCGTGATAACAGCCGTTACACGGTACTGAGAGGAGCGTGCACGTACACGGCTGTCCGGTGTACGTGAAATTGTCAAGCTCCGTGTTTTTTAAGTATACGGACTGACACACGCTGTCTCTCTATAGTTTTGAATGTGATCAAACAGCAAATATATTTAACTGTTTGAAAGCTAGACAAAACTAGTAGGTGCAGGTCTGTAAGAATGGAACATGTCCTCGACTTATTCTCACAGAGTGACACACAGATAGCTTCACTGTGGCCGTGATAATAGCCATTACACGGTACTGAGAGGAGCGTGCACGTACATGGCTGTCCGGTGTACGTAAAATTGTCAAGCTCCGTGTTTTTTAAGTATACGGACTGACACACGCTGTCTCTCTATAGTTTTGAATGTGATCAAACAGCAAATATATTTAACTGTTTGAAAGCTAGACAAAACTAGTAGGTGCAGGTCTGTAAGAACGGAACATGTCCTCGACTTATTCTCACAGAGTGACACACAGATAGCTTCACTGTGGCTGTGATAACAGCTGTTACACGGTACTGTGTGAGGAGCGTACACCGCTGTATGGTGTGAAAAAATGCACGCTCAGTACCTCAGCAGGACAAAAAAAAAATTGGGATTGCTTTTAAAAAAGCAGTTTGCAGAGCAGTGGGTAAACAGCAATGCAGCTGTCAGGAAGCCATAGAAGGCAGCCTAACAACCAACACCGCTGATCCACCACAATATAGCCTCCCCTTGCACTGCACACACAGTGACTGGTGTGTTGTACAGGCAAAATCGCTAGCAGCAGAAGCAGTTTTTTTTTCTTCTTCCCTGCCTAACGCTCTCCCTACAGAATCAGCAGCAGCAACCTCTCCCTATGCTAAGATCGGCAGAAGTAAGATGGCGGTCGGCGTGCACGCCCTTTTATAACCCCTGTGACGCCCACCAAAGCAAGCCAATCACTTGCATGCCCTTCTGAAAGATGGTGGTGACCCCTGCCTATGTCATCACGTTGCCCACAGTGTCCGTGGATCCTGATTGGCTGAAAAAGAGCGCAAAACAAACTTTTGAAACGCGACTTTGGCGCGTAAGTCGCCGACCTCGTGGCCGACCTCATCCTAGGGTCGGGTTTCGTTTCATGAAACCCGACTTTGCCATAAGTCGGCGACTTTTGAAATTTTTTTGACCCGTTTCGCTCAACTCTAATGATGACATATTGTATACAAATTAGATAATGAATATGAAATGAAAAAATAAAGAAAGCATAAAAATTCAAGAAAAAAAAAAAGTTTGATTGAATAATAAAGGGGTTTTCCTTGTCTATTTATTGGCCTAAGAACTTACAGGCATTTAGTTGCTAACTACTATCTGCCTGTTTTGTCCGGTGGTGATCTCTCCCAACTTAGAGCGGTCATGGGCCTCTCCTGACGGCGAATCTGTGGCCTCTGGTGGCCTTCTCCAGAGTCACTGGGTGAGTCTCTTTCTTCTGTAGAGTGTAAGCTCCTTTGAACAGCAGGTTCTGCTCTCTCTTCTGTGGAGTGCAAGCTCTTATGATCAGCAGTGTCCTCTGTATCCGTCTCTCTCCTGTACATTATAAGCTCTTATTGTCAGCGTGGACCTCGATGTCTCTCTCTCTCCACTCCTGCATGTGTATTTTCCGGGCATTTACAAGCTTTCCAGTATTCTGAATCAAACTTCTTGGGAAAATTTGGCAAAGTAGCAAATTAAAATGTCAAAGGATCTGTCCATCTCTATTAATTGGTCATCTGTCTTTCGGGGTTGGATTTATTCTTGATGAGGTATAGGGTAAATCTTTAAGTAAAAAAAAAAAAAGAAATCTGATGGATTAAAGAACTATGGCAGATATTACTGATCCATTATTCACCATTAAGATTGGTTATAATACTTTACATTCATTTTTATGCAAATGACTTATAATTATATCTGTAAAAATCGAAGCCATGTTGCCAGTGCAAATTGGAATATGTTTGTTAGTTTTTCTAGACATCACCACAAGAATGTTAGGTCAGAATGTAAGGCTTGAATTACACCTGCCATAAAATTTATGTTGTTAAACCAGCCTTCAAAAACTCAAAAAACTGTGGATTTTGCTTCTGATTTTGTTGCACATTTAGTGCCTTATGTAAGTATGGGGAGTACATAAATACCAAATTGTAAGTAAATGTTACTGAGATGAACTCCAAAACCATGGCCCCAGTACTAAAAGGTCTTCTCTGCACATGAAGCTCCTCTCCAAAGAACACATTATAACAATGTTCTAACTTCTTGTGGTTTTTGAAGCATGAAGAGGCTATAGTCCTGAAGAATTTGTGCACATGAAGCTTTAAAACATGTTATTTTTCAAACCTTGACAAGAAGTCAATAAATCCTTTTGGTATCCATCCTTGAACACAGGATCTAACATCTGTTACTAGTTTCTTTGACAGGTTTCTGTGAAGAAGTTCCTCTTACCACTTTCACAGATATTTTAGGATAACAAGTTAACAGCAGGGGAGCTTCCTGGTTTTCTTTGTCAGACCAGGGTATACAATGAAGTAATCCATTTGTTATGCTTAAAAACATTATGTTACTTGCCAAAATTCCTAAAAAGTATTTATAACATATTGGAAAAGAGTAACAATACTTTCAGGATTTAGAAGTACAAAAAGCACAGAAGCAAAGAAACAGCCTTTGTAATATGGGGTTTCATCTTGTTTCTTTTGTGTTGTTGTGCTATATGGAGGGTATTCTATAATTAAGACCTTAAAGGACTATGTGTCACCATGTAAGTTGTAATGAAAGATAAATGATTTACTAACTAAAAATAAATAGTAGTGGGAAAAGGTGTTTGATGATTCAGGTAAAGGCATATCGAAGAGACAAAATCCATGCAGCTGGCATTAGCCCGTTGGGCTGGCATTGGCCCAACATATTTTGCCTTGCTACTGGTTGGAAACAACTCTTGTAAGATTCCCCTGATCATGTGAATATTATTGCTGGTGAGAAAATATTGGGGAATCATAGCATGGGGTAAGAAAAAGGCAATATAGGGGAGGGAGGGGTCAAGGTCTAACTGGCCCACCGGACTACTTAACCTAAAAAATGTGCTTCCCACTTTTAATAAAAGGGAGCCACATAATTTCTCATTTCTCTGTAATAGCAGGCACAGTATCAGTCACAGCCGCCGGTTTCCTGCAGCGGCAGTATGGTCATGTGTACCTGCTACTTAAGAGAAATTAATATTCACTTCTCTCCACTCCCACACAATGGTACTTAATAACAATGAATACTCACTGCCATCCACGCACATATTCCCGGCATGGGAAGTGGTGAGTATTCCGGCAGCTGTGAGCAGTGTATGACGTCTCTGCCATGTGCTGTTTACAAGCATAAATCATCTACTTGCACCAGAACAAGACACTGCGAGGGAGCTCAGGAAGGTAAGTATGACTTTTTTTTATATTTTTGCAAACAAACATACAGATAAAGAGCCATGCATACAAAGATAGGGGTCAAGATCCATGCAGACCAGGATGGGGATGAGGAGCCATGCATACCAGGATGGGGATGAGGAGCCATGCAGACCAGGATAGGAATGAGGAGCCATGTAGACCAGGATAGGAATGAGGAGCCAAGCAGACCAGGATAGGAATGAGGAGCCATGCAGACCAGGATAGGGATGAGGAGCCATGCATGCCAGAACGGGGATGAGGAGTCATGCAGATCAGGATGGGGATGAGGGGGCCATGCATACTAGGATGGGGATAAGAAGCCATGCACACCAAGATGGGGATGAGGAGCCATGCATACAAGGATAGGGATGAGGGGATAATGCATACCAGGCTTATACTCGAGTCAATAAGTTTTCCCAGTTTTTTGTGGTAAAATTTGGTGCCTCGGCTTATACTCGGGTCAGTTTATACTAGAGTATAAATTCACATGTCCATTTTGCAGGCCCCTAAGCTGCAGACTCCAATCCATTAGTTGTAAGTTTGATTTGGAGAAAAAAAAAGCTACTTCATAATAAAACGTAAACAATAAACGGTTTTTACATTTAAAAATTATTATAAAAAAATATATAAAATATATAAACTATAAGTTTTGTAGTAATAGTAACCAATAAAAAAACATATCTGATACTAATGTAATGACCCATAGAACAAAGAATATACAGTAGAATTAATAGCGCATTCTGAATAACATGAATAAAAATTATGTGGGATGTCTATTTTTTCCCTATTCTAACTCAAAAATGTAAAGAAAGCCAGTAACTAATTTATATGTAACCTGAGGTGGGCTAATAAAAACTGCAAATCAGCTCACAAGAAACAAGCCCTTTTTTCCTGCATTTTTGCACTTACTCAATGCTTTCTATGGGTGCAAAAATGCTGCAAAAACTTTGAAAGAAGAGATATGCTGGAGTTTCAGACATTTCTGAACTCTCGTAGCTTTTGTTGGTACTGTAAAACACAGATTAAAATTTCCATAAAAACCGCATAAAAACAACACCACAAAAATGCAACGTGTGAACGTAGCCTTATCTACAGTAAATAAAATATTTTGAAAAAAATAATACTAAGCCCACCCGCCTCTGGTGCATACTAATTCTGTTTACGTTCTTAACCAAATTAGGACTTGTCATATTAGGCGGACTACGCTTTGGAGAAGGAGCCTTTGCATTTAGTGAAAAGTTTTTATTTGCTATCAATGCATTTGGCAGCAGACCAGTGCATTTCTCAAGGTACAAACAATAAGGTGGTGGACTAGGACAGGATGCATTAAAAAAGCTCCAACAGACACTTAAGAACGGTCATATTGGAGGAGGGGTGGGAAGACAGTGATACAATTGTATCAAGGAATAAAAGAGGAGTTAGTCCATAAAGTATATAATGTGGGGAAAAGGGAAGATGGGGAAAAATATGTGAATTAAAATATAGCTTTTATTAACTAAATAATTATTAAAATTGATCAACAAAATAGGCTACTAGTATCTATTTAATGGAAATATGTATTTGCTATGAGCGTCTTACCAGGGCCGTATTTAGAGTTTGTGCTGCCCTAGGCACTTTTCGGCCCCCGGACTATAAGGAGAAAAAAAACCAACTTGCCTTGCTCAGGTGCCACCCCTCGCAATCGTACCGCCCTAGGCAAGTGCCCGCGAGTGCCTAGTGACAAATACGGCCCTGCGTCTTACTCAAAATTGCTGCATTCTTCCAACAAAATTCTCAGTGCTGTAATACATAAGGCCTGTTTCACACTTCAGTTTTTTGACGTCAGTCAAAATCCGCCAATTTTTGAAAATAGCGGATCCGCTTTTTTTGGCGAACCCGCCACTTTTTCCCATTGAATTACATTAGTGGCGGATTTTGGCGGATGGTCGTCCGTTGCATCCACTATTCGGCGGATCCGCCAGTTTTCTGGCGGATTCTGTCTGAGGTGGACGGACTTTGTAACGTTTTTTGTCTGCGTCAAAATGGCGGATCTCGGCGGAATCCGCTTTTTCGCACTGAGCATGCTCAGAAAAAAAGATACTTTTCCAGACAGTCCAAAAACTATATAAGGTGGGCTAATTGGGCCCAGACATGCAGTACCAGCGTCAAGACAGAAGAGACGAGAACATACCAGACAAGACCAGACACAGCGTGCCAGCCAGCATCTGCCAGCACCAAGAGGCCTGCTACCAGAAGCCAGCACCTGCCAACAGCAAGTCAGGACCAAGAGGCCTGCCACCACCGAGCCAGGACAGAGAGGCCTGCCAGTGCCAGCACCAACAGCCTGCCAGCAAAGGGGCCTGCAAGTGTGAGTATAACCTGTGTGTGTGTACTACCTGTGTGTGTGTACTACCTGTGTGTGTGTACTACCTGTGTGTGTGTGTGTGTGTATGGCCTGCTTGTGTGTAGCCTGTGTGTGTGTGTGTGTGTGTGTGGCCTGACAGTGTTGCATTTCTGTGTGGTTGTTTTTTTTTATTCAGCATTTTATTTTTCATACTTGTTTTTCTGTTGTTGCATTTTATTTTCATATTACTGTAATTTTATTTGAATATTTCCTACTGTGCTGTGATTGTGTGTTATGTGTGTATTGTACGTGGTGTGAAAAAAACGGAAATTTGGTGAAAATATAGAAAATTTCGCAATTTTCCAAATTTGAATTTTTATGCCCTTAAATCACAGAGATACGGCACACAAAAAACTTAAGTAACATTTCCCACAAATTTACTTTCCATCAGCCAATTTTGGAACCAAAATTTTTTTTTGTTAGGAAGTTATAAGGGTTAAAAATTGACCAGCGATTTCTCATTTTTGCAACACCATTTTATTTTTACGGACCACATCACATTTGAAGCCACTTTGAGAGGTCTATATGATAGAAAATACCCAAAAGTGACACCATTCTAAAACCTGCACCCCTTAACGTGCTCAAAACCACATTCAAGAAGTTTATTAACCCTTCAGGTGCGTCACATGAATTTTTTGAATATTTAAAAAAAAAATGAACATTTACCTTTTTTTCACAAAAAAAAATATTTCAGGTTCATTTTTTTTATTTTACCAAGGGTAACAGGAGAAATTGGACTGCAAAAGTTATTGTGCAATTTGTCCTGAGTACGCTGATACCTGATATGTGAGGGGAACCACTGTTTCGGCGCATGGCAGAGCTCAGAAGGGAAGGAGCGCCGTTTGACTTTTTCAATGCAAAATTGACTGGAATTCAGATCGGACGCCATGTCACGTTTGGAGAGCCCCTGATGTACCTAAACAGTGGAAACCCCCACAAGTGACCCCATGTTGGAAACTAGACCCCACAAGGAACTTATCTAGTTATGTGGTGAGAACTTTGAACCTACAAGGGCTTCACAGAAGTTTATAACGTACAGCGGTACAATTAAAAAATCATATTTTTTCCAAAAAAAGGTTTTTTCACCCCCAATTTTTATTTTCCCAAGGGTAACAGGTCCCTAAAAGTTGTTGTCCAATTTGTCCTGAGTACGCTGATACCTCATATGTGGGAGAAAACTACTGTATGGGCACACGTTAGGGCTCGGAAGGGAAGTAGTGAAGATTTTGGAATGCAGACTTTGATGGAATGGTCTGCGGGTGTCATGTGCATTTGGAAAGCCCCTGATGTACCTAAACTATTGAAACTCCCCACAAGTGACCCCATTTTGGAAACTTAACCCCCCAAGGAACTTATCTTGATGTGTGGTGAGCACTTTGAACCCCCAAGTGCTTCACAGAAGTTTATAATTCCCGGGCGTGAAAATAAAAAAAAATATTCTTTTTCCACAAAAATGATATTTTTGCCCCCAATTTTTTATTTTCCTATGGGTAACAGGAGAAATTAGACCCCAAAAGTTGTTTTGCAATTTGTTCTGAGTAGGCTGATACCCTATATGTTGGGATAAAAGACTATTTGGCCGCATGGCAGAGCTTGGAAGGGAAGGAGCACCATTTGACTTTTTCAACACAGAATTGGCTGGAATTGAGATCAGACACCATGTTGCATTTGGAGAGCACCTGATGTGCCCAAACAGTGGAAACCCCCCAATTCTAACTCCAACCCTAACCCCAACACACCCCTAACCCTAATCTCAGCCCTAACTCTAGCCCTAACCCTAGCCCTTGTCCCAACCCTAGCGCTAACCCTAGCCCTAATGGGAAAATGGAAATAAATACCTTTTCTTTTAATTTTATTATTTTCCCTAACTAAGGGGGTGATAACGGGGGGTTTGATTTACTATTTATGGCGGTTTTTATGTTTGGCAGCTGTCACACGCTAAAAGACGCTTTTTATTGTAAAAATAGCTTTTACATCACCACATATTGAGAGCTATAATTTTTCCATATTTTGACTCATGTGAGGTCTTATTTTTTGCGGGACGAATTGATGTTTTTATTGGTGTCATTTTCGGGCATGTGACATCTTTTGATCGCTTTTTATTCCGATTTTTGGGACGCAGAATGAACAAAAAACAGCGTTTCATGAATTTCTTTTGGGGGGGGTGTTTACACCGTTCCGCGTGCGGTAAAATTGATAAGAAGATTTTATTCTTCGGGTCGGTACAGTTACAGCGATACCTCATTTAGATTTTTTTTATGTTTTGGCGCTTTTATGCAATGAAAACAATTTTATACAAAAAATAATTATTTTTGCATCGCTTTATTCTGCGAGCTATAACTTTTACATTTTTTTGCTGATGATGCTGTATGGTGGCTCGTTTTTTGCGGGACGAGATGCCGTTTTCAGTGGTACCATGTATATTTATATGCGTCTTTTTGATCACGCGTTATTGCACTTTTTGTTCGGCGGTATGATAATAAATCATTATTTTTTGCTTCGTTTTTTATTTTTATTTTTTAAGGGGTTCGCTAAAGGGGTTAACTAATGGGACAGTTTTATAGGGCGGGTCGTTACGGACACAACGATACCAAATATGTGTAAGTTTATTGTTTTTTTTTTATTTCCAAAAAATGAATTTATTATTTTTTTTTTAAATTTATTTAGCGATTGTTTTAAAATTATTTTTACACTTTTTTTTTTAACTTTATTACATTGTCCCAGGGGGGACTTAACTGTCATGTGACAGATCGCTGATCTGTCACATCACAGATCACTGTGACAGATCAGCGATCTGTCACAGGCACTGTACTTGGCTTCCTCGTGACTGCGCTTTGCAGGCACTGAGGAAGCCAGCTCCCTGCAGGCCCCTGAAGGTCCCCGTCACCATCTTGGATTCGGGCACCTGCAGGGATGGAGCCCCCCACAGCAGCGCTGCACATTGCGCTGCTGTGGGGGGCTCAGGGAAGCACGGAGGGAGCCCCCTCCCTGCTGATGCTTCCCTTTAACCCCCGGTACACCGCGATCGTGTTTGATCGCAGTGTGCAAGGGGTTAACGTGTCAGGGGCGATCCGTGACTGCCCCTGACACATTGTGCCGGGTGTCAGCTGTGATAATCAGCTGACACCCGTCCGCGATCAGCGGCACTCACCACGTGAGCGCCGCTGATCGCGCTAGACATACTATCCCGTCCATGGGCATAGGGGCCCGGGTCCCATGGACGGGATAGTACATCTGATGTCAGAAAGGGGTTAAACAGGAGGGGAAACAGTCAAGTAGTTAATATTTTTCAGTGTTTTTGGTATACATTTTTTGGGGGTGGTTTTTCAATCAAAATATATCTGAAGATACATTTTTTTTTTGGTATGATCTTTTGTATAGTAGCTTTTACAAGTTTGTTTATAATTGCAGATCCGTTCAGGAAGAGCCGCCAACCAGGCCGCAGCAGAGCCGCATCCTACACCGCTAGGCAAACACTTTTTTATTTTTCCAGTAAGTATAAAGGCCTGAAAGCTTGTTGATCCTTTGTATAGTAGCTTTACAAGTGTCTTTTTATACTTGCAGATCCGTTCAGGAACAGCCGCCAGCCAGGCCGTAGCAGAAACTCGCCAGCTAGGCCGCAGCAGAGACCCGCCAGCCAGGCCGCAGCAGAGCCGCATCCTACACTGCTAGGCAAACACGTCTATTTTTCCAGTAAGTATAAAGGCCTGAAAGCTTGTTGATCCTTTGTATAGTAGCTTTGCAAGTGTCTTTTTATACTTGCAGATCTGTTCAGGAGCAGCCGCCAGCCAGGCCGCAGCAGAAACTTGCCAGCCAGGCCGCAGCAGAGACCCACCAGCCAGGCCGCAGCAGAGACCCGCCAGCAAGGCCGCAGCAGTTTTGGAGTAATGTCTTCATCTGGGAGCCCCCCCTCACAGCACCAGCAAACTGAGGTAAAATAAATATTTTTTTTTTACTCTTATTTTACACAATTTTTTTGTAACCCTATATGCATGTATTATGTTTTCACTGGAAGCTGAATCTCGGGAGCTTCCAGGAGGAGACATGCAGGGTGGAGAAATGCAAGGAGGGGGCGTGCAGAGTGTAAGTTTAGCAGATACAAATACTGACATACATAATGCTACACCCAACACAAACATTCATTACAGTACACACAATAACTATGCATCCATCCAGGCACATAATCATGTTTTTTTTATAGTCTTCACAATCCAGTGCCCACGCTAGAGCGACTCCCAAGATATCCCAGGGTCGTCGAGGTGATGCTTCCGGCGTTCGGCGAACAGTAAGGAACACTTTATTTGGGTGATTAATTAATGAACCTCATGTGTATGAATTTATTATTAATTTTTTTTTGCTTCACAGCGTGCTCCCGACAGACAATATGATGAGGGGATCATTGATGTGGACACCCTCATCGAGGCGGTGCTACAGTGGGAGCCGCTGTGGAACATGGCGGACCGCCACCATGCCGACCAACCAACCACCCGACAGCTTTGGGATGAAGTGTGCTTTGAGGTTATAGAGAACTGGGAGGAGCTCGATGCGAGGGACAAGGATTTAGTGCGTAAGTATTCCAATTTCAGTAAGTTATATAACAGCATGTGAAGTGTTGAATACTAACCACTTTTTTTTTTTGCTTCACAGGTGACAGGGTTATCATACGGTGGCGGTCACTCAGGGATCGCTTCAAGAGGGACTTCAACAAGGAGATGCAGGCCCCGAGTGGATCGAGAGGATGCAGGAGCAGCCGGTATAAATACTACAGAGCCCTGTCGTCCCTCCGGTTGACGATGGTGAGCAGAAGATAAATATTCCACACACCATTTCTGTAGTACAAATGTTTACATGTTTAACCTAATTTTTTTTTTCAGCAAGTGCAATGAAATATCAATATATTAATATATATTTTTTCTCTTTTATAGCATCATCTGCAGCACTCGGGAGTCTGCTTCTGAGTTGCCTCCCTGTGGAGGGATCCCTTTGGAGACCGCCACCGGGGACCACATCGAGGTATCCGACCCCTCTGTACCTTCCCTCTTGTCTCGTCCCTCTGTCCCATCCACCAGCACTGGAGCAGCAGGGCAGTCTTCATCACATGAAGCTGCAGGTGACGATTTACAGTACCCTTTACCCCACCCCTCTGACACTGCCGCAACATCTCTACCAATTTTTGGTTCTGGACGGCAGCGTCTGAGAGGTTAGGAAAGAATGTTTTTCTCTGACTGTTTGAATCTGAATACATCCATCCAGAATGCATTCCGACTTTTAGGGCAACAGATAACTTCTTTGTTGAACATAATAAATCAAAATATCATGGAACTCAGAAGTTATACGGAGAGGATGCATTCTGAGTCAAACCAGGCGCCGAGACATATTTTTTTTCAATCAGTTGGCCGGCACATGGAAAATTTAACTCCTCACCTGCAGATGCATGTGATGCAAAGCTGTCACAATGCTCTAGTGACTGCAATCTCCCAGGCCTCCCAATCAACCCATCTACCTATTCTATCATCTTCTCATTCCACTGTCCATCCTCCCACCGTCCATCCTCCCACCGTCCATCCTACCACCACTCCTTCTCCTTTCTCGAATTCACCATTCTATTCTTCCCAGTTCCGTCCTTCCCCATTGCATCATACCCCAATGACCTCACCGTTCCCACCCACACCTTCAATGTTCCCACAAACCTCTGTCCATCAACTCCCATCCCAACCTCAAGTTTTAAACCCCCCTTCCACTTCTGATCCTCACCAACCTTGTTCCCATTCCCCCCCCTCAATGTGGTCAGCCCTGTTAACCCCTCCGATGAAATCTCCACCCAACAATAACGGCATTTGTAAATTTTTAACAAATTGTTAAAATAAATCAAATATTTTTTGCTTTAAAAGAATTTTATTGTGTTGTTTAATTTATTTCTTTAGTGTTAAGTAAAAAAAACAAAATACCGGTGGTGTTGAGGTAAAATACACACCATTTTTTGGTAAAGGTACAAAAAGGTTCAAGGTACAAGGGTACACGGGTGGTGTACTGGTAAAATGCACACCATTTCTTGGTAAAGGTACAAAAAGGTTCAAGGTACACCGGAGGTGTACAGGTAAAATACACACCATTTTTTGGTAAAGGTACAAAAAGGTTCAAGGTACACTAGTGGTCACACCATTTTTTGGTAAAGGTACAAAAAGGTTTAAAAAACACCACACTTTTATTACACAAAATTGGTGTAAAGGTACCAAAACTATGAAACAGAAAAGGAAAAATTACAAAAGTTTTGCTATACAAAAAAAGGAAACTTGGTATAACATTAAAAAAAAAAAAAAAAAAATGTTATACCATGTCATCTTGCCAGTCAACTCTTCCTTCCGGTGATACAAAATAATCAGCAAATGTGCAAATGTGTCCCTCATTTGTGTCACTGACACAGTGCTCCGAACACTTGTCTGGTGATAATCCCACAAGGTGGTTTCACAAACATTTTCTTCAATGGAAACTGGTTCCTTTGAAATTACAAAATTGTGCAGGATCACACATGCCTTCACCACCTCATCCACAGTCTCAGTTTTCAGTTTTATGACAGTTAACAGCACTCTCCATTTTGATGTTAAAATCCCAAAAGCGCACTCCACCACTCTTCGTGCTCTTGTTAATCGATAGTTAAAGATTTTTTTTCCTGTGGGTCAATCCATGACTTCCATTTGGCTTCAGAAGATGTTTAGACAGTTGAAATGCGTCGTCACCAACACACACAAATGGCATTGGTGGGCCTGTTGTTCCAGGGAGTGGTGTTGGAGGTGGGAAATCAAAATTGTCTCCATACAAACAACGGCCCATTGCAGACATCTTGAACACCTGTGAATCATTGGATCGACCATACGCACCAATATCGACAGCAATAAATTTGCATTTTGAGTCAGCAATTGCCATCAGTACAATTGAAAAGAATTTCTTATAATTGAAATATTCTGATCCAGATCCAACGGGTTTCACAATCCTTATGTGCTTCCCATCCACTGCACTAACACAATTAGGAAACTGACATATTTCTTGAAAGTTTTCAGCAATCTCAAGTCACCTTTCCTGTGTTGGCTGTGGGATGTACTCCTTTAGACAATACCACAATGCCCAGCAAGTCTGTTGGACTATTCCAGATATTGTAGATATCCCAAGCCGGAACTGGTAATGGAGGGAGGTGAAAGATTCTCCAGTTGCCAGGAATCTGTTAAAAAAAGGGGAAAAAATAAATTTGAGGCCATGTGCAGAGATGTTGTGGATTTAATTGTGTTTCTGCCGCGGTTTGTACAGCGTGGAATTGCCTAAAATCCACAGTGTAGTGCACCTAAAATGGAAGTCTATGGGAACCGCAGACTTGCTGTGCACATGCTGCGGAAAACGCAAAGAAACGTAGCGGTTTATTTTCCGCAGCATGTCACTTCTTTTCTGCGGTATCGCTGCGGTTCTGCACCCATAGACTCCCATTGTATCTTGCAAATCCGCAGCAAAACCGCATATCAAAAAAAGATCTGCAGTTTTGCTGCTGATTTGGTGTAATTTGGGCTAGTAAAAACCGCAGGAAAGGGAAATGAGGTCACAGGAAGGAGGAAGTGTATGTGCTGTCTGAAAATAAAATGGAGTCGTACCATCGTATGGGGATGGATGTGAGGCGTATGGTTGATTTAGAAGTAATGTCTGTGTTTGTGTCAGTCTGTTTGTGTCAGTCTGTGCGTCAGTCTGTGTGTCTGTAGTGACAGATTGTGGTCATTCGTCGGATGGGACAGCTCTCCCATCCAAATATGATGGGAGAGTTGTCCCATCGTCAGGCGAATGACCACAATGGGTTAAAAAAAAACACAACGCACATGTAACAAACAGTACATACAACACACAACATGTAAACATACTCACCACATACGACTTGCGCCCGCCAGAACCCTTCCCTCACTGCTCTTCCAAAAAAAATGTAAAAAAAAGCAAAAAAAAAAAAAGGTTCGCCGCTTTTGTCCCACGATGTCCTCCGGTGATGCACTGCAAGAGTTAAATTGCTCCTGCAGTGTTCTTCGCTGTTCGCCGGTGGTTTCCCGCGGTTCAATGAACTCCGGGACCTCACTTTACAGTCTGGGAGCTCACTTTACGGTCCGGGAGCTCACTTTACAGTAATTGACATGTCGGAATTGCCGTAAAGTGAGATTCTCGGAGTTCATTGAACTCCGGTAAACTTTCACGCATGCGCAGTCACACTGCAGGAACTTTCTCCTGTCAGTGTGACTTTTTAACCCTTGGAGAGCAGTCACATCTCCTGATGTGACAGTTCTCCACTAGAGATCGCCGTGGGACACTCGATTTTAAATGGATTGTGTTGGACAGGTTGGTATTTTTGTGGTTTTTTATTTATTTTTTTTTTACAGGTTATGGTTTTTTATTGGTAAGTATGGTTAAGTTAAGAACATAAAAAAAAAATTTCTGTGTGTTTTTTTTAACTATTTAAGTATAGGATTAATAATGGATCGGCGTCTTCTTGACGCCTCTCCATTATTAACCTGGCTTAAGGCCCTGTCACACTAAGCGACTTACCAGCGATCCCGACACCGATATCAAGGTGTCAGGATCGCTGGTAAGTCGCTATGTGATCGCTGGTAAGCTGTCACACAGACAGCTTCACCAGCGATCAGCACAGCGATGCAGAGGGCCCGGCATCGCTTGCCATCGCTGTAAAAAATAGAATCAAGATAAAAAATATAGTTATTCTCACCTTCCGACATCCCGTTCAGCCATCCTGCCTCTCTCCACGCTCCGGTCCCAGTGATCCTTTGCATGAATGACCGCGAGATGTCACGGTCTCGAGGGATAACAAAGTCTTGCGGTCATTCGTGCAAAGGATCACTGGGACCGGAGCGTGGAGAGAGGCCGGAAGACTGCGTGGGACATCGGAAGGTGAGAATAACTATATATTTTTTTTTTTATTATTATTTTTTACACCTGATCGCTGGTCTCCCGCCTGTCACATGCAGCAATGCGTGCTGGCCAGCGGGAGACCAGCGACCAAAGAAATGTCCAGAGGTTTCTTCCAGCGATCAGCGATACCGGCAGGGGGGCCGCTCGCTGATTGCTGTCACACACAGCGATCTCGCTGGTGAGATCGCTGTTACGTCACAAAAGTTGTGACTCAGCAGCGATCTCGCTACCGAGATCGCTTAGTGAGACGGGGCCTTTAATGTCACCTGTCAATCAAAGGTGACATTAACCCTTTATTACCCACATCCCGCCGCCGCTGTGCGGGATGTGGGAAGAGAGGGTCTAAGTGCTGGAATTGGCGCATCTGATAGATGTGCCATTTCTGGGGCGGCTGCGTGCTGATATTTGTAGCCGGCGGGGGCTAATATCCACGGCCCCTTCCTCGTCTATGAATATCAGCCCGCAGCAGTTGGCATAGCCTTTCTGGCTAAAAAATATAGGGGGACCCCACGTCATTTTTTTGGGGGGTCCCCCCATTGTAATAGCCATCAAAGGCTCTGCTGACAGAGGCGGGTTGATATTCATAGCCTGGGAAGATGAACCTCTTCCCAGGCAACAAAAAATCAGCACTCACTTGCTTGCTTTTCCTCTCTGGACTTGAAAATTGTGCTGGAGCCCACGCCATTTTTTTTTCAAGTCCAGACAGGGAAAAGCAGCAACTACGTGTTGATTTTTTGTAGCCTGGGAAGAGGTTAATCTTCCCAGGCTATGAATATCAACCCGCCGCTGTCAGCAGAGCCTTTGATGACTAACAAAATATAGAGGGACCCCAAGTCATTTTTTTTGGTGTGGGGCCCCATATTCTATTCGCCATCAAAGGCTCTGCTGACAGCAGCGGGTTGATATTCATAGCCTGGGAAGATTATCCCCTTCCCAGGATACCAAAAATCAGGCCTCAGTCACTGGATTTCCCCTTCTGGACTTGAACAAAATTCTTTTTCTGTATGCTAACAAACTAAATATGAAGATATTAATAACATATTGTTATCCATTACAGATAAGGGACATGCCAGCTATCTGGGACCCGGCCGATGAGGCCTACAAAGACAAATATACACGGGATATGTGTTGGTCTAGAATCTGCCGTCAGCTGTATCCAGATTTTGATGCGTACACCGGTGCCCTGCAGCAGAAAATTAGTAAGTAATTTTTGGTATGTTGTTTATACAGAATGACTCTTCATTTTAAAACGTATTGCAAGGATCATAATGTGCTGTGATTTGTAATTTTAGCTCATGATGTGAAGCAACGATAGATAGAGATAGATTTAAAAAAATCCAAGCCAAGATTGGTACAAGTGGGTCATCACCGGCCAAAATCAGATTCAGTCTCTATCAAGATATGTGTTTCTTGCTAACCAGCAGGACTTTGAGGAGGTGATTTGTTAGATATAATTTGAATGTAGTTATGATGACTAAAATTTGATTTATCGCTGAAAACTTGGTTATCTTTTTTTATCACAGCACTGATGGAAACATTTCGCCTCCTGATGAAGATGCCAACCAAGAGCCCGCAGGATCCACTGATTCCATGGAGGGGTCTTCATTGTGTGGACCTGAGTCTCCATGTACTTCAGGTGTAGCGTCAGCTGCGTCATCTTCAGGGACGGCATCTTCTTCTGAGCCCCAAAATACTCCTGCCCCAAACACTGAAAGAGCTGCCAATCCGTTGTCAGTAACCGAGCCACTGCCCAAAAAAAGCAAAGCCAAAACCAAAACCAAAAAAATGGATGGGACAACTAAAAGGGTAAATGACACCATCGATCTCATCAACAAATCTTCAAGGGAAGATCACTTAGATTTCTTTGGTGTCAGCATAGCCAGCAAAGCTCGGTTACTGTCAGCGGAAAGGCAGACAAAGTAGAGGACAAATGTGAATGCTATATTGTCTGAATTCGAGGACCCTTCCCCTATCGCACCATTAGCAGACATTGTTATGGGGGCCACACAAAGTGTGCGGGCAAGGCGTCCACCACCACCATTGCCGCCTCCACAACCACCACTGCCACCACCACAACAGCGTGATGACCAACGCTATCAGAGGCCTCCAATGAACTATTCATACTACGGTGATGTTAACTCTGAACATATGAGTTACGACCAAGAATACATCATGTTAAATTAGTATAGGGCATAAGGCAGGTACAGGATGATAAAGTCTTCCATTAACTTCAAAAGTTCTGTGTTGCCGACACCAGACCTGCTATCACCTGTTTGTAATGCCATATTCCGGCAACAGTCGTGTTTGTTGCACCTATTCTTTGTTGTGGAAACATTATATATTGTAAAAAAAAAATGCTATGTTGGTCATAAAGTCTTTATTGGTTTTATAATAAATTAATATTTTCAACATTTTTTACTATTATTTGTGGAAAAATAACAAAAGGGGTATATACCATTGTGTTTTGGATAAAGAACATCTAATTTGTCGAAATTGTCTTTGTCTTCACATCAGTTTTCTTCCCTCCTCTGCTGGTCCGGCTGCTCTTCACCGACACAGGAGTATTGCCAGTGCACGGCGCCTTCAGGACTCATGAAGTATTCAGTGAAGGCTTCTCTCACACTCACACCGTTGTTTGATGGCCTTCCCTGACAGACGTTGGTCACTGGATTAATTACTGGCTGCTGGTACTCCACATCTATGTCAGTGCTGTACTCCCGAGCATAGTTATGGAGTACACAGCATGCCTTAATCATTGCGTCAATGGTGTCAGTATCCAACTGGATGGCAGTGTGAAAGATCCTCCACTGACTACACATGATCCCGAAGGTGCATTCCACATATCTGCGTGCACGACTCAGCCGATAATTAAAAATCCTCCACCGGGCATTCAGTCCCCTCCGAGGGTATGGGTGCAGCAGGGTGATCATTAAGGGAAAGGCCTCAGCCGATACCATCACAAAGGGCACTGGATGTGTGGAACCCGGCAAAGGTCTTGGGGCTAGGAGCGTTCCGCCATCTGCAAACCCTGTCTTATGAGGAAAGGTTGCAGGATTTGGGAATGTTTAGTTTACAAAAGAGAAGACTGAGAGGAGACTTAATAGCTGTCTACAAATATCTAAAGGGCTGTCACATTGTAGAAGGATCAGCTTTATTCTCATTTGCACAAGGAAAGACTAGAAGCAATGGGATAAAATTGAATGGGAGGAGACACAGATTAGATATTAGAAAAAACTTTTTGACAGTTAGAGTGATCAATGAGTGGAACAGGCTGCCACGAGAAGTGGTGAGTTCTCCTTCAATGGAAGTCTTCAGAGGCTGGACAGACATCTGACTGGGATGATTTAGCGAATCCTGCTTTGAGCAGGGGGTTGGACCAGATGGCCCAGGAGGTCCCTTCCAACTCTACGATTCTATGATTCTATGATCTTGAAGAATTTGCTGACCAATCTGTGACGTTCGCAACACCCGAGAATCCCCAGTACTACATTGGCACCAACGTCGATGGCAACAAATTTGTAATGTGCATCAGCCACTGCCATCAGGACCACAGAAAAATACTTCTTATAATTAAAGAAGCGTGATCCTGATAGTGGAGGCTTCTGCACTCTTACATGTTTACCATCAACTGCACCTGTGCAGTTTGGGAAATTGGCCACAGACTGAAAGCCTGCTGCGACCTGCAGCCAAGTCTCCTCGGTTGGGGAAGGCATCACCATGGGCTGCAATTTCTGCCAGATCACGTTACATGTGCACCTCACAATTTGAGAGATGGTGGATTTACCAACTCTAAATTGGATGTGTAGGGATGTATAGCTCTCTCCTGTGGCCAAAAATCTGAAAATGAAAAAAAAATTTATTAGAAATGATTGCCGCTATAAGATGGGGGCACAGTCATTCATGGTTTTGTACAAAATTCAGAAATGGTGTTGTAAACTCCCAAGTCCAACAATACCAATAATAATTTTGGGTGGACTTAAATGGAGGGGGCCCAGTCTAGTAATATGGGTTCGCCGCAGCAGGTGCAAAAGACGTCTCTCATTATGACCTGTTTGCGCCAATTGGCAGCTGAGCTGGGGTTAGAGCATCTTCAGCACCTGCCGCCAGGGAACAGCACTGTTGCGTTTTTCCAGCGGCGTCAATTTGTGTCACAGAGAGTACATCCATGTGTGTTTTGTGGCCCGTGCTACTGAGTTGCCCCGTCGCTGGCTTCACCCAGGGCTGTGGGGTACTCGGTATCAGGCCGGTGTCAGGGGGATGATGTGTCACAGCAGCGGTGACCTGGTCCGTGGCCCTGGGCCCCAATATCAATGGCGGTGGTGTTTGCTTGCAATATAAAGTTTGTGACGCCACCCGTGGTATTTGGCAAGTAAGATGGTAAGTCAACGCTGCTTGCAGATCCACTGGGACTGATGGTGTGATGCAGCTAAGATGGTGTAGCTCCCCACAGGTGGAGCTGTAGTTCCAGGGCAGTGTATAAGTGCGATGGAGGAGTAGGGGCACAGAATGGTGTAGATGTGGATACCCCCAATGTAGCGGTGCTGATGCGGGAATGAATGGAGGACACCAGGGCTTGCAGTTTCAAAGCTTTACTCACAGTTCGTAGTGCACACAGGTGCCCGCTTCGGTACCGTGTCCTCCGAGACCGAGGTCCAGCCAACCTCCAGGCAATATAGGGCTCTCCCCGCCAGCACCCCTCCAACATGTGCCTTTGCTGAACGACTCCTCTATAGCGCCTATTGGTTTGAAGAACTCCAGCACCATGGTTCTCTGAAGTTCCTCCTGTCAGATGTTCCTAACAACTCTCTCACTTGTATGACAGACAGCTGTAGCCTGCTTCGGGGACTCCCTTCTCCTGAGCCCCGGCTCTCTATCCGTTTCGCTGTTGTGTCCCAAGTCTTGGATGGGAGTAGTGCATTTACAGCCAACTACTCCATCGGTGTCTGCTGCAGAACCATAAGTGTCCATACAACCTCGGGGACCGGGCCCCAGCCGTGCGCTGAGAACCTATAGGCAGGGTTCCTATCCAACCCACTCCTCCTCTCTGTTCTCCTTCCACTTCGTTCCGTACTTGTCTTTCTCTCTCTTATGGAAATGCAGGTTACAGTTCTACGTCTCTCTTCCAGGGACCCTCACTCCTGTCTGAGTGGCTTCTGTCCCGACCGTCCTGTCAGCCTGTCCTCCTCAGGGACTGACCTGTCCTTCCCCTCTGGGAGACTGAACTAACTCTCTCTGACGGCCCCCTAAGGGACTGAACTCTAATTCTATCTTTCCCATTCTTTTTATACTATCTCCACCCACCTCCCAGCACATCTTGTGTTACGAAGCAGGGTTCCACGAAGGGTGCTTTGCTACCCCCAGCCTGAAGCTGCTAGGTGTCCCTGCTGAACTATCCTGTGTGTGGGATGCAGGTGTTGGAGTGTGGCAGGGAGTTCCCACACTACCTGTATGGTGGGGCACTACACCTTAGGAGAAGGTGCAGTACCTCTGTGGCGACTGAGCCTCAGGGGCGCCACACTACCATTAAAAAAAAAAGACACACGTACACACATTCCATGACACCACGCTGACATGTGCTTAGACCCAGTCATTGAATTGGGTGTACGTTTGGCAGTGTCTCCAGGACATGTGAAAAGTGTGACCACATGTACCAGAGACACTGACTGGTGAAAAGGCCTTATGACGCAAAAAAAAAAAAAAAATGAAACAATATACTTACCGCAAAGTGAGGAGCAGCCTTTCCTCAGCAGAGATGGATTTCCTCATCACTGTGTCCATATATGTAAGCTCTTCTCCCATTATGTTCAGAAGCCGGTCAAATGCCGGGATGGTGAGCCGGCAAAAGGACACAAATTTCTCGGGATATCTGTAAAAAAAATAGTAGGTTACATTAGATACAGATTTATTTTACTGACAAACTTTTTACATAACAAAATCTCTTCACATATGGTTAACTTACCTTCTCAAATCTTGGTATAGCACACAAAAGTGACCCTTTCCTGTACGGTCTGCCACAATGGGGTGTACCCACATTCATCTGGTTCTCTTTCTGGCCTGCAAGTAAGATAAAAAAAATTTGGGTTAAGGTCCCATTACAGTCAGCGACGCTCCATCGCTGACGAAAACGATGTGACCTAAAGATGGGTGGTATGTCGCTACATGGTCACTATTAAGCTGACAAACAGGCAGATCTATTCAATTACACAGCAACTATACGGCAAGCCGTAACAACCTCAGCGGTCATTGGGACCTTGTCACACAGCAGCTATTCTGACAACTCCCGCCTACAGCCCTGAATTCTGCGTCACCATCGCAGTCGCTCATTGGCAGCAAACATAGCAATGCATGAGGCCAGCGGGACAACAGCGATCAAAAAATGGATAGGACATTCAAGCACAATCAGCGATATCCAGCAGGGGGACGTTCGCCCATATCCGTCACATGTAGCAAGATTGCTGGCGAGGTCGCTGTTGCGTCACAACAGCTGTGATGTTTCAGCGATCTGGCTAGCCATCTCACTATGTATGATGAGGACTCAAAAACAATATTTTTACATATAGTGTTGCTTACCTGGAGTCTTTGCTGATTCAGATGATCGAGCAATACTCCCAAAGACTGGAGGCATTGTGGCGTGCGTAGCCATACATTAGTTTCACAGTGTTCTTCGCCATGCTGTGTGCTTCGTTGTTCACTCCGCTCATTTTCAAGGTTAGCACTCATGATTACGAAAGTGTGCAGATTCCAAAATGGAGAATGAGGTTGGACTAGGAAATGACATCACATTTTTTTTTCTTTTTTGAAGTTTCTTCTCTTTATTTTATGCTTACAAAAAAGGCAGACAAATCAGGCTGAAAAATGCAAGCAAAACCGCACAAAAAAATGCATGAAATCAGCATAGAAACTGCATGGGAAAGTGTTTGAAAACCGCAAGAAAACCGCATTCCAAAAACCGCATCAAAATCGCATAAAATCCTCAACCTTTCCACCATGCGGTTTCTGGCAGCAGATGCAGTTTTTGTGCAGAAAAATCTGAACAAAAATATGCAACATCTGCTCATGGCCTAATACAAACTATGAGCAAGAACATGACAATAATAGTCTGCAGAATCAAAACTTAAAAAAAAAAAAAAAAAACTTACCGAAGGGTCACCATCAAACACTCCGCCGGCGTTATTGAAAAGCGCAAGTAGGTGTCCCTTCTCTGGATTTGCACGCCAACACGCTCCACCAAAATCTCAAACAGGTCGTGTCTCATCCGCACATAATTGAAGAACTTCTCCGGGTTATCCCTCAATTCCAGATAAAGTGTTGAAAAAAACTCCAGGGTCAATCTCTGTGCATTTATAGGATTAATCCACTGCCGTCTCTTCTTTCGCCGACTCAAGATGCGCAGTCTTGTTTCCTCCCTCTTCCGAGCAAGAATTGCCAAACGATTGCACTCAAAATCAAAATCCAGACAGATGCTATTAATATTCGCTATTACTCCTTCCATCTCTGCCACTAGCTCTACAACCTTTCAAAGATATTGTGTTAAAATACCCTAGATATAGTTTTCCCCTAGTTTCCAGGATCCAATCACGTTTGGGAGCAGTTTCTAAGAGCGAATCATACTTGGGAGCATCCCATTTTGGAGGTGTGGAAAAATGGATCCGTCAAAAAACAGATCCAACGGATGACAAAAATGGATGCAAACGGATGATACGGATCCGTTTTTTGACGGATCCGTATAAAAATCCGTACATTGGATCTGTCAAAAAACGGATCCGTATCATCCGCTTGCATCCGTTTTGACACATTTATAGCGGATCCGTCAATCCGCCACGATGGCGGATCTTGACTGACGCCGAAAAACTGAAGTGTGAAAAAGGCCTAAGACAATAAAATTCTAGTCAATATGTATATAGTCATAGCCAAAGTCTCTCTAATATAAATTACCTAAGTAAACTATAAAAATGGAGTAAATAGCTAGCCAAATAATTTAATTCTAATTAACCTGAGCTGAAAATTCCAGGATTAATAGCATTGCTAACTAACAATTATTAAATTGAGCTAACTATAAAGGGATGTGGATATATGGAAGTCTAACTGTATAGGTCAATTAACAGCAGACAATATTTCTATATATAGGACTAGACATCCATTTCACATTAACATACTTTTGGAGTTAGCATGTGAAACAACGATTATACTCCCCTTACGCTTTATCCATTGAAGTCATTCTCCCCTGTAAAAAAAACAAAAATAATAAACAACCTTATCTCTCACCTGTCCGAAGTTAAGATTAGCAATACTGTCACATCCATCTCTGAGATAACTGGTTTACAACCTGAATAGTACCATGATGCTACTGTCCAGGCTGAAAACCAGGACACAATGAGGTGCTGTGCGCGCAGCTTCAGTGACGATCGGTGGCGTCATAGAGGTTACAGCCAGTTACTGCACTGCGTTCCCAGACTCACTTCACTGTGAACAGGAGCAATAAAGTGCAATGACCCGTGAGCACTGTGAGAATTTTCTCATGTTACTCATGCTGATCTCATTGAGGTCACCGCAGTTCACCTTCCCGGCTCACAGTGAAGTGCATGTGACCAGCACCTTCAGTGAATGGCAGTTACCTCTATGACATCACCCCTCATCATTGAAGCTGTTTCCTGGTTTTCAGCCTGGACAGTAACATCATGGCACCAGTCAGGTTGTAAACCAGATATCGCAGAGAATATGGATTTTTTTTACAGGGTACATAGGTACCTGTGGATTAGGTGTAAAGTGAGTATATGTTTGTTCATTATTTTCTGTCTTTTACAGGTGACAAGGGCTTTAATGGAACAGGCGTAAGGTGAGAATAACTGTGCTTTTTTATTTCTACTTCTTCTGGATCAACATGTTAGGGCAAGTTAGGATAGTATATGGTTTGAACTAGATGGACTTAAAGTCTTCCTTCAACCTTAATAACTATGTTACTATGTTACTTCAAATAACAGAGTGTGTATTTTTTTCAATAAAAGATTTTATTCTGGCTGTCTTTTTTACAATCTGACTATGAGGTTAGTAAATGGGAGTGTCTTATAGATGCCTCTCCATTACTAATCCCTGTTAATACATAGGTGACATCAACCCACAACCATTACCCCAATTGCCACAGCACCAAGGTAAGTTGGAAGAGCCGGGCAAAGCCCCAGAATTGGTGTTTCTAATAGATGCACCTTTCTGGGGTGGCAGTGAGCTGCTATTTTTAGGCTGCAGGTTGCCAATATCCATGTCTCATTGCCAGCCTGAGATTACTAGCACCCAGCTGTCTGCTTTAGCTTGGCTGGTTGTCAAAAATGGGGGAGCCCACAGTTTTTTTTTTTAAAATCATTTATTATAATAATTTAAAAAAGCAGTGTAGCTACCCCTCTATTCTTGATAACCAGCCATGGTAAATCTGACAGCTGAGGGTTGCAGCCTGCAGCTGTCAGTTTTGTCTGAATTGGTTCTCATAAAAAGATGAAACCTCAAGTCACTTTATTTTTTAATTTATTTATTTATAGCACAGGCACCAGCTGATAAGTACTCCTAACAGCGGTGACTGCTCTCACTCTTTTCAGCAACAGCAGGTGTAGGCTGATGGGAGTAGTACTCTCATCATCAGCTGATGCCTGTCACATGAGGCAAGCTTTTTACCACGTCACAGCTTCTGGCTCACACTGTCATCTGATAGCATGAGACCTGCAGTAATGATCTTACCATCAACCAGAGCCCATGTTTGCTGTGCTGTTGAAACGGAAGCCAGAGGGGTAGTCATGGCTAATGGTGGCTGCTCTGTTGCACTCTGGTCCTCTGTCACATAAACACACTGTCCCTTCTGTAGTGCACTTCCTTGTAAGGCAGGGTCCTCCCTGGACTGCTGGGCCATCTTTTCCTTAAGCACTACACAATAACAGTCAGAGTCCAAATCCGGTTTCAGCAAAACAACTTTACTCAGCTTGTCCAGTTTAGTCATAGAAACAGCACAAGGTTCTTCACAAAATATCAATATTTTGTTCCCTGCACTGTCCCTCACTTCTCCAGGAATATCGCAGGGTCTTTATTTTTATATAGCGCTAACATATTCAGCAGTGCTTTACAGTTTGCACACATTACGTACCATCGCCTTCGGTACTGCAGCTTCCCGACTGGTCAGACTAACCCACTTCAGGAGTCCCCTGCCCACTTCCCTCTCTAGAGGTGAAGTTGAAGTATGGCTCCTCCATTCCTTGCTACAGTAGGTAGCAGACCCTAGACGTTAAAGTCTGTTCCCAAGAAGTTAGCCATTACCATATTGATGCTGCCCTGTATTCCTCCACTGCCATGTGACTAACAGCCCCAGGCCCAAGACAGCTTGGCTCCCCAGTTTAAATGTTACAGAAAGCAACTGTCCTGTCCTGGCTCCCAGCCCTTACTGACTGACCCTAGGAAGCTCCCCAGCTACTCCCAGTTGGCCCTTCCTGCTCACTAAATCCTATTGGTCTAACCCACTCCTATCTTATTCTATTGTGTCCCCCTAGTGGGCTAAATCTAAATCCTACACTTTCCCTATATCTGCTTAAAACAAGAACATATATTTCTGAATTTATACAATACATGACACAACATGGCAATATTATAAGACATAAAATATACCAGCTTCTCAGGGATGTAATCAAGGAGTGTGGGGCATGAACTAGCCTCTGTACCCCCTTATACTGTGATGAAGATGACAGTGTGGCAAACAACAGATGTTTGGGCCCCCCATTCGTCTGATTGGGGTCTGTATTAATGTACCGTTTTGGTACCCAGATCAAACTTTTTTTTAGATGTTTGGCGACCGAACCCGTCGGACCCGAACATCCATCACTAATCAATGCTAATAATTACTCCTTTCCTTTGGTAAAGTTTGAACCCAAGCGCTACAAATCACTGGACCATGGTACTGGTCTTGACAATCCTTTTCAGTCAAAAATAAATGGAATGGAGTCTGTATGGCATTAATTTTTTATGCACTCATTGAGTTCAATGGATTAGTCTGACCCAGAAACAGATCAGAATAATACATGCTGCAATTTTTTACAGGCAGACTGATATTCATCTGGACTACCCCTATTGACTTTCATTGGTCCATGTGCTGTCTGTGTGCGATTCATTTGCCACAACATACAGACAGTGTGCTGCCTATAAAAATTACATAAAATGTGTCCAATAATAACTTTTGGGCTTGTGCACACCAGAGATTTTCCACATAATTCAAAGGTTCATATGAAGGAAATCACAGCAGACAGCTCTAGTACTGATCCTGCTTAGAAACATTTAGAAACCAATCCAGCACTTCTGTATGCTTAGCCCACAGATAAGATAAAGGAAATGTAAAGGTGTCATTTCTATGTTGCCAAGGTTCACTAGTTCACAATTTGGGGAGGTTACAGCAATGCCTTTGAGCTTTGACCTTCGGGGTTAATTCTAATTTAGTGCAGACACTTTCACCATGGTAGAGCAGATGACTTCAGAAAGTGTTAGCAGATCATTACATTATCACTATTACTAAAAAAAGGAGAAGCATGAATGTAAATGCGAGAACAATTAGCAAATTAGGCTGAAAGTGAAATTTTATCTACAAAAAATAATCGAACTCCAAAGGCTCATTGATGTGAAGTGTCTTGACACTACGCTTCTTTCAGATTGAGCCATTGTAAATGTTATTTTTGAAATCCAAACTGTTTAACAATAACTGACCGTGAAAATATGATTATCTTCTTAGTATTGTTTGCTCCATGTTAAATGAATGCACATTTCTACAGAACAAGTATTTATTTCAAGAGACAATTCTCTCCATATGTTTCATGCAATTAAGTCATCAGTTTTATAATGTTCCGAATCATTCAAGAATTCCTTTATAACCTGGTGTGATTTCAATTACTAAACACTAAAGTGAATATACATGGCTCATTTTCCAACAAAATCTTCACTTCCCGCAATACCCTTTACTCATTTGGCTCTTCTTCATAAACCTTGTAAAGTTATCATCATCTGATGTTTGCTTCATTTAACATTCATAATGATTTCTGTTATTCCCATATGTGATATTATCCAGAATCCCTTTATCCCAATGTTAAGCGATCCTTTCCATTCTAAATCAGACGTATCTAGCAGCTTAAAGGGGAAGTAAACATTTTCTAAGTTCTTATGTTGTACAGTTGCAAGTCATAAAATGGTATGCTTGATAGTCCAATTAAAGGGAATCTGTCAGCTCATTTTTGGTCTATGAGATGCGGCCACTGCCATCAGGGGCTTATCTACAGCATTCTGTAATGCTGTAGATAAGCCCCCGACGTAACCTGAAATATAAGAAAAACGAGTTAGATTATACTCACCTGTGGGTCTGGTCCGATGGGTGTCGTGGTCAGGTCCGTCACCTCCCATCTTCTAGCGATGACGTCCTTCTCCTTACTTCTGCCATGGCTCCTGCGCAAGCATACTTTATCTATCCTGTTGAGGGTAGAGTAAAAAACTGCAGTGCACAGGTGCCAGGCCTCTCTGACCTTTCCCGGTGCCTTCGCACTGCAGTACTCTGCTCTGCCCTCAACAGGGCAGATAAAGTATGCCTGCGTAGGAGCCATGGCAGAAGTAAGGAGGAGGACGTCATCGCTAAAAGATTGGAAGCGCCGGACCGCAACACCAATCGGACTGGACCGGATGAGTATAATCTAACTCGTTTTTCTTATCTTTCAGGTTATATCGTGGGCTTATTTACAGCATTACAGAAAGTTGTAGATAAGCCCTTGATGGTGGTGGCCGCATCTCATAGACCGAATATGAGGTAATGTGGGCGGGGTTATACAGAGCTCAGCATTTAGAGAACTGTTGGATTTGCCTGAATCAAATTGCTAAAAATTTTCGAATCAGGTGAATCTGATGTGTACGTAAAATTTGAGCCTTGCATCGATTTGCTCACCTCTATGACATGTTCACAAAAAAGAATTTGAGTAGATTGGGATTTTTTTATGTAATTCAGTCACCTATAGAATACATCAGTCCAAATTTTCACCTGTACACAAAGTCCAAAACATCTACATTCAAAAATAGGTATAATAGATAAATAAAAATGAATAAATACAAATTTTAGGATCCTTTTTAGTTCTTAACTCCTTTACCCCCAAGGCTGGTTTGCATGTTAATGACCAGGCCAATTTTTCCAATTCTGACCAATGTCCCTTTATGAGGTAATGACTCTGGAACTTTTCCAGGGATCCTGGCAATTCTGATATTGTTTTCTTGTAACATATTGTACTTCATGATAGTGGTAAAATTTCTTTGATATGACTAGAGTTTACTTGTGATAAAAATGGAAATTTTCCGAAAATTTCGCAATTTTCCAACTTTGAATTTTTATGCCCTTAAAACAGAGAAATATGTCACACAAAATAGTTCATAAATAACATGTCCCACATGTCTACTTTACATCAGCACAATTTTGGAACCCAATTTTTTTTTTCATTAGGAAGTTAAAATGGTAAAAAGTTGACCAGCGATTTCTCATTTTTACAACACTGTTTTTTTTAGGGACCATATCACATTTGAAATCACTTTGAGGGCTCTATATGATGGAAAATACCCAAAAGTGACATCATTCTAAAAACTACACCCCTGAAGGTGCTCAAAACCACATTTAAGAAGTTTATTTACCCTTCAAGTGCTTTACAGGAATTTTTGGAATGATTAAAAAAAATGAATATTTAACTTTTTTCACAAAAAAATTTATTCAGATACAATTTGTTTTATTTTACCAAGGGTAAAAGGAGAAATTGGACCCAAAAGTTGTTGTACAATTTGTCCTGATTACGCTGATACCCCATATATGCAAATAAACCACTTTTTGGGCTCATGGCAAAGCTCGGAATGGAAGGAATCATAGAATCATAGAATCGTAGAGTTGGAAGGGACCTCCTGGGCCATCTGGTCCAACCCCCTGCTCAAAGCAGGATTCGCTAAATCATCCCAGTCAGATGTCTGTCCAGCCTCTGTTTGAAGACTTCCATTGAAGGAGAACTCACCACTTCTCGTGGCAGCCTGTTCCACTCATTGATCACTCTAACTGTCAAAAAGTTTTTTCTAATATCTAATCTGTGTCTCCTCCCATTCAGTTTCATCCCATTGCTTCTAGTCTTTCCTTGTGCAAATGAGAATAAAGTTGATCCTTCTACAATGTGACAGCTTTAGATATTTGTAGACAGCTATTAAGTCTCCTCTCAGTCTTCTCTTTTGCAAACTAAACATTCCCAAATCCTGCAACCTTTCCTCATAAGACAGGGTTTGCAGACCGGTCACCATTCTGGTCGCTCTTTTCTGAACTTACAACAGTTTGTTGATGTCTTTTTTAAAATGTGGTGCCCAAAACTGGACACAATATTCCAGATGAGGTCTGACCAAAGAGGAGTAGAGGGAAATAATGACTTCACGTGATCTAGACTGTATGCTTCTGTTAATACATCCTAGAATTGCATTTGCCTTTTTTGCTGCTGCATCACACTGTTGACTCATATTCAGTCTGTGATCTATTAGTATACCCAAGTCTTTTTCACATGTGCTGTGAAGGAGCGCCGTTTGACTTTTCAATGCAAAATTGGCTGTAATTGAGATCAGATGCCATGTCGCGTTTGGAGAGCCCCTGATGTGCCTAAGCAGTGGAAACCCCCCACGAGTGACCCCATTTTGGAAAGTAGACCCCCTAAGGAACTTCTTTAGATACATGGTTAGCACTCTGAACCCCCAAGGGCTTCACAGAAGTTTATAATGTAGAGCCGTAAAAATAAAAAATCTTATTTTTTTCCACAAAAATGATCTTTTTGCCCACAATTTTTTATTTTCCCAACGGTAACAGGACAAATTGGACCACAAAAGTTGTGTAATTTGTCCTGAGTATGCTGATACCCCACATGTGGGGGTAAACCACTGTATGGACGCATGGCAGAGCTTGGAAGGGAAGGAGCACCGTTTGACTTTTTCAACACAGAATTGGCTGGAATTGAGATCAGATGCATGTTGCATTTGGAAAGCCCCTGATTTGCGTAAACAGTGGAAACACCTCTCAATTCTAACTCCAGCCCTAACCTCAACACACCCCTAACCCTAATCCCAACCCTAACCATAACCCTAGCCACAAACCAAACCCTAACACACCCTAACCCCAATCCCAACCCTATCCCTAATTCCAGCCCTAATCCTAATCCCTAACCCTAATCCTAACTTTAGCCCCAACCCTAACCCTAAATAGCCTCAACCCTAACCCAAACTTTAGCTCCAACCCTAAATCTAACTTTAACCCCAACCCTAATCCCAGCCCCAACCCTAAATCTAACTTTAACCCCCAACCCTAACCCCAGCCCCAACCCTAACCCTAATGGAAAAATGGAAATATATATATTTTTTTATTTTATTATTTTTCCCTAACTAAGGGGGTGATAAAGGGGGGTTTGATTTACTATTTATAGTGGGTTTTTATAGCGGGTTTTTATCTTTGGCAGCTGTCACACACTAAAAGATTTTGCATCACCACATTTTGTGAGCTATAATTTTTCAATATTTTGGCCCACAGAGTCATGTGAGGTCTTGTTTTTTACCGGACAACTTGACGTTTTATTGGTACCATTTTCGGGCACCTGACTTTTTTGATCGCTTTTTATTCCTATTTTTGGGAGGCAGAATGAACAAAAACAAGCAATTTATGAATTTCTTTTGAGGGGCCTTTATACCATTTCACGTGTGGTAAAATTTATAAATCAGTTTTATTCTTCGGGTTAGTATGATTACAACGATACCTCATTTATGTCTTTTTTTTATATTTTGTCGCTTTTAGGCTATTTTCACACTTGTGTTTTTTGCTGCGTGTTTTTTGCTCAAAAAAATGCATGGAGAAAACGCATACAAACGCTGCGTTTTTTTCAAGCATTTTTATGCCCATGCAGGAAAAAAACGCAGCGCTTTTATGCATTTGTATGCGTTTTTAGTACGTTTGCGTTTTTTTCAACATTGTCCTCACCAAAAAAATCAAGATAACAATTAGGGTTAGAGTTAGGGGTTAGGGTTAGTTAGGGTTAGTAGTACTAACCCTAAACCCTGACTCTACTAGCCCTAACTCCTAACCCTAACCCTAAACCCTAACTAACCCTAACCCCTAACCCTACAAACCGCTAACTCTAACCCTTAACCTAACCCTTAACCCTAACCCTACTAACTCCAACCCTAACCCTAAACCCTAACTAACCCTATCCCCTAACCCTTAACCTAACCCTACAAACCCTAACTCTAAACCCTGACCATACTTACCCTTACTAACTCTAACCCAAACCCTGACTCTACTAACCCTAACTCACCCTAACCCTTACCATAACCATTGTCTAAACCAATGTACAACAAAAAAACGCATGCACAAAAAAATGCATACATGCGCATGCCAATACGCACGTATGTGCACCCATAGACTTACAATGGGTGTTTTGCTGTAAAAAAAACACATTGCGTGCGCATGTGTTTTTTGGGGGTATGTCGGACGCACAAAAAATGCAGCAAGATGCATTTTGTGCGCCCGAGCGCACACTGCAAAAAAACGCATACAAATGCATGGGTATGCGCACATAAGCGCATCCCATGCAAAATATAGGGAAAAAACGCATGCGTTTTTTAGCGCTAAATAACAGCGCAAAAAAACGCAAGTGTGAAACCAGCCTTATACAATAAAAACTATTTTATATAAAAAATAATTTTGTTTGCATCGCTTTATTCTGAGAGCTATAACTTTTTAATTTTTTTTGCTGATGATGCCGTATGGTGGCTCATTTTTTGTGTGAAAAGTTTTCAGCGGTACTACGTTTATTTATATTCGTCATTTTGAACTCGTGATATTCCAGTTTTTGTTTGGCGATATGATGACAAAGCATTTTTTTGGCTTTTTTTTAATGGTTTTCACTAAAGGGGTTAACTAGTGGGACAGTTTTATAGGTCGGGTCATTACAGATGCAGGGATACCAAATATGTGTACTTTTATTGTTTAGATTTTTATTCAAATATTGATTTAATGTTAGAATAAATATTGATTTTTTAATTATTATTTTTTATTATTTTTTGTAAATATTGTTAAAGTTATTTATTTTTTTTAATTTAATTCTTAGGTTTACACCCTGTCCCACTAAGGCACACTCATTTCGTGCAGGCTGATCGCTTCTATAGACCTGAGAGACTTCCTGACATGCACTGCGCATGAGGACATCGGGTCTCCGTGTCAGCGATCGGGACCCCGCAACATGCCGCGGGGTCTCCGATCCAAAGGCAGAGGGGCTGTCAGAGCTGACAGCCCCTCTGCCTGCTCCTGGAACGCTGCGATAATGTTTGATCGCAGAGTTCCAGAGGTTAAAGTGCCGGGAGCGGTCCGTGACCGCTCCTGGCACTTAGTGATAGGTGCCAGCTGTGAGAATCAGCTGACACCTGGCCGCGATCAGCCGCGCTCCCCCCATGAGCGCAGCTGATCGATGATGACGTACTATTCCGTCCATGGGAATTAAGTCCCAAGGCATATGGATGGGATAGTACGTCATTACTATAATTTTATATATACCTTAATTTACTCTTTTCAGTTCTATACCCCCAAAATATCTAGAAGTAAACCTTTTAGGCATATGCCAGAAAGACAAACTGTTAAGGGCTCATTCATACTGATGTATAATACGGAGGAGTGAATGTGAGAAAATCTCAGATTGTATTTTGACCAGTGCTATTCACTGAGGCAGAGCAGATCTGCTAAATTTTTAGAAAAAAAAATCGCAGCATGCTGTGATTGGCAGCGTATCTTACACTGCGTGTACCCATTCAAGTCAATGGGTGCGTGAAAAACATTGCTGAGACAAGCAATGGAGAGGATGGAGAGATTAAACTCTCCTTCTACTCCATACCTGTGATCCGATACTTGCATGCGAGAGGATCGGAGCACAGAGCACTGACACTCGGCTCACACTCGCAGCAGTCGAGTGTCATTAGCATATCACATCCAATGCCCCTGCATCGGATACTACACGCTAGTGAGATCCCGGCCTAAAGAGATTATATATGTATTTTCCTACATACATAAGTCAAACTGTATTGCATAAATGGTGTTAATACAGGCTTATAAGTAGAGTTGGGTGAATATGTTCGGAAACAATCGCCGAATCTGAATTTGCCGTATTCATGCCATATTGGCATGACAAATTTATGTTTGACGATCGTTTCCGAACATATTTGCTCATTTCCACTCCCATTGACTCCAATGGCATTCGGCTGTGTTCGGTGAATATTGCGAAAAACCACATTCGCCAGCTGTTGTAATCCGAACCGAATACTGAAAAATTCGCTCAACTCTACTTAGAATCACTGATCTCAAATTTTGCAATTTTAGGAAAGGAAACCTATGAAGAAACATAGTCCTTCACTCTTGTTGTTGTCCTAGAGGTGACTTATTACAAGGCTATCAATCAATGCCTAATTTATCTCTGTCTTTTAAACAGCCGGCTGGTTGAACATAGAGTGGTACTAGGGTGAAAGTACAGAGACTAAATTATTTGACCTTTCATAGAAAAACAAACCTGTAACCTGAACACTTGCTCCTTTGCATGGACAGATAAATGGCTCATAGAATAACATTAGATTTCTGAGCAGAAATAGTACACATTCTTTCTCTGCACTCATTGCTCCTTTACACCTACTGAGATTAAACTACTCAAGAATGTAACAAATGTTTCTAAAATTACTGTCAGGAAATGTGTAAAGATTGTATTAAATTCACTGATTAATTGCACTCCACAGTCCGGTCACTATCCCAGTGTTAGTGCTTCATAAGTCAGAAAGCTCCTTGTAAATTCATGCTAAACAATACTAAATCAACGTATTACATTGTCATACAAAAAATCCTTTGTGTCTGCATTGTGTCATGCATTATTTCGGTGCTTTGTATGTCGTAGTATTTACAAAACGGAAACTGCAAGGAAACAGAGTATATTAGAGCACATGATCACTTGCAAAGTGGAAGCAGAGAACATCACATCCTAGATGGTTTATACAAATATCTTATATAATAACAATATAAGGTACATAAAATATGTTACAGATAGGAATTGAAGAAATATACTAATATGTTATATAATAAAAATTACATAATTATGGTAGCTCTAATATTTCATGTAGTAGAAAGAACATGAGACAACTATAGATATAGCAGTAACAAGCAGAGCATTAGGCTCCATAATACTGGACCATAGGGACTCTAAAGTTATTGGGATGACATGGAAATATTATCAGGTGGAAGCATACTTAAAAATAAAAGCCAAGCTTAAAACTTTATTGAAAGATTTTCATACACAAGCAAGCATCGTAGCTTTATTGTGGCTCACCCAGTGAAGTCAACCCACTAAGAACCCAGGTCCTGTTGTGTGCACTGGCACTAAGTGTCAGTACAGCTGGCACACCTATAAAGGATCACTCGCGGTGAGGTTTGCTTCGAGGTCCCAAAACACTCTGTTATGATACCTGTGATGGTGTGATATGCTATGTGGATGTCATTTTTTGTATATTCCTATTTTTCTATTTCAGTTATTTTCTCAGTGTTTTTCTTATCACATTGTAAGTCTACAGCCTCACTGTATCTGTCTCTTGATGACGCCCCTGTAGTGCATTAATCCCTAAGGCCCTTTGTTCTCCTCTGGGGGGCCTAGAAACTGCCCCAACTTGTTTGACTTTCCCTGGACAAGGAAGGGGGTGGAGAGAGAACAGGAGCTGGGCAAGTCAGTTCCGCTGTGTACAGGATCGTGTAAAGACTGCATTTCAGAGAGAAGGACCCATTTTATCCTCTGGTGCTAGAGCTTTGGAATCTCGTTTCCCTGGACATTTTATCCTGTTACTGGACTGCATTCTTATTCTGGACTATCTTATCCTTTGTGTGGTGGACTGAATATGGACCTTTTCGTATTTTTGTCTGAATAAAGGTCTTGGAATTGTTCACTCTTCGCTTGCTCTGTTAATTGTGTGATACCAGAGAAGGACCCCGTGACAGTACCATTGAACGTATTTGCTTTCTAGGGATTTGCAGCTTACCATTTTCAGGCCACATGTGATATGATGAACAATGAGACCAGGATTCGCTTTAAGAAGATAAAAAAGTCTGGACTATTGAATCAAGGTTTCAACAGCATGCATAAAAATTCTTCTGCATTAGGCAGAGGTTCATACATATATTGAGTTTCATATACTCATATAACTATATACTGGTATAGTTACATTTCACGAGTGGCAGAATACTTCTAGAAATTCCTGGCTCTGACATTCAATTCCTGTGTCCTCCATTTTCATTCTTCTGCTACTAATACACTCTCCAACTTGTGTCCTAAAAAATACAAGTCTTATTCCTTTAAAGGGTATACAACAACTGCCTAACAAACAGGAACTATCTTTCTGTGTGCCCATGTAACGCCTCCTCACCTGGGCTGGCTTATAACTGTTAATCCTATCCACAGGCTAACTAAACTGCTGCATATAATATGTAAAATCACATATAAAGAGGGTTATTACAATAAATTAATACAATAAATCTTAACAAAGAGTGTCAGGACAAGTTCTCCAACTCTACAGGATGGCACATGGAGAGCAAGAATGAGACTCCTCCAGTAATCTTGGGAATAGTAGGTTGGATCCAGCAAAGTCAGCAGAACAGCAGGAACAGAAACAGGTAATATGGTGCAGATGATACAAAGATAGAGTTTTTTGGTAAAGCACATCATTTTACTGTTTACTGAAAGCGGAAAGACGCCTACAAAAAAAGAACACAGCACCTACAGTCAAGTATGGTGGGTGTTCAAAGGTGTTTTACTGCATCTGGCATTGGGTGCCTTGACTATGTGCAAGGCATCATCATATTTTGACCATTTCTCATTTTCTGAAAATAAATACAAAATTTAGTGCTTGGAAATTCAAAGACATGTTATCAGTAGTTTATAGTATAAAAGAGTAATTTACATTTTACTCAAAAATGTACCTATAAAGAGATAAATCCAATAAACTGAAAATTTTGCAGTGGTCCCTTAATTTTTTCCAGAGCTGTATATATAAAATATATATGTATATATATCTTAACCCCTTAACGATCGCTGATAAGCCTTCTAATGGCAGCAGTTAAGGGTACTTATTCCTCAGAGCCTCTTTTTAACGGTAATGAGTCCCTATTTCAGTGATCAAAATAAAAATGTAGTAAATCAAACCCCCCTTTGTCACCCCCTTAGATAAAAATTTTAAAATAAAAAAATGATATTTTTTCCATTCTTTGCAGCTATGATTGGAGTTAAGGTTCGGGTCAGGGTTGTGTTAGGGTTAAGGTTGGTGTTGCGCTAGGGTTAGGGTTGGAATTAGAATTGTTTTATTTTCAAAAGTAAAAAAGATGAGGATATGATGGCTAGTGTTGAGCACAAGTGCTTGCTACTCGAGTTTGCATCAGGAGCTTGGGTGTGCACAGAGTATTGCGGATGCCAGCTTGCTCTTTTTGGGGTGTCTAACAGCTGCAAAACATGCTGCAAAACATGCGGGACAGGGACAGGGACAGTGACTCAAGCATACCCGAGCACCCAATGGAAACTGGAGTAGCAAGCACTTGCGTTCAACACTAACGATAACATATTCAACATGATGACCTAATTCTGTGTCATACCTGTGCGTTCAAAATGCTCACCATACCCCTGGATAAAATCCTTGTGGTGTGTGGTTTCCAAAATGGTGTCACTTCTGGGGGGTTTCTACTGTTTCGGCACATCAGGGGCTCTCCAAACTCAAACAAAACCTTTTTTAAATGATAGTGTCTCAATATTATTCAAAACCAAAAGAAAAAATAGACCTCTAAGAAGTAACATTTATTAATATATATTAAAAAGTCAAGGTAATGCTTAAAATGGTGCAAAAAGTGGGAAGGCCAAAAGGAGAAAGTATAATAACTTATTTTAAAGAGCTAATCTCTCCCTAGAAGAACCTTAAAAGTCACCCTGCCTGTCAGCGTAGGTTGGCACCCTGGTTGTAGATGTGATGTACCCCCGCTCAATGTCAGTAGCCCTAGAGACCCTAATGCACCCTAAACTTACTAAACACTAAGATATAAACAAAACACATTCATACAAAAACTACTTTAGAGAGTACCCCAAATACAAAAAAAACAAATAGTTGTCCAATAGAAAAGATAAATATCTCACAATTATTGCTGTAAGTGTTCCAGAAGGGATATGGCCAAGGAGTACAATCACATCACAAAATTTTCCGAAAGAGATACGGACAGAGTGTTTAATAACATTAATGACAATTAGCTTTTATCGTCATTACTAAGATTTAGGCTATTTCAAGTTCTAGTTTAAACAGTCGTGTATGAAACTATTGCACAATGCCCATAATAGCCCCATAGTCCTAAAACATAAAACATAGGTACCACAAAATAGTTCCCCCTTGGTCCCATAGATCAAGTTGGTACAAAGTTAAATATAAACAATAAGTTTGCAAGAAAGAATTCCCAATAGTCGTGGTACTCAACAATAAACTATTTCTCTTCCCTTTGTACAATAGCCTAATTCTAAAAAATAGTTCTCTTATTTCCAGAGAGCAACAGGAAGATAGATACTGAATTAAATATCAGATGGCCATAAGAAACAACCCCACACAATTATGATATTGATCCACCATCCTCCTGTTCCTGTTCCCTCTTAATCCCAGGAACCAGCAAGTACAAATGGGTACAGAATTAGCCATTAATAGCCGTGAAAAAAGGTCCCACACAATTGTGGTACTTATCATCCCCCTTAGAAAGTGCAAGGGTTCATCAGGGGATCCAGGGTTGAGGATTTCAGTATTCCTCATGGCCGAGGTCAATGCTGTATGTGGCAGCTAATGGCAAACACAACATGGCGTCCATTCTCGATTCCAGCCAATTATGTGTTCAAAAAGCCAAGCGGTGCTTCCGTCTCTTCTGAGCCCTTTTGTGCACCCAAACAGTAGATTTCCCCCACATAATGGGTATCAATGTACTCAGGAGACATTGCACAACAAATTTGGGGTCCATTTTTTCCTGATACCACTGTGAAAATAAAAAAGTTTGGGTCTAAAGTAATTTTTTTGTGAAAAGGTTAAATGTTCATTTTTTTACTTTTACATTGCTTCAGTTCCCGTGAAGCAACTGAAGGGTTAATAAACTTCTTGAATTTTGTTTTGCCCACCTTGAGGGGTGCAGTTTTTAGGATGATGTCACGTATGAGTATTTTCTGCCATATAGACCCCTCAAAGTTACTTCAAATGTGATGTGGTCCTTAAAAAAATGGTTTTGTAAATTTTGTTGGAAAAAGTGAAAAATTGCTAGTTAAATTTCTACCCTTCTAACTTCCTAACAAAAAAAATTGTTTCCAAAATTGTGATATTTTAAAGTAGATATGTGGGAATTGTTATTTATGAACTATTTTGTGTGACATAACTCTTTGATTTAAGGGTACAAAAATTAAAAGCTTGAAAATTGCAAAATTTTCAAAATTTTTTCCAAATTTCTTTTTTTTCATGAAAAAACACAAGCTATATCAAACAAATTTTACCACTATCATGAAGTACAATATGTCACAAAAAACAATCTCAGAAACAGTGGGATGCATTGAAACATTCCTAAGTTCTTACAACATAAGGTATCATTGGTCAGAATTGTAAAATTTGGCTTGGTCATTAAGGTCAAAATTAGTTTTGTCACTATGGGGTTAAAGATATCTGAATATTAAGGCTGCGTTCACACATTGCATTTTTTTGCGTTTTTGCAGCGATTTTCCTATGCAAAAACGCTAAGAAAACTGTGGTGTAGTGACCACTGCGTCCACTGGGGGGCGCTGTATGGATGTCCCAGGAGAGTGGATGAAAGGCAAAATACTGAATGACCGTTATGTATCTCAAGGTGGGTGGCCTTGAGATGGAGGTTTATGTGTGTGTTAATCAGCAGTGATATTGCTGAGGTGCTGGTTCAATGTGTCAGGGACTCGTTACCTACAAACCCACCCAGGGGGTGTGTTTAATAACTCTATTGTAATGGGTATATGTGTGTGTGAAGGACCTGTGATGAGGTCATAGTCATGTGACCCTGTGGGCGTGGCTATGGACCATATAATGTGGCCAGGGTAGGTCACATGAGGTGAATGCAGGGACCTGATTGGTCCAGTATGGAAGGTCCCGCTGAGATGGATTTTCCTGGCTAACAGCCTGTGAAGTGGCTGTGAGTAATGGCTGCAAGTGACTGAGAGTTCCTTGGAGGGAATGAATGTCTGCAGTATGGAGAAGCAAGCCATGAGAGAACCCTGAAGGGGTGAGATATAACTGTGAGGCTGAAAAGCCTGCGTATTGGACATTGCTAACAGAGTGAAGCTCTGTCATGGACGCTATGCCATTTATATATTACTGGTCATGGTTTATGATGTTTAATAAACCGCATGGACTATACTGGTTTATGGAAAACCTGTGCCGGATCTGATTTTGTGGCTGCCATGCGAGTGATCCCCTACTTAAATGACAGCGCTACCTCACAAAACGTATCCCATACAATCCTATGGGATTCTGCATTGCTGTGCTAATGCTGCAGATTTTACCGCTGCAGAATCGCATTGAGGTAAAATCTGTCCTCCAGGACCTGGGTACCATATAATCCTGTAAAAAATAGAATAAAAATAAAAAATAGTGATATACTCACCCTCCGGCGGCCCATGGAGTCCTTCCCGCCTCTCACCATGCTCCCAGCATCTTCCGGTCCCAGTAATGCGTGACGTCATCTCAGGTCCTTCGCGCAAAACATTACTGGGACCGGAAGATGCCGAGTGCACCGCAGAGCAGATCAGGGGGCCGTCGGAAGGTGAAAATTACAATATTTTTTATTTTTTTATTATTATTTTAACAATGCTAATTGCTTGGAATGCGCAAGCATTCTGCAAGCGGAAAATGATTGCAAAACGCTTGTTTTCCATGGGAAAACGCATGCGAATTCCCATGCGTTTTACCCGAGGCGGGAGTGCGGAAATGTTGCGGAAATTTCTGCAGCATTTCTGCAATGTGTGCACATAGCTTTACCCTTTCCTGAAATTAGTAAATATTGTGTCCGCATGGTGTATGTTTGAAGCTCAGGGGCTCAGCTTGTAAATGCTGAATATTACTCATGCTTGATAACACCTTAAATGCCGCTGTCAATTTCTGACAGTGGAATTTAACTGTGATGTCTGGTGGTGAGTGAACCAAGGTTGACACCCTGACATGATGACAACAATAATGCCCCCCCCTCGACAGTTGACCCTAGGACACCCTAACCATAGGAGTTGTTTAAGTACTACATAGATATTAAATTATCTATTTTCAACATTTTCTTAGAGTGTCAACCTCCGCACTTAGGCAGATATATATCAATGAGGTCTATTTTTTATAGGGTTTTTTAGAGCCACAGAGCAACCAGTCTGGTATTTTGTCAAGGCACAATACTGTTTGTCTATTATTATGCCCACCTATCTACACTGGTATGTGTTGTCTGTGTATGCTTTCTGTTTTCTTTTGGGTTTTTTTTAATGCATTTCAAATAAAATTAAGTTTTTTAAAAAAGGAATTTTTGCTGTGTCTGGAAAAGTCTGATCTTTTAAAACATAGAATTAATTTACCGATATGAAAAAGTCACAAAACCTCAAAATTTGAGATGCGGATTTCCATTTATAGCATCTGTGCAAAAAATGCAATAAAAAGTTATTAAAATGATTTATCCACCACAAAATGAGTTCAATAAAATGGTTAGATCTCTTTGATGTATAAAAGAACATGTTATAGTTCTCAAACCATAGTTACATTGTCATGGGTTTACCACGATACAGAGAAGCCAGAAGACCACAGCGTCTGATTTCTCCTACTCCTGCACTGATTAGAAGCACTTGACCTTCTTATTAAATGGAGTAACTATCTTTTAGCAGTGCAGGGGTTCATCTGCTCAGTTGAGAGCTACGGGAAACTTTCCTGATTTAAAGCTCAGCTGTGTACTACTAGCCACTCCCATCTCTTATATAAACTGGGCCCTGGCTAGCACTCACTGTCATAGAAAGCTTTTGCTATATAGCTGGTGGTTATTATTGGAGAAGGCATTTGGTGGATTTATCTGTGACTGTTGCTAGGCTTTGGGTGTGTGATAATTTCCTCTCTTCTCCTACTTTGGTTGAACCCCATCCTCCACTCCCCAATGCATTCCTCTGTTGTTTATGTGTGTGTAAATTTGTATGATTGGTATTTTCCTCCATCCCTGTTCGTATTAGCTTGTTAGTCTGGTTGGAGTGTAGAGTCGGTGGTCGAGCTGGGGGGGTGGTCCCTCTTCTTACCGCACAGAGACGAAACAGAGACAAGATGGAGGCAAGTTCTGGGTGCAACAGGTCCAAGTTTATTCACGCTCGCTGTCCACCTGACGGCCTCAAAAGCACACTGTACTTCCTTCAACTCACGGCCCTCCATTTCCAGGGCCGCTTCTCACACACCGTACGTTACACTGGGGATGTGTATGCACACACTGTCCCCTCCTCACTCGTCAATGCTCCTGACAGGTCCGTCACTGTGGCCGCCTTAGGCCCGTAAACCAACAGCGTTTCCACTGATCAGTCGTCGTGTCAAATACGGTGTCTCACACCCAGTGCCTCGTCCCTTCTGCGGTTCTTCCTGTCAGGACCACCCCCCTGATGTTCTCTCTCCTCAGTCCCCCTGGTTTAGATTCTCCTCACAGCGCACAGACTGTCGCAGTCCTCCTGTCACTGGAGCTCCCCCTGGGGACTGGAACCTTCTGGAACCCTCCCTCAGTATTTATAGCTCTCCCGGTCCCCTGTCATTGTAACCCCGCCCCCATGACCAACGGTTTCTAAAGCCCTAAACTGTTGTCAAGTCCTTTGATCACACTCCTCCCTGCCATCTAATGGTCAACCCAAGGTACTGCACGTCCACTACACTTTCCTAACTGTTTCCCCACTGTAATAACTGACACCTACCTACAATGTGCAAACCTTTCCTTCTTCACTCTGACTAGTCTGTCCGTCCGGTCACCTTCCCTACACTCCCCCTTCCTTTGTCCATTGTCGTCCTCAACAATCGTCATCCCTGCCTTCGTCGTTCTGAAGCTACACCTACACTCTGCTGTCAGACCAGCTGTTGAGCCAAACCCACTATCTGCGGGGGCCGAACCATACTGGGAGCACTATGCTCTGAGCAGCCTACTGCTACTCACCAACGCGCACGCCACATGACAACGTCTTTCAAATTGTGCTAGGTACACCCATATTCTCTCTATGGCGTGTACCTTCCCCTACTCTCCCCTACTGTCACCTTCCACTATTCGGTACGCCATGATCGAGGTCTCATACCTTCCAGATCATTACCAGCGCCCGCCTTCCTCCTTCAGGGGTGTCCGTGGTGTTGGGGACCTGACCTAGGACGGCTGTCTCTCTCCCGTCTTCCAACTCATTTACCCTTCTTTTAATTGCATGTCATGGTCGGCGTCCCGGTCTCCCAGACCTCCTCAACTCTTAGATCCCTACCAGATCTCACACTTTCCTTTGGTCCCGCAGACCTTCCCTTACCCGGACCTGTTGCATTTTACTTTGGCATATTATACATTAAACAACTTTATAATAGCACAGGTACCCATTTTTATATTTTTTTTTTTCATTTTCCTTTGCTTTTTCTTTTTAAAACCAACATATAACAACATAACATTGCAGATCCCCTTTCGTCCTCCCCCCTTCCTTGGACCTGGACACTCCTCCGCTTTTCCGTATCCCCGTTCTGTCAGGCAAACATATTTACATATACTTTCCATACAAGGAACATAGAAAGAGAGAAAAAATAGTTGCATCAGATAAACAACAACAAAAACATTTTTTTTTTTTCACTCTAAACGCAACTGTCCTTATAACCTGCACAATGCTGCTACGAACTCCTGACAGTTCAATCCGCCTTCTAGCAGTCAGTAGTGAGGGACTCCACAGCCGTGGAGTTCCGGGAATACTGAGGGTGTCCATTCAAGTCCTCTTTACGGGGGTTCGCTTCCTTCGGGCTCCGCTAGCACTGCCACCGCATAATACCCGCGGGGGCAGTACTCCTTATAGTAGGACACTAAGTCCCCTTCATGTAGAGCCCGACCATGGCGAATTGAGGCCACATTTATGTAAACCTTCTGGCCTGTTTCGTCACGGATAGACCCGTATCCCCGGTCCAGATTGGTATAGACCAGCCGTCCCCTAGATCTCTCCTTTTCCATGCCGGCCTCTCCTTGAGTGTGGAGCAAGTTCCACACTTCCTGCTCCCGGGCCTTCTTCTTCTTGATCACCTCTGCTACCCACACAGAGGGTACAGCACAGGCCCTGGAGTCCGGTGGGCGGGACTCCGCTGAAAAAGACCGTGAGACAGAAACTGTTGATGATCTCTGCGGCCCAGCAGCCACTGGGGTCAGATGGCAAACGGGGACAACCGGGTCCTCGGGGATTGGAATTACAGGATCCGCTAAGCCGGCCGCAACCGTCTCCAGCACCGGCATTACCGCGGCCTCAGGACAGGCCGCATCCATTACTTCCAAAGGAGCCGGAGTAACGGCCGGTTCCAACAAGGCAGCTACTCTTGGCAAGGGGAGCGCTGCAGCGTCTTCTTCGGATGAGCGCTGCACTGGTAGCTCCGGGCAGGGTAGCTCAGGGACTTGAGCGGGGGCCTCGCTCAGCTCCGCATACACCACGTGGCCCATGGTAACTAGGCCTTCCGGTGCGCAGGGGGCCGCGTGCTGCAGCAGAATGGTGGGGGCCGCTTGCGGAGGCACTGGTAGGGCCGGGGGTACTCTCACCTTCCCCGGCGCTGCGGCCTCCGTCCCATCATCACGTGGTTTCCCCCGCAGCCTCCGTTCCTTGCTCCACTGTCCTGCGGGCCTTCCCTCCGGACTCGGGGGCTCCGCTGAGAAGTCCTCTGCTGGGATTGGTGGCGGCCGCTCTCCATGACTCCGCTCCCCAGCTCAGTATCCCGCTGCTCAACCATGGCTCTAAGGGCGACTTCTGGCACAGCTCCATCTCCCGCCGCCATTGCCACTCTAGGCGGCCGATACCCCGACACCCGCAGCGTCTCATACCGTCCGTTGGGCAGCAATCGAACGGCGCCAGACAGCTGCAGCCAAGCTTTTCTTCTGTGCCACTCATCCTGCTGGGTGGGGCGTTGGCAGGCCTTTCCACCCATCTGCCAGGGTCCAGTACATGGGAGCGTCGGCCTCCGGGCATATACTGCTGTCCACGGGGGTACGTTGGAGGGGGCCCCAGTCCATTCAACACGACTGCAAACACCCGGACCTCTCCCCTGCGCTGTAGTAATGCCGCCATTTTGCGCAGCACCTGGTACCGCTCCGGATCTTCTGTCAGCACCACTGAGTCACCACAGCGCTCCCAATTTGTAATCCACAGGTAAGCCAGTTGTAATCCACAGGTATTTATAATCCAAGCAGCACAATCCAAGTCCTTCTCCATCCTTTAAGGCAGGCCTGCCGCAGAAGATGATGTATTAGCGGCGGCGATCCTGCCGACTACGCCGAGTGTAGAGTCGGTGGCCGAGCTGGGGGGTGGTCCCTCTTCTTACTGCGCAGAGATGAAACAGAGACAAGATGGAGGCAAGTTCTGGGTGCAACAGGTCCAAGTTTATTCACGCTCGCCGTCCGCCTGACGGCCTCAAAAGCACACTGTACTTCCTTCAACTCACGGCCCTCCGTTTCCAGGGCCGCTTCTCACACACCGTAGGTTACACTGGGGACGTGTATGCACACACCATCCCCTCCTCACTCGCCGATGCTCCTGACAGGTCCGTCACTGTGGCCGCCTTAGGCCCGTAAACCAACAACACTTCCACTTATCAGTCATCGTGTCAAATACAGTGTCTCACACCCAGTGCCTCGTCCCTTCTGCGGTTCTTCCTGTCAGGACCACCCCCCTGACGTTCTCTCTCCTCAGTCCCCCTGGTTTAGATTCTCCTCATAGCTCACAGACTGTTGCAGTCCTCCTGTCACTGGAGCTCCCCCTGGGGACTGGAACCTTCTGGAACCCTCCCTCAGTATTTATAGCTCTCCCGGTCCCCTGTCACTGTAACCCTGCCCCCCATGACCAACGGTTTCTAAAGCCCTAAGCTGTAGAGTTGAGCGACTTTGGTCGGATCGGGTTTCGTGAAACCCGAATGAAACAAAATAAGTTTCAGATGAAACTCGTCCGACTCGAGCAAAAAAAGTCGGAGTTTCGTCCGACTTTTATTTCCCATTGACTTGCATTGGGGTCGGGTTTCGGACGAAACTCCGACTTTGTTTTGCTCTAGTTGGACGAGTTTCATCTGAAACTTATTTTGTTTCATTCGGGTTTCACAAAACCCGATCCGACCAAAGTCGCTCAACTCTACTAAGCTGTTGTCAAGTCCTTTGCTCACACTCCTCCCTGCCATCTAATGGTCAACCCAAGGTACTGCACATCCACTACACTTTCCTAGCTGTATCCCCACTGTAATAACTGACACCTACCTACACTGTGCAAACCTCTCCTTCTTCACTCTGACTAGTCTGTCCATCCGTCAGGTCACCTTCCCTACAGGTGTTTTATGGTACAATACTACTTCCCTCTTCCCTGAGTGGGTTAATGGTACAGATTGAGGGTGGATTTAGGAGGTAAGGCAACAGGGTGAGCTAGAGCGCACCTAGCTTTAGCTACAGGGAAGGAGCTTCTGGTCCTGGGACACCTGACAACAGTCGTGACAGACACATTATTTATTTTTTAGAAATTTCTGAATCTTTCTTCACTACTTACATATATAAAACAAAAAGTTTAGTTTAGCCTCGATGTAATTGAATTGACCGGGAAAATAATATTGCAGGTTATTTTTACCGTACAATAAATAACAATAAAAACTAACTCAAAAAACAATGAAACCTTAAATTTTGTTCCTGTTTTCCAGTATGCTCTATTTTATAATAAATAATTCCAATAAAAACTGCAGCTCATCTCACAAAAAAACAAGGCTATGTCCACATAAAATTAAAAAGTTTTTGCTCTTGGAAGAAGGGGAGGAAAAAAAAGGTCAAAAACTGAAAATTGCGAAATCAGTATGGTCCAAACTATATACGGTATTCACTCCTCAGTAGTGGTCATTGAGCAGAAGCACACTATATATGTGGTCTGTAAGTAAAGATGCTGACATTATGAACCCTTGCTATCTTGACAGCAGATGCACAAGAGAAGAAGGGTGAAATGCCCCGATCTGGCCATTTGCTTAAGTATATGAATATGAAAGTGATATAACTTTCTCATTAAACTGCCCTGTGCAAAAGTCATCTAATATCAGAGTCAAAAAATTATGAGAAAAGGGAGACTAAGTGAATTATTTATAAATTGTTATCATTAATTTTAGACTGGTAAGATGGGAACGTTCCCCATTAGCTCAAATACAAATTCCTGCCTCTACTGTGTTGTCATCGTTAACTGTGGGAAAATTATTTGTTTATGTTTATTTCCAACCTGCAGGTTTCAGAATAGGATTTTATAATATAAGCAGATCTCCGGCTAAATGAATGAGGGTCATATGAGGGGTGGTAGCAATGCTTCTGTATTCCTGTAGACTGGAAAGAAAGAGTCACACACGTTTAGCTTTACAGTTTTTGCCAGGATGCAGAGGCCAATCTGCAATGGATATAAATGACTGTGATGGCGGGTTGGGGGATACCTCTTTACCTTGAGAGAAGTACTTCCTATATAAGTAAATTTTACATAAGATCTTCCAATAAGCCAGAATGTGTTCGGTCAGTGCTATATTAACCCCTTCACCCCCAAGGGTGGTTTGCACGTTCATGACCGGGCCAATTTTTACAATTCTGACCACTGTACCTTTATTAGGTCATAACTCTGGAACGCTTACATTGATCCCGGTGATTCTGACATTGTTTTCTCGTGACATATTGTACTTCATGTTAGTGGTAAAATTTCATTCAAATAACTTGCGTTTATTTGTGAAAAAAATGGAAATTTGGCAAAAATTTTGAAAATTTCGCAATTTTCCAACTTTGAATTTTTATGCCCTTAAATCACAGAGATACGGCACACAAAAAACTTGATAAGTAACATTTCCCACATGTTTACTTTACATCAGCACAATTTTGGAACCAAAATTTTTTTTTGTTAGGAAGTTATAAGGGTTAAAAGTTGACCAGCGATTTCTCATTTTTACAACACCATTTTATTTTTAGGACCACATCACATTTGAAGCCACTTTGAGGGGTCTATATGATAGAAAATACCCAAAAGTGACACCATTCTAAAAACTGAACCCCTTAAGGTGCTCAAAACCACATTCAAGAAGTTTATTTACCCATTAGCTGCGTCACAGGAATTTTTTTGAATATTTAAAAAGAAATGAACATCTAACTTTTTTTCACATAAAAAATACTTCAGGTTCAATTTTTTTTATTTTACCAAGGGTAACAGGAGAAATTGGACTGCAAAAGTTATTGTGCAATTTGTCCTGAGTACTCTGATACCTGATTTGTGGGGGGGAACGACTGTTTCGGTGCATGGCAGAGCTCAGAATGGAAGGAGCGCCGTTTGACTTTTTCAATGCAAAATTGGCTGGAATTCAGATCGGACGCCATGTCACGTTTGGAGAGTCCCTGATGTACCTAAACAGTGGAAACCCCCTACAAGTGACCCCATTTTGGAAACTAGACCCCCCAAGGAACTTATCTAGATATGTGGTGAGAACTTTGAACCCACAAGGGCTTTACAGAAGTTTATAACGTATAGTGGTACAATTAAAAAATCATATTTTTTCCACAAAAATGATCTTTTCACCCCAATTTTTATTTTCCCAAGGGTAACAGGACACTAAAAGTTATTGTGCAATTTGTCCTGAGTACGCTGATACCCCTCATGTGGGGGTAAACCACTATTTGGGCGCATGGCAGAGCTCGGAAGGGAAGCAGTGCCATTTGACGTTTTTGGCTGGAATTGAGATCGGACACCATGTCGCGTTTGGAAAACCCCTGATGTACCAAAACAGTGGAAACCCCCCACAAATGACACCATTTTGGAAACTAGACCCCCTAAGGAACTTATCTAGATGTGTGGTGAGAACTTTGAACCCCCATGGGCTTCACAGAAGTTTATAACATAAAGCCATACAATTAAAAAATCATATTTTTTCCACAAAAATGATCTTTTCACCCTCAATTCTTATTTTTCCAAGGGTAACAGGACCCTAAAAGTTATTGTGCAATTTGTCCTGAGTATGCTGATACCCCACATGTGGGGGTAAACCACTATTTGGGCGCATGGCAGAGCTCGGAAGGGAAGCAGCGCCATTTGACGTTTTTGGCTGGAATTGAGATCAGACACCATGTCGCGTTTGGAAAACCCCTGATGTACCAAAACAGTGGAAACCCCCCACAAATGACACCATTTTGGAAACTAGACCCCCTAAGGAACTTATCTAGATGTGTGGTGAGCACTTTGACCCCCCCAGTGCTTCACAGAAGTTTATAATGCCCGGGCGTGAAAATAAATAATTCGTATTTTTTCCACAAACATGATCTTTTAGTCACCATTTTTTTATTTTCCCAAAGGTACCAGGAGAAATTGGACCCCAAAAGTTGTTGTCCAATTTGTCCTGAGTATGCTGATACCCCATATGTGGGAGAAAACTACTGTATGGGCACACGTCGGGGCTCGGAAGGGAAGTAGTGATGTTTTGGAATGCAGACTTTGATGGAATGGTCTGCGGGTGTCATGTTGCCTTTGGAGAGCCCCTAATGTACCTAAACAGTGGAAACCCCCACAAATGACACCATTTTGTAAACTAGACCCCCCAAGGAACTTATCTAGATGTGTGCTGAGCACTTTGAACCCCACAGTGCTTCACAGAAGTTTATAACGCCCGGGCGTGAAAATAAAAAATTCGTATTTTTTCCACAAACATGATCTTTTAGTCACCATTTTTTTATTTTCCCAAGGGTACCAGGAGAAATTGGACCCCAAAAGTTGTTGTCCAATTTGTCCTGAGTATGCTGATACCCCATATGTGGGAGAAAACTACTGTATGGGCACACGTCGGGGCTCGGAAGGGAAGTAGTGACGTTTTGGAATGCAGACTTTGATGGAATGGTCTGCGGGTGTCATGTTGCCTTTGGAGAGCCCCTAATGTACCTAAACAGTGGAAACCCCCCCACAAATGACCCCATTTTGAAAACTAGACCCACTAAGGAACTTATCTAGATGTGAGGTGAGCACTTTGAACCCCCAAGGGCTTCACTGAAGTTTATAATGCCAGGGCATGAAAATAAAAAAATCGTATTTTTTCCAGAAACATGATCAATTAGTCCCCAATTTTTTCATTTTCCCAAGGGTAACAGGAGAAATTGGACCCCCAAAAGTTGTTGTCCAATTTGGCCTGAGTACGCTGACACCCCATATGTGGGAGAAAACTACTGTATGGACACATGTCGGGGCTCGGAAGGGAAGCAGTGACGTTTTGGAATGCAGACTTTGATGGAATGGTCTGCGGGTGTCATGTGCGTTTGGAGAGCCCCTGATGTACCTAAACTATTGAAACTCCCCACAAGTGACCCCATTTTGGACACTAGACCCCCCACGGAACTTATCTAGATGTGTGGTGAGCACTTTGAACCCCCAAGTGCTTCACAGAAGTTTATAACACTCGGATGTGAAAATAAAAAAATCATTTTTTCCCACAAAAATGATATTTTTGCCCCCAATTTTTTATTTTCCTAAGGGTAACAGGAGAAATTGAACCCCAAAAATTGTTTTGCAATTTGTCCTGAGTAGGCTGATACCCTACATGTGGGGGTAAAACACTGTTTGGGCGCATGGCAGAGCTTGGAAGGGAAGGAGCATCATTTGACTTTTTCAACTCAGAATTGGCTGGAATTGAGATCAGACGCCATGTTGCATTTGGAGAGCCCCTGATGTGCCCAAACAGTGGAAACCCCCAATTATAACTCCAACCCTAACCCCAACACACCCCTAACCCTAATCTGAGCCCTAACCCTAGCCCTAACCCTAGCCCTAACCCTAGACCTAACCCTAGCCCTAACCCTAGCCCTAACCCTAGCCCTAACCCTAAGGCTGTGTGCACACGCTGCAGATTTTGCTGCGGTTCCGCAGCGGTTTTGGCTGCTGCGGACCCGCAGCAGTTTCTGCTGCGGTGTACAGTACCATGATTCCCTATGGGAATCAAAAACCGCAGTGCAGACGGTGCGGAATTTTCCGCGCGGATTATCTGCGGTTTTCAATCCACAGAAAGAATTGACATGTCAATTCTTTCTGCGGATTCTCCTGCGGTTTGCCATCTCCTCTATTGAGGAGATGAAAAACCGCAGGACAAAACCGCAGAGCAATCCGCAGGTAAAACCGCAGGTCTTTTGACCTGCGGTTTCACCTGCGGATTTTACAAAATCCGCGCGGATGAATCCGCACCTAATCCGCAGCGTGTGCACACAGCCTTACCCTAACGGGAAAATGGAGATAAATACTTTTTTTTTAGTTTTATTATTTTTCCCTAACTAAGGGGGTGATAACGGGGGGTTTGATTTACTATTTATGGCGGTTTTTATGTTTGATGGCTGTCACACACTAAAAGACGCTTTTTATTGTAAAATAGTTTTTGCATCACCACATTTTGAGAGCTATAATTTTTCCGTATTTTGACCCACTGAGTCATGTGAGGTCTTATTTTTTGCGGAACGAGTTGACGTTTTTATTGGTACCATTTTCGGGCACGTGACATTTTTTGATCGCTTTTTATTCCTATTTTTGGGACGCAGAATGAACAAAAACCAGCGTTTCATGAATTTCTTTTGGGGGGTGCGTTTACACCATTCTGAGTGCGGTAAAATTGATAAAGCGGTTTTATTCTTCGGGTCAGTACGGTTACAGCGATACCTCATTTAGGTCTTTTTTTATGTTTTTGTCGGTTTTATGCAATGAAAACTATTTTATATAAAAAATAATTATTTTTGCATCGCTTTATTCTGTGAGCTATAACTTTTTTATTTTTTCGCTGATGATGCTGTGTGGCAGCTCGTTTTTTGCGGGACAAGATGATGTTTTCAGCGGTACCATGGATATTTATATGCGTCTTTTTGATCGCGCGTTATTACACTTTTTGTTTGGCGGTATGATAATAAATCATTATTTTTTGCTTCGTTTTTTATTTTTATTTTTTAAGGGGTTCGCTAAAAGGGTTAACAAATGGGACAGTTTTATAGGGCGGGTCATTATGGACGCGGCGATACCTAATATGTGTACTTTTATTGTTTGTTTTTTTTATTATTTCCAAAAAATGGATTTATTGAGGGAATATTTTTTTTTTTTTCTAATTTATTTGGCGATTTTTTTAAATTTATTTTTACATTTTTTTTTTATTTTTTTTTTACTTTATTACATAGTCCCAGGTGGGACATCACTGTCCTGTGACAGATCGCTGATCTGTCACATCACAGATCACTGTGACAGATCAGCAATCTGTCACAGGCATTGAAGAAGACTTCCTCTTGCCTGCGCTTTACTTTATTACATAGTCCCAGGTGGGACATCACTGTCCTGTGACAGATCGCTGATCTGTCACATCACAGATCACTGTGACAGATCAGCAATCTGTCACAGGCATTGAAGAAGACTTCCTCTTGCCTGCGCTTTGCAGGCACTGAGGAAGCCAGCTTCCTCAGGTCCCCGAAGGCCCCCGTCGCCATCTTGGATTCGGGGGCCTGGAGGATAGGAGCCCCCCGCAGCAGCGCTGCACATTGTGCTGCCGTGGGGGGCTCAGGGAAGCACGGAGGGAGCCCCCTCCCTGCCGATGCTTCCCTTTAACTCCCGGTACACCGCGATCATGTTTGATCGCGGTGTGCAAGGGGTTAACGTGTCGGGGGCGGTCCGTGACCGCCCCTGACACATAGTGCCGGGTGTCAGCTGTGATAATCAGCTGACACCCAGCCGCGATCAGCGGCGCTCACCACGTGGGCACCGCTGATCGCGGTAGACGTACTATCCCGTCCACGGTCATACGGGCCCGGGTACCGTGGACGGGATAGTACGTCAGATGTCAGGAAGGGGTTAAGGGAACTGTAATGAAGAATGAAATTTGCCCTTGTTAGCATCCTGGATGCAGATACAGTTGAAAGCAATGATAGCAGAGGGAGCCATTAGCTGACGCTCCCTCCTCCATCATTCTACTTGTGTGTCTGACATCTAAGCTCAGAGGGCGCGATTACGTCATTACATAGTGACCAATGTGCAAACCACACGTAGCAGAGATAAAAGCAGTGGGGGAATAAAGAAGGATGAGCATTTTTCTTTTTAATCAATGAGTATTTTGTGGGGGACATTATACTATTCGTAGTGCTATGTGGAGGCCATCATGCTATTTGGGAGGCCATCATACTATTTAGAGGACTATTTGTGGGGCTATCATACTATTCAGAGAGCTATTTGTGGGGCCATCTTACTATAATAGAGTGCTATTTGTGGGGCCATCATACTTTTTGAAGTTATGTGTGGGGGTCAATTATACTGTTTGGAGGGTTTTGTGGTGTCAATTATGTTATTTGTAGGGTTGTGTAGGAGCCAATTAAACTGTTTGGAAGGATGTATGTGTGGGGAAGGTGATGGACGGATGGACTTGTCAGCAAGAAGAAAGGATGGTTTGTGCACTTTAGACAGATGTTAGTTATGACAGAAGGGAAACAGCTGGGAAAAATGTAGATTGAGTGCAGTACCTTGGGTTGACCACACGATGGCAGGGGAGAGCGTGAGTTCAGGACTTGACAGCAGGTTAGGGCTTTAGAAACCGTTGGTCATGGGGGCGGAGTTACACGGAACTGGGAAAGTTATAAATAGGACAGGAGGGTTCCAGAAAGTTCCAGTCCCGGGAGGAGCTCAAGAGGAGAGGAGTCTGTGACGAAGTGTGTGCTGTGTGGAGAGCTCAACTAGGGGACTGAGGAGAAAGGAAGTCAGGGGGGTGGCCCCGACATGAAGAACCGCAGAACAGACGAGGCCCCGGGGGAAATATACCAAATTGACGACGACCTCTGACCAGTAAATTGCTGTTGGTGAACAGGCCTAAGGCGCCACAGTTACTGAGCTGGTAGGAACGTCACTAAGCTAAAAAGTACGGTGTATGTACCGGGGCCTGGAAACGGAATGCTGTGGAAGAAGTGCGGTGTATTGCTGGAGTCGTCAGACGAACGACTAAAATAAACTTAGACCTGTTGTACCCGAAATCTGCCTCCATCTTGTGTCTGTGACGCCTGTACGCAGTAAATGAGGGACCACCCCCCAGTCCAGCCCACACCACTACATACAGTTGTGGCCAAAAGTATTGACAACGCTGCAATTCTGTCAGATAATACTCAGTTTCTTCCTGAAAATGATTGCAAACACAAATTCTTTGGTATTATTATCTTCATTTAATTTGTCACAGGAGACTGTATTTTCATCTTTCTGTTCTATCCCTATAAACCCTAAGGAAGAAAAGCTACATACCTTAGATGTCAGAAGTTGTTTACAGCAATATTTAAGAGTCACAGAACCTTGGAAGAAACATAGAGCCCCTTTTGTATAATTCCAGGGGTGTAGAAAGGGCCTTAAGGTGTTTAAGGGGACCTTAGGGAGATGGGTCAGAGATGTTATTAAGTTAGCTTATGTTAGTGCAGGTAGGGTTGCTCCAGAAGGTTTGAGAGCCCATTCTACAAGTGCAATGTCTGCATCCTGGGCAGAGAAGGTGGAGATCTCCATCGACTAGGTCTGTAAGGTGGCCATATGGTCCTCTCCATCTACCTTTTATAAGCACTAAAGACTAGAACTATATGCCTCCGTTGACCTCACGTTTGGGTGAAGGGTTCTGCAGACTTTGGTCACTCCCTCATAGAAGATTAATTCTTTGTAATGCTCTCGTTGGTGCTTTTATGGGTGACAGGAAAACATATACTGTATATGACTTACCGGTAATTTGCTTTTTCTGAACCCATGACAGTACCCTTATATCCCCTCCATTTACTAAAACAATCACTTTCTTATCAGTGGGTGGTTCTTTTTCTTATACACTCCTTTTTGGTGTTGGTAAAAGTTAAAAATGATTAGGGATTTATGTATACAGGTATGTACACCTAACCAGAAAGTTCCTCTCGTGCTCTGTAAACTAACTGATGTGGAGAGAGGTGCCGCCTTTTACATCTTGAAGGTTTCCTGTCCTTGAAGGGCGGATCCCCTGTCTCATTGTTGCTGTCATGGGTGTTTAAAAAATACATTATTGGTAAGTAATATAGGTGTTTCCCCATCGTCCTGTAGAATGTAAATCCACAAGGGCATGGACCTGTCCCCTCTGTACCAATCAATTATTGTTAGTTTGGTTACTATAAGTGATATGTATAGTTTGTATATAACCCTTTCTCATGTACAGCACCATTGAATCAATGTTGCTATGTAAATAAATAATAATAATAATCTATATATATATATTTATATATATATAAAGCTGAGTTTATGTATGTGTGTGTGTATGTATATGTATCAAGCTGCGCCCACTCCACAGCCTCGCCCACTCCGCATTGCCACAGGGAAAGAGCCCCGGCTCCATGGACACACCGTAAACAGTTGTGACACACAGCTTGACCCCACATACATTGCACACACAGCTCTGCTGCAGGGACCCTCTGATCCAATGTATACGGGGTTATTATACTTCCCCCAGGGATGTTATATTAGTCCTTGCTCTGTGACATGAGCTGACACTTCTACTCCAGCACCAGCACAGACCTGCATCTGACTCCTCCTCCCAAGCACGTGACTAGTCCCATGCTCGTGACATCATCACAGGTCCTTTAGCTGCCCAGGATCTCACATCTACCGAGAGCTCAGCCAGGCAGGAAAGGAACCCTGTCCGGAGTTTCACTCTGTATGCGCTGCTTGCCGCCGCCAATGTGCTGATTGGGTTAACGGGAATGACCTGAGAGCGCTGCACGGGCATAGTAACTAACTGTATTTACTTATAGCAAATAACGGCAGCAGTTAAGGGGCCTTATTCCTCCTGCACCTCATGCTCCTTCTTTATACACAGCCTCCTCCTGCACCTCACGCTCTTCCTTTATACACAGCATTTTTCTGCAGCACAGCTTTTACACTCAGCTTTCTATATATAGATAAATAACCACAGTTACTAACTTACCAGGGCAATGCAGGGCTCTTCAGCTAGTAATAATAATAATAATACTGTTCTACAGTTAGTAATTTGTCTGCTGCAACTTCCTGATTGCATACATCTCTCACATTAAGCATCAGTTTACTGCACGTTCTTGATTGCATACGTGTCTGCTGCATATCACTGAATCATATTTCTGTGCTATAAGTCATTTGTCTGCTGCAAGTCCAGATTGTATATACATCAACTGTTCCTGTGTGTACCTGCACATCTGGTTCTGCTTTATCTAATTGTTTGTGTAATGCTTGTCTGTTTGCCCTTCTGCATATCCTGATTTTATGATCCTCGCAGATTCACATGTTGACTGTATTTCAACTCCGCTACACCTCTCAGCCCTTATGAAAGTATTGCCTAAAATTCCTGCTTTTATACTTTAGGGTTCCTAACATCTGTCACAACCATCCTTTTAGCAACGACATTCTTCTTGGAAGACATCTCTACATTTGCCTACTTTTACCCATTTTGATAGCGATCCTAAAGCTTACTGATGCTTTGTAAACCATAGCACCATCCAATTTGAACTTTGTTCACAGAAAGTTTTTGATTTTAAGTTGCTTATATTTTTTGTTGTCTGGAGATGACTTACCAGTGGATTTGCTACGACGATTGTTCAAAGCAATTTCAGACAGTTGTTAAAAAGAAGACCAATCTTCCTGGTTATCTGACACAAAACATTTGAGGTATATCTTCAAATTTTGGTTTAAGCATTCAGACTAACGATTAGTTTTTGTATGGAACACTGTGGATAGATGCATCCCTAAATGGAAACAAAACGGCTTCCAGAATTTAGATATAAATTGTGTCCCTCAATCTGACATTACATTGAAGGGGAACCCCGTGAAGTTTCACGATCTCAGTGACAAACACCTGAGCCAGTGTCTTGGCATTAAGGAGAGCAGGTAAAGCAATAAAATACACCATTTCAAAAAACGTTTCCACCACAACTAAGATAACTGTGGCGATGGCCGCTCCTTTTTGCAAAATAGACAACATCATCAGTACTCCCACCCCCATCGGAACTCTAACACAAAGCATCCGCTTTGATGTTCTTAATCCCAGGACGGTAAGTGGCACAAAATTAAACCTAGTGAAAAACAAAAACCATCTTGCTTGCCTGGGGTTAAAGAGTATTGCAGTTTCAAGGTAAATTAAAATTGTGATCAGTGTTGACTGTGACCAGGTGAACTGCACCTCCAAAAAATGACACCACTCCTCAAATGCCAACTTATTGGCCAAAAGTTCCTATTGCCTACATCATAATTTCTTTCAGCCAATGACAACTTTTTGGAGAAGAAACCACTTACCATGTGACAGCCCTTGAGACTGTACAGCCCCGACCCCCATCTCAGAAGCATCAACCTTGTCAATAAATGGCTGAAAAGCATCTGGTTGGATAAGTACTGCGCAAAGTGGAAAAACACCTCTTCAAAGAAGAAAATGCCTGCCGAATGCAGGAATGAGTGGGAGGGGATATGGATCTCGGAAGGTAATCCAATTTAATTCATGAAAGTCTAAACAGGGGCACAGGTCCTAACTTACTCTTAACGAAGAAGAGCCCCACCACTACAGGCGAAGAAGATGGTCTAATATGTCCCTTGGCAAGACTCGCAGAGACGTAGTCTTTTATGTCCTGTCTCTCAAGACCTGACAGATTTTATAATCTGATCTTGGGAAACTTTGCACCCAGAAGCCAGCTCACAGAACAATCATACACATGATGGGGAGGCAGTTCTTTACACACCTTCTCAGAAAACACCCCCTCAAAATCAGGCAGAAAAGATGGAATATTTTTAGTGGAGACATTGGAGATAATAGTACCTAGATAAATATTCTTGCAAACATCACTCCCCTTAATTATCTCTCTGGCCTGCTAATCTATGACCGGATTATGCTTAGTCAACCAGGGAAGACCCAACACCATAAGAGTAGGGAGGCCTTCCAGAAGGTAACAAGAAAGGAGCTCCCTGTGAAGATCCTCTACAAGAAGGTTCACCTTATGTGCTTCCCTGACCTAGAAATGTTGATAACGCAAATATGGGAATGGACTTCACAAGTTTACTACAGGAGATACTATAGGTCTACGTGAACTGGGCATCCATCATATTGGCTCCTGCCCCATTATCCAGTAGGACAGATACTCTTTCATTTTCTGTACCTATTACTACTTCTTTAGGTAATTTATTTATTTTATTTATTTATTTTACTCATTTATATATTTAGGTAATATAAACTTCTGCCAAGGAGATATATATGCCCAGGTTGTAATCCTCCACACCACCTGGAGTCAGAAGTTTTCCAACGGTTTCTGATGTTTAGGCATAGATGGACAAACCCCAATGAAATTACCCTTTTCCACAGTAAAAGCACACTCCCCTTTTGTGTAAATATTTTTGCAACAACTCTTTGTATCTGCAGATTGCCAAAATTCTGACAGTGTGCAACTTCCACACTGTCAGGATTTTCCACTATCAGGATTCCCTTCTTTGATTGCTTTCAATGGTTGTCATGTGACCAAAATTATGCAGTTTGCATGATTGCAGTCATGGACAGAATATTTTATCATTCGCATCATCTCTCAATAGAACATTGATGTGAGCAGAAAAAAATCTGGTTGTATGCAAATTGCTTACTAGTAGTTGTTAGGTTGGCGGAATGCACCAAATAATAAAATGATAATGAGGTGGGTTTGCAACCTGGGGTCCACCGTGCAGAGATGGTATAAAGCTGCTAGGTAATGGCGGAGTTCTATCTGAACACCGGCGGGTATCCACTGACCCAGTGCGTATAGGAGAGAACTCTGTTACTTCACAGAGCCACTGTAAGTAAAGCCAGAGCTTGTTAACATCACAGGACTCAACTGGGGAAGCGCTGCTATACTGTCACAAGACCCTGCCCCAGAGACAAGAGAAAGGGTCCCTCTAGATCAGCAGTGCTCGGCGCCACAATTGC